>NC_137873.1:41892412-41917412 GCF_963924005.1 Protomyctophum bolini
CTAATGATTTGATCGTCCCAAAATATTGTGTTCATTGTCATGATTCGTCACGATCCGAATTGGCTTTGTCCGCGGCGTAACCGTCTTTAAATAAATTATATTAAAAGTGCCGATGGCAGAATGCATGGGGCTTTCACTTCCTGGGCCACTCGCTTTTCTGAAAGGGGGCGGGGACTGCGGCGCTCTATAGAAAAGAACACGAGTAAAATGAGGTCTGCTTGGCAGCGCTCGCTCGGCACCCTGACTGTACTACTAGTAGTACTAATAATAATAATAATAATAATAATAAAGTTTATTATTACTACAGCACGACACTCGCCTAACATGGCTGGTCATTCAAAGGCAATGGGGGAAAGCTGAGCATTATGTAGGAGAGAATGACTCGTAGAATGACTCGTAGAAGAGCCAGCAAACAATCTACACTAACAACCTACAAAAACAATTTGTTTAAATAATTTGCCACAAATGGTGATCTATACCAAAGTCCGTGACTCTGTGATGTGTGGCCTGAATGGCCTCTGACACTCCCAGAACCCACCTCACCCCTGCCTACTTCGACAGGCTGGAATGTCTTATAGGGGTTGATGACAGAGTACAGCATCATGCAATGGGTCTGGTCCACGAGATTCGATACACCACAAAGATACCCTGCCTGATGTACCCGTCTAAATACTTCCTTAATGTCAACAAAGTCCACACCCACAACACCAGAGGGAGCTCAACAAACCATGTGCAACCCACAAAGGGACTAAATTAATTTTGCTCCTATGCCACCAAAATCCCACAAAAGAATCCCTTGACTCCTTCAAAACCGCTCGCAAAGGGTGTGTGTGTGTGTGTGTGTGTGTGTGTGTGTGTGTGTGTGTGTGTGCGCGCAAGTCCCACACGTCATTCGCTGATGGGCAGGGAGAAAATGCAGCAGAGCCGAACGCCAAGTCAAATATCATATGCACACTCATTCCATAATAAATATTGGTTAAATCTATTTGTGAGTTGTCTGACTGAACTAAGGTCACATTCTCACCTATAATACTTCAGTAGACTCGATGCGAATGGGCGGAGAAGTTGCGATTATTGCTGCGGTTTGCCTTCACACTGCGGCTGTGTCAGCACCTCAGCCAACACTTCTCCTGTTTGTTACTTGTTAGTGTAACTTCGACATTCTTTTTTTTTAGCTGGTGCATGCCAAAAAGAGCTTAATCCGTAAGCCTGTGAGTAGCCTCCCGTATGGAGTGCAAAAAAGACAGAGAGGACTAATCCTATATCATGCTGGTCCCTTAAGTTTTAGTTTCTTTCATAGAATGATTGAACAGCTTTTGGCACGCTTTGAATGCATTCTGCATCATCGTCGTCTCCGCCAGACCGAAGGCCAGCATCAGAGAGAGTGCATTACCCATTTCCAAAGGCTATGCATTGTATGTATATTGTATATAGTACGCAACAACATTCTGGCTCAGTAGGATCAGGACATGCAACTGTATGCGGGCAGGACCCTAATTGACTTAAGTCTGGGTAATGTTGGATTTGTCTCAGACCACTTTGTGTGAATGTGTGCCGCAGTGATTGTCCGGTGAATTTGCATTCAGCGCGTAGTCATGATTGACGCATTGATAATGCTTCTATTGTTTTTGACGGGTGGAGCCTGCCCTCCAATCCGAGGGATTTGGAGAGAGAGAACTGCATGAAAACCAGTTAAAGGCAATTGTTTACTCTGTCTGAGAGTAGACGTGTTAGTTAGGCAGTGGTTTGTAAGAACTTTCATCTTAGTGGTGATCAGATCACAGGCGGTGACGGAAGAAGTAGGTTACTAAGTAAAAAAAATCTACGTGATTATTTAAAAAAGTACAAAACTCAAGTATTGATTGGCATGGTATCAAACTATGCTTAAATAACCCAAAGTAAAAAAGTACTCATGGTGCAACATCCCATTTAAAAATTGTAACCGATCTGCATGTGCTTGTACTGAGATCTGCTATTTTCAAATGGCCAAAATATATCATGTAGGGCTGAAGTGGTTAGTGTTTTGTAATAATAATCCCAAACTACAAATTAAGTAACTGTGTAAGTAAGTGTTCATATAATCGTAGTGGAGTAAAGGTACAATATGTTTTCCTGGCTCGGTGATGGAGATGGTGGATTCTCATCATTATGGACATTATTTTCAACGCATCTCTTTTCAGTTTATCAGCCTAATGATTTTTCCTGCAGGTGTCGGTGTCTCTGTGATAGTGTTATCCTCATGTAAAAGTGGAATTTACTACCATCCCTGAATAAACATGCTCGATAGAATCTTGCTGCAGGCGAGAGGAGACAGGATCATCCATCAGAAAATCGACTGCTTCCCTGAAAACACCACTTTGAGACTTTGAACGCGCCCTGGGCTGTGGAGCGTGGTCGCTAAAAAAATGGAGACTTATTTCCTGCCTGGCCCTCAGCGGGATGCTGGCACTTTGGCAAGGTGTTCACATACTGCATCAATCTGGTTTACACCATTGAGACTTACATCTCACAGACAAATATTTTTGACTCCACTACAATTATTTAAAAACGTTAGAACTACTTACTTTGTAGATTACCCACTTCAGCCCTAAATTTCGCTGATTTCTACAAGCTCACGATGTGTCGTGGTTTTGTGACGCATTGTCAGTTTGTACTAGAGCTGCTAATTTCAAAGGATTTGTAGGCCTATACATTTGAAAAACGTGTCAAATCATCAGCGCGGGTACTTTCTCCTTTTGGGACTTTTAGTACATTTTGAAACCAGTACTCACTTGTACTTTTTACTCAAGTTAATTTAGAATTACGGACTTTTACTTATACAGAGTATTTCTACATTTCAGTACTGATACTTAACCCATTCTGAGCAGGAACCCCTTTTGGTGTTTTAACTAGGCGTTATGTTATACTTTTAGCTATTAGAAAATAGCAGATCTACAAGCTCATAGCGTGCCACCGAGTAGGCGTGCTACAAGCTTGTAGGTCTGCTATTAATTTTTTTTAAATGTGAAAATGCGGCACAAATCTTCAAGAGTGATCCCTAACCCTAACATTTTTTTTTTCTTTTTCTTTCTTTAACACCCCACCTTAGGACTTAGTTCGCATAATCCCCCCCCCATCGTATCATCGACCGACATGGATCAGACAGCCTACGGCTGGGCTGGCAGCCTGAAGTTGACTTTGGCATGGCGGGCCACAGTGTCTGGGCTTCAAGCCGAAAACCCTTAAAATCCAAATGGCAGATTAAAAGTGGCATGCATTGCTAACTAGTACAGGACATGTATTCGTATTCCCCTATAGAATATCATTTTTTGGGTTTTGGTCATTCTTTCCGATTCAAGGGCAAAGAAAGGCCTAGAGAGATACCCAGACGTACGGTAGAAGGAAAATGGGTTTATTTTGTGTCTGTGATCAAGGCACACTTTAGTCAATCCGTTCATGTAGAGAGAGAGAGAGAGCTAATGATCCAACACAAAATAGATGAAAGAGGAAGAGAAAGAATCATTAGGAAGAGTCAAAGAGCAGGCTAGTGTGTCCTGATCCTAATACTCACACTCAAATGAACCTCTCTCTCTCTCTCTCTCCCTCCCCCCTCTCTCTCTCTCTGTAAGGAGATTAAGATAGCATGTGTCAATCTGGGATTTAATAGAGAAAGACAGTGATAGTACTGTATCAGATAGTGATAGTACGGTACTTTACTCTACCCTACAATGGCACACAGCATTGGCTTATCTGTATTGCTTTAAAGGGATTGTTACATTTAAAAAAAAAGTTTTTGGTATTTTTTCTTTTTTTCTTTATGTTTTCTGAGCTCAATTACACTTTTAACATTCACTAGATGTTCTGTGGTCTGGGGTTTTCGTGCTCTGATTTTCCTGCTGACTGTGATGTCACAGCCTGCAAATCCCATGTATGACAATGGGATTTGCCAGCAGATATTTTGCCTGTTTTGCAACTCAAAAGGCTTCACACAGACACAGAATAAATCCCAGCCAACAGAGAATCCACTGAATGTTCAAAGTGCAGGGGGGTTTTTTTGGGCTCAGAAAACCTAAAAGAAAAAAATAAAAATAAAAATAAAGGAAAATGAATGTCATGAAAGCTTTACATGCCTGGCTCCTATCATACAGTAGATACAGGTTATATGTGCAGTGCAGATGTAGCAGGACTAAAACAGCATGATTTATTTCTACGTCCGAGCATAGACATGCTCGCCCCGCCTGCCTCTGATTGGCCCTACCGACACTGCCAACGCTATTACCGTGGTGGGAAATAATAGTAATAGTAAAGTACAAGAGAATGGCAACACGTGACAGTAACTTGTAACTTTAATTGTTGTAGAAGAGGCAAACTAATATTGTTTGTGCCGTTTGCTTTGATTGAATAATTGATCTGCAAAAAGAAAACCTCGCGGCAGACTATCCAGCATGTAACCTCGCCTCACCACTCACCAGGCTTTCCACCACCTCGGAGGAAAGCCTGGTCTCTGTTTCAAAAGTCCGTATGATCCGGTCGGGAGCTCTTCTATAAAAATGAAAGTTACAAGTTACTGTCGCGTGTTGCCATTCTCTTATTATTATTTCCCACCACGGAGTAGCCTTGCATCTCAGAGGACAGGCAAGACGTCGGCAGTGTCGGTATAGGCCAATCAGAGGCAGGCGGGGCGTTACCATGTCTATGCTCGGACGTAGAAAGAAATCACACACGGGGTCCTTGACATGAGAAAGGTTGAGCACCACTGACATAGAAACATAGGTTTTTCAGAAAACTGTCATGATGTGGAAGACATTTTGTAGAATCAGTTCTTAGGTCTAAATGGGTTAAGTAAATGTACTTGGTTACTTTCCACCACTGTACATTAGTATGTAATGTATAGCATGTCCAGTTTATGAATAACCTTGGCATTTTTTTATACACCATTAGCTTTGCTAATTTGTCTACAAAAGGACAAAGATGGACCTTAGGTATAGGGTCAATGTTTACCTGAGATTACTTAATTTAAACATTGATTTGGTAAAACATGAATTGCACAGTAGTTTTTAGTTTAGTATAGTTGAGCTGTGAGGTATACGCTCCAGACAGACAGTACTGCCTCATTGCTTAAGTTGTTACCCGGAATAGGAAAAGCCTCTTAATGGTCATTACTGGGGCATTATATCCACAATACCTTCTCTCAGTCAGATATAGACCTGCTAGTTTACTAGCAGGTCTATCTATGGAATATACCTAGAGGACGACTTGTTCCAATTGGATAAGCACACATTTTACACATCACACCCTTTTGTATTTGTTTTTTTTTCAATGATATTGTTTTACTGCTACTGATGATTACTGACATGGACTTCATTCCTTTATTTCCAGAAAGAATGAACGGTCAATATTGCGGGGAATGAATTATTGATTTTATGCCATAAATGATAAATTATACCATATACAGGAAAAGGTTGGCATTTAACGTTCGTTTATGTGCTGCCTATAGCCTCGATACCCAGGCTTTCATTTCGAAAGCCTGGATTTACGCATGGGCTGCACTGGCCTAAAAGTGGGAGTCAACCCTTCCGTGTAGGCGTCGCTCCAAATGATGTGACGGCAGGGCTCTGAGCGGTGTGCACCCCTCAGGGCTCTGAGCGGTACTGTGCACCCCTCAGGGCTCTGAGCGGTGTGCACCCCTCAGGGCTCTGAGCGGTGTGCACCCCTTAGGGCTCTGAGCGGTGTGCAGCCCTCAGGGCTCTGAGCGGTGTGCACCCCTCAGGGCTCTGAGCGGTGTGCACCCCTCAGGGCTCTGAGCGGTGTGCACCCCTCAGGGCTCTGAGCGGTGTGCACCCCTCAGGGCTCTGAGCGCTGTGCACCCCTCAGGGCTCTGAGCGCTGTGCACCCCTCAGGGCTCTGAGCGGTGTGCACCCCTCAGGGCTCTGAGCGGTGTGCACCCCTCAGGGCTCTGAGCGGTGTGCACCCCTCAGGGCTCTGAGCGGTGTGCACCCCTCAGGGCTCTGAGCGCTGTGCACCCCTCAGGGCTCTGAGCGGTGTGCACCCCTCAGGGCTCTGAGCGGTGTGTGCACCCCTCAGGGCTCTGAGCGGTGTGCACCCCTCAGGGCTCTGAGCGGTGTGTTCACACCTCAAAATAACACCGTGAGGAAATCAGTACCAGTGGAACTTCAAACGAGGCTATGCGAGGAAAATGAGGAGAATGGCTGAAGAACCCACCACACCGTCTAAGAAAAAAACCAAAGTGTGCCGACTCTGCGGAAATAACTTTGACAGTCCGTTAGAATGGTTTACTCCAGCAACCAGTGGTTTCTGCTTCTGGTCGACACAATAACAGTGCTGCACTGGGGGGGGGGACCGGGGCTGACGGACAGATCGGTGAACCAATCAGGCTGCGCGCAAATCTGAGTTGCAACCCTCCCATGTAGGCCAGAAAGGTCTCACGTTAGCTCTGGCTATTTGCGGACTATTCCAATACATCTCCTCTAGCGGCATCCCACCACTTAATATGTTACAGGGTTCCCAAACTGTGGTGCGTGCCGTGCACCCCCTCTGTGGTGCGTGCACCCCCCCTGTGGTGCGTGCACCCCCTCTGTGGTGCGTGCACCCCCTCTGTGGTGCGTGCACCCCCTGTGGTGCGTGCACCCCCTGTGGTGCGTGCACCCCCTGTGGTGCGTGCATATATGGCAAGTATATTATGCAGAATATATGCTGCATATAGGCTCCAGACTTCCCAAAACAAACTGGTCAGGCTCCTACTTGGCCTCACCCCCCGAACCCACCTCACCCCTGCCCACTTTGGCAGGCTGGAATGGCTTCTTGTACAGCAAGTACAGCATCGTGCAATGGGTCTGGTGCACAAGATTCGATACACCACCAAGATACCCATGTACCTGTCTAAATACTTCCTTAATTAACGTTAACGAAGTCCACACCCACAACACCAGACTGACCAGAGGAAGTGCAACGAACAATGTACAACACAGATTCGGCAAAAAACAAGGGACTAAATTATTTTCGCTCCTATGCCACCAAAATGTGGAACGACCCACCAACAGTCATTAAGACATGCGAATCCCTTGACTCCTTCAAAACCGCTCTCAAAGGGCACCTACGGACGGCTGCAAATCGAAACTGGCCTTTTTCCTGTTTATTTTCACTTTATACCGTCCCTTATGATGAATTCCCGTTCTGTTCTTTGACTATATACTCTATTTGTACGTCTCTAAATGTTTTGATATATTGAACATGGTGGACCCTCTTGTATACAAGTGCAATGCTTAATTGGGTCGTCCACTCACTCACAGTTAACAGTCTTTGTATTGAGTTTGTGCTTGAAATGTACTGTAATTCTGCACACTGTTAATACATATTTCAATCAATCAAAACTCACAATATACAATCAGTCCCTTTCGATGCAATGGATAATCAAATAATAGCCCTGTATACACTACTGTGTAGCCTATCATACAATTCCTTACTGCCTGTTTGTTATGCAACCATTACCATAGCATGTGCTTCTTCAAATTATCCACCGAGATCATATGTGGCATGCCCCCTGCCCCTGAACAAGCGTCACACTGGTGGCATGACATGACACATGTATGCATGTGTGGAGAATATATGCATCTCTCCAATCTCCATCCATCTCTCCTGCAGTGCACTGCAGTGCACGTGCACACACACGTCTCTCTCTCTCTCTCTCTCTCTCTCTCTCACACACACACACACACACACACACACACACACAGAGTGCCATGCCAGCGCCCTTCATCAGTGCAGCGACGCGGAAGGCCTCACACAGGGATTAACGCTCAACGCAACAGATGGTGCATATTCCCCTTCCCCATATCCTTCCTGTGCTCACACAGTCACGAACGCACGCACATAGACACACAGTGTGTGTGGAATATTCTTTTTTTTTTTACCTTTTTCTTGGGTGGCATGGCGTTAACGAAGGTCTTCTGCCTTTTAGTTGTTCCACCATACGGTTCTAGTAGCGGTATAGGTGCCTATAAAAGCGTGATGATTCCCCCGCCCCCCCCTAGCTGGCTACAGTGAGAGGGACCTCAGGACCAGCAGGGTGCCGTGATAATGCGAGTGGCTTTCACTTATTCTCGTAGCATTCGTCAGGTTTAAGCCTGGCTAGTATTTGTCCGAAAAACCCCCAAAAGAAGCGCTCCAACCGGGGTAAAGAAGAAGAAAAAAGTCGACGTCTTCTTGGTTCTTCTTGCGTGCGTAAAAGTTGAGGCGATACACACACACGAGTGGCGTGGCGTGGCTGCACTTGAAGTCTGAAGTCTGTAATGTGTAGGTAACCTTTTCCCGAGCCCTCGGGGCATTAACGGCTTTACGTCTGAGTCTCGACACCACCGGGGCATCTGTTGCTCTGCACGGCACGCCCGCTCACTGACTGACCTGGCCGGACCACTGACTGAACTACACTACCTGCTACTATCCAAATAGGTGTCCAAATGGCTCGCGTAAATAATCCATGCTTTGCCTACTACTGCTGTTAAACACGGAAGTCTGCAAAGTCAAGGCATTTCTCATTGCTGCTGACTGACGGCCAGCGTTGGCAAATGTTGTGTCACGTGTGACAACAGATTAGTGTAGTGTAGTCTGTAGTGAGTGCATGCAACAAGGCTGCCACAAACTGTTTGGTTCTTAAGTAGCAAATGAATGAAAGAGCCCAGCAGTTATTATTATTATTATGTATTTATTTTATTTTTTCCTCTTTAAGACTACAGCTGTTGCCATGTTTTACTCAACATGATTTGCACAATTCACGGCTCCAGAAAAAATAAATTAGCCAGCACCCCATGCTATGGGGTGCTGGCTAATTTAGAGGAATACCAAACGACTCGCCCCCGCGATTTTTTTAAATGTAGGTAACAGTTCATTTAGTATTTCCCTCCCTCTCTGAAATCTGAAATTATCTTGTATACAGATTTATTTTATTGTATAGTAGTCGATCTCTATACTAATTTTGAAAGAACAACATGTCACACAGTCACAGAGATGGTGACTGCTTAATTAAGTTAATTTAGGACATTCTAGCAGACAGATATTAGGGGGGCAAATGCATCTTGGTTTAGGGGGGGCTATAAGCCTCCGTCCAGAGTTCACTTTATAACACATTTCCAAATTCCAACTAGTATACAGCCTTGACCTGAGTTTACAAAACTACAATAAATGATAGACAATATACCCTTATATAGTTTCCGTTTGTGGTTGGTGGTTCTTCATCTGTAACTGAATACAGTTTTAAATCCCAAAATGTATAATGATTTATTTCACAATAGTTTTTTATTTCACAATACTTAACCTTTTCAATCCTGCGCTTGAACAAACTACTAATACAAACTAACTAGCATTTTTCAAAATAAATCAGAACTAGTAGGCTTGTAACTAGCTAACCTGCTCAAAAATGAATTAAAACTAAATTAATTTGATTTTTTTTTTATGAATAAATTAAAAGTAGGCTACAACAAAACGTATAGCCTTGTTGCATGCATAGTGCATATACTGTAGGCCTATCTGTGTGCACGTCCACACAGTAAACGTCTGGGTTTCCGAGGCTACACAGATAGAATATGTATTTATTGAGTTATATAATCCATCACACTGCGACATGCAGCCCAGACAGTTAACAATCTAAGCTATATAGGGCCCTTACGTGATAACAGAAAACAGGGGAAATAAAATGCACAGGGCTAGTAATGAAGCCCTGGCCCATGTAGGACATGATGACAGAAAGGAGATAGGTGTTGTGAAGCTATATATCCTCACTGGTTCGGACAGACGACTGGAGTAATGGGAACACACACGCCCACACAAACGCGCACACCCACACACAGAGACGCACGCGCACACACATTGCCAATGGAACAGCCCAGTGTCTTTGACCACTATGCCACACACACACACACACACACACACACACAGTAGGAAGAACACTATAACACAGCAGCTGCATCTGGATGAAAGATAGCCAATCTGTGGCATAATAATCCTTCATCCTTGTGGTTATTCTGAGGAGTAAACAGCGTGTTATATTATCTTGACAAATCCAGGACTCTTATGATCACAAGCAACATCTATCATCGGCTCGTCATGTGCTGTGTCAGGGATTCTATTTTATGCTTAACGTCAGTGAGTCTTCACTCTTCAGTGTCGGTGCTATATAGTCTGCAGATCTGAGAGCCTGCAGCATGCATGGCCTCCAAGGAAAAGAAAGACATTTTGACGAAGATATGCAGAAAAGGGAACACTCCACGCACACTCCAAAAATCGTGCTAAACACATGTCACACACACGCACGAGCACACACACAAGGAAGAACACTACAGCAGCTGCATCTGGATGAAAGCCAATCTGTGGCATAATAATCCTGCATCCTTGTGGTTATTCTGAGGAGTAAGCAGCGTGTATCTTGGCAAATCCACGACTCTTAGGATCACGCGCAACATCCGTCGGCTCGTCATGTGCTCTTGTCAGGGATTCTATTTTATGCTTAGCGTGATCTTCAGTGTCAGTGCTATGGTCTGCAGAACTGAGATGTTGACAGCCTGCATGTCATCCAAGGGGAAAATAAGACGAGGAGAAGGAGGTGGAGGAGCAGGTGGAGAGAAAGGAAACCGAATAGAGAATAGAAAACACTAAACAGAAGGACAATGTCGTAAATGGAATAATATGGAGAAAGATCTCTTCATCTTTCCTCAGGGCTTGACATTAACCTTTTGTACTTGATCCCATTCACTTGTCCGGGCACAAACGTGACTTGTCCAGAGCACACACGAGCACACACAAATACATTTTAAATCAACTAACTCCAAGTTTGGTTTTGGTGAATACATGATGAATATTCTCAGTTTACATAATAGCTCTATATAGAATGTCTGATCTTAGATACATTTCATATTATTCCAAATACACAGCCATCGATTGTTCCTATATCCTCTCATGGTTACAGACTGTCCTCGTCTGCATTTTTAAACGCGTTTAATTCCTAAGATTAGGAGTCAAATAAAGTTCTGGCCGTAAAAGTGTTGAGTAAAATATCGCCACATTTTCCACGAGGAAAAGCTAAACAATGTTGTTGGCTGAAAGGAGCGACACCGACAGGTACATTTTGAATGTACTTGTCCGGAAAGACGTACAGTATTAGTTGTCCCGGACAACAGGACAAGCCTTAATGTCAGGCCCAGCTGTTCCTTATACTGTCAGCATCAGATATCATACTGTACCCAGCTCCCTGCACCCCTCCTGGCTGAGGAATGAAAACTCATTTAAACCCAGCATGAATGAATATGCAACCAAACATCTGGCTAATGCTTTTCCTCCCAGACACGGCTATAATGGCACCAATGAGCAGACAATAATGCCCTCCCAACAGCTGGGGGAGAGAAGAGGTTTGAGAGACATGGGAGAGTGTGCGTGCGTGCGTGTGTGTGTGCGTGTGTGCGTGCGTGCGTGCGTGCGTGCGTGGTAATGGGGTGGAGTCTGAGAGGGTATAGCTGCAGGGTGGGGGAATACATTTGGGGAGGAGGGATGATTCTGAATCCATTCCAAGCATTTTAGTTTTACATGAAAAACACTCCTTGGCCTAAATTCTGCCATAGCCACTTGCCCAAATGTGCTGACCTCATCACATGTGTGATGACACAAAAGCCTGGAACCTTCCGGTTCCCATGTGGGACGCTCCACCTCCTGACTGCAGCCACCGCATGCCTGTTCCCTTGGAAAGCGTCACTTCAATGAGTCCATCTAATTTAGGGTACTTTCCACACTGCTCGGGTTCAGGTGTGCAGCAGGTCAGGTGTGTACCAGACAGTACAGGAACGCACAGCTGAGGTTGTTTCAAATGGCGGCCTGAGCCAGCTAGCCTCCATTGTTAACATCTCTACTTTCCCTTCTAGAGCAGTGATCTGCTCACCAAGCATTTGATGTCACATGTCATATTTGCTACACTACACTAATCTGAAGTATACCAGATTAGCCAGATTTTACTTGAACTTGCAGTGTTGCAGAAAGTTGACGCGCCTTTCATAGGCAGAATACAGTTAAAACACTCACTCACTCACTCACTCACTCACTCAAAGGGACACCAGAGCACCAAGTTAAAAAAAACAACACCACATAGATTTGGACACTGCTGTGCAGCAATTCGCCATGCCATCCTTCCATGTACCGCCTGTTTGACCTGACCTAATTGGTTCACCTGCTGGCTGAGCAGCAAAGGTTTTATGCAAACACCATCAGCAGGATCTCGGGAGCTTCCTCTTAGAATAGATTCCCGCAAGCACTTGAACTCTGTCCTGGCTGTGCCAGCAAAGAGGGTGAACTCTGTCCTGGCTGTGCCAGCAAAGGGCAACATCGGAAGGACCGTGCTTAAAAGCATTTTGAGCTTTGCATTATCCGTGTTTATGACTGGATCATGTGTGAGTTGTGATACTAAATTGTGTGATCCTTGCAAGAATGCAATAAGCTGTATACAGGGCTAGGATGTCCATGTGCCACGGGAGAGGTGCCATGGCAGCAAAACACAAATGATGATGTACGGCAAAGAAGAAGCAGGGGAACAAAACATCAGCGATATGCAGGGGCTGCATAATTCTTGATGTGTCATTGCTTTGAGAGTCATCATCTCTGTGCTCTGTTAATTAAGCTTCTTTCCTTGCTTGTTGCTGACTTTGGCATACATATACAGTACCATGCAGTGGTATATGTTTTAATCTGTGTGACTCTGCACCATTGAGCTATTGAAAGAGAGTACAGTAAAGCCTATTTTCGGTTGGAATGTGAGGCTGTACGACAGGGTCCTCTGCAGTCAGCATCTCTAACGCAGGGCGAAGACTAAGAGACTATAGACTAGAGCACTGCTGACTGCAGGAACCTACCAGGTGGTTGAGCGGAGAGGGGGTAAAGGGGGAGGTTGATATGAAAGGTTAAAGCTACAGTAGAGATAGCTATGTAGAGAGAGAGAGAGAGAGAGAGAGAGAGAGGGGAAGGGAGGAACAGAATATATAGGAGAAAAGGTGAATGAAAGCGAGTGGGATGAAGTGAGAGACACAAGGGAAAGATGGAGAGATACGAGGCCAGGAGCAGGACTGTGAGTCACCCTGCCCAATGCCCATGTATGTCATTGAGAGGACATACAGTCAAACCTGCTTTGTAATAAAGATAACTGTACGGTCTTATAGCTGTCCCCCGCGTGCTGTACCTCCTTCTCCTCACACGTATACGGTATACCTGTAGCTCTGTCGAGCCAGACCGGCAGACCGTGTTGACTACTGCGTCCTCTAAGAGCCACACACACACACACACACACACACCACTGGGCTGACTTTGAACAACTCCAGGGGTGAATTAATACCCTGTGGGCACCAGCTCTCTTGCAGGTCGCCGTCTCTACAGAATGGCTATAGGGCTGTTAACTCATGAGGGTTTTGACACACTATACAGTATACATAGTACAGTATATCAGCTGAGTGACAGCAACACAGCGTCCATCAGCGCTGCACGTGTGCATGCATACCTTAACGTCAAACTATAGCAGGCGACAGAATGATGGTTACTTACAGTACACGGCAAGACACGCAACAACTTGTATCCAGCGCTGGCTTTATACAATGACGTGCCAAAGACAGGCCTGAATTCAAGAGTATACAGTTTGACATAACTTAACCCATTCTGACCTGAGATCAGATTCATACGAGGTTTCCACTAGGACACACGCTGGTCTGATTAACCCATTCTGACCTGAGATCAGATTCTAAAAAATGTCAGTCGTTCTTCGATTTTTCAAAAAATAGCAGACCTACAAGCTCGTAGCGCGCCACTCGGTGGCGCGCTATGAGCTTGTAGATCTGCTGTTTTTCAATAGCTAAAGCACAACATGATGCTAACACCAGAAATGGGTTCCCGTTCAGAATGGGTTAAATGGTTCTCTGTCATACTGTTGTATTAGGATTAGGTGCACAACCAGAATACACGTTAGGCTTTTTGTATACCGGCTCACTCATAGTCGCCTCCATGGAACAATTAAGGAAATAAAATAAAGTGAATGGACAGAAATAAATAAATAAATAAATGCCATGAGCGACACTGCAGCGTGTGTTGTGATGGTCAGTACTTACGTAGGTGGACTGCACTCTCCGCCAATGTCCTCCCAGCCCACAGCAATACATCAAGACATCCAGCCAGGAGGGGCAGGGGCAGGAGGAGGAGGGGACATGCCCAGCCCAGAGGGAGTCTCAGTCGGGTGGGGTGGGACGGGGAGCAGAGGAGGGTCTCTCTGGAACGGTCAGCTTCACATGGCACGTACACACAGATAGTCCACCTGACCCCTCCACCAGCGGGATCCCACTGTGTTCGGAGACTGCTACACCAGACACCCCCCCCCCCCCCACCCCACTAAAAACAGGTTAACCCCTTCCCACACTCACAGTCTCCAAGGTCCTTTTTTTTGGGGGGGGGGGGGTTGGCACAGGGTCCCAGCCGGGCCAGGACTTGTTCGTCTCACAACAAGTTCAGTCCCGGGCAGAGTTTCTGTCCTCCACTGTGGAAGGAGAAGACGGCGTCGCACACAGAGTGGCAGCTGATGCTGGTCCCCATGTTGACGACGTCTCACAGCAACGCTCACTTCTGCAGGATGGAACAAGAAACGATGGTCACTGATCACATCCTCACTTATCCTGAATCTGATTAATCTCTCTCTCTCTCTCTCCAAAACAGACACGGACACGCGCACAAACACACAGACAGACACACACACACACACACGCTCACGTTGAGGAGTGTGACAGCCAGGTGTGTGTGTGTGTGTGTGTGTAAAGACTAATCATTGTGTATATTCCTGCACTATACCTGCATCGAGTGATCTTGGTACATAGAAGTTGATCTATTGAAGATTCTATTTCTGACCTTCAAATGTACATAATTTTTGTTTTGATTGTATTGCTGTATATTGTTCTTTCTGCTTTGGCAATGTAAACGTATGTTTTCTCATGCCAATAAAGCCCTTTGAATTGAAATTGAAATGTGTGTGTGTGTGTGTGTGTGTGTGTGTGTGTGTGAGTGAGTGAGTGAGTGAGAGAGAGAGAGAGAGAGAGAGAGAGAGAGAGAGAGAGAGAGAGAGCTCACCTAGGTGGGCGACGTGAAGGGGGGACTTCAGCTTCTGTCTTGTGTTTAATTACAATCATCCAACACCACCCCCCCCCCTCCCCTCCCCCTCCCCCTCCCCCCGACCATGCACTCCAGACTTCAGTCCCAGTCGGACCCCCACTCTCCCACCCACCCATTCTCCGTTTATTGCCCCCTCCCCCCCCCCTAGTGGAAAGCCCTTTGCATGCAGGGCTCAAAGCACAAAGTGCTTGTCATGTTCCCTCTCTGTGTCTCTCTCTGCTCTCTCATGGTTCTGTCCAATGATCCAATCTGACTCCCTGAAACTCACTCTCTCATTCACTAGCTCAGTTACTCACTCACTCACTCACTCTCTCTCTCTCCACGCTGCTCTATCTGGAGGGTCCTCTCATCAGTAAAGTGTTTCTGCTTACCTGAGTCACCCCTCCTGTGGTGACCGGTTATGCGTGCGTGCGTGTGTGTGTGCGTGCGTGCGTGCGTGTGTGCGTGCGTGCGTGTGTGTGTGTGTGCGTGCGTGCGTGTGACTGCCAGTGCCTGTTTAGATAAGATAAACCTCTATTAATCCCTGGAGGGAAAACCAGCCGCAGGTTCTGTGTGTGTGTGCGTGTGCATGCGTACGTGCGTGCGTGACTCCGTGTGTGCGTGACTCTGTGTGTGCGTGTGTGCGTGACTGCGTGTGTGCGTGCTGCCTCTCTCTGTTGCCATGCCGGAGCAGGTAACATTCTGCTAGCGCAGAAGACACACAGCCTGAATTCAAATGTGCCTCCAGCCACTGTATACACCCCGTCCCTCCTCAGAGGCAGCATACACCCCCACCGCACGTACGTACGTACGCACCTCCCCTCTATAGCCATCAGCTCCCTCTTTTTCTCCACCAGGCCGAAGGCATGGGGAGAGAGTATGTTTTGCAAGACATACACCACACCATGGCATTGTGTAGGACAAAGTGTGGCAATTTGGCAAAAATAAGTGACAAGACCGAACGAGAACGTCTATTGTTGTGGAATACAAGTCGTGATGTCTTTGCAAGGTGTCGTTTGTCTTTGCCAGTGAAATGATGTGGGGCAGGACAGGAGGGTCAAGCTGTAGTTACAAGCTACAGTATGTACAGTAATGAGTGGAGTTCAATGGCTTAGACTCTAAGCCATTGAACTCTATAAGCAAGCCTTGCCTTATAGAGCAGCCAGTATGGACTTGTCTGGTTATAGTATATTCTTTGTGCACGCCTATATCCACTCTCCTTTAAACCTTTAGATCCCATCGTGTGATTTGGGTAAATTATTTAACATTTCGTATTGACTGCCAAGGAGATACTATCTGGGAGATGGATTCTCCCTCTCTCTCTGTTCTGGTGGATTATTTAGTGAAGAGCATAATGTTTGGGTTTTTTTTTTTAAAGCCGATTCAACACGAGGAATAAAAATGAAAAGTGAATGGTATCACTTGTAAAAATGTTTAATGCCATTACTAGTACCGGTAGTCACTAATGTACAAACATAACATTGATAAACTGACAGGATTTCTTTTATACAAATAATTTAAACACGTTTAGTACCAACAAAAAAAGAAATAACATCAATAAATACTTCTTAGATTTAAGCATATAATTACATTTTAAAACGTGAATATCGTTGCTGTCAGGAGGAAACCTCATAACTCCATTGTTGAGGCTTTAGATTTTTATTTTTTTGGCATAAATCAGTGCTATTGAACACCCTTTACGTCTGTGTGTTGTTTCATAAATCAGTGCTATTGAACACCCTTTACGTCTGTGTGTTGTTTCATAAATCAGTGCTATTGAACACCCTTTACGTCTGTGTGTTGTTTCATAAATCAGTGCTATTGAACACCCTTTACGTCTGTGTGTTGTTTCATAAATCAGTGCTATTGAACACCCTCTACGGCCGTGTGTTGTTTCATAAATCAGTGCTATTGAACACCCTCTACGGCCGTGTGTTGTTTCATAAATCAGTGCTATTGAACACCCTCTACGTCTGTGTGTTGTTTCATAAATCAGTGCTATTGAACACCCTCTACGGCCGTGTGTTGTTTCATAAATCAGTGCTATTGAACACCCTTTACGTCTGTGTGTTGTTTCATAAATCAGTGCTATTGAACACCCTTTACGTCTGTGTGTTGTTTCATAAATCAGTGCTATTGAACACCCTTTACGTCTGTGTGTTGTTTCATAAATCAGTGCTATTGAACACCCTTTACGTCTGTGTGTTGTTTCATAAATCAGTGCTATTGAACACCCTTTACGTCTGTGTGTTGTTTCATAAATCAGTGCTATTGAACACCCTCTACGGCCGTGTGTCGTTTAGAAAATATTGAACCAATGGAAAGTAGTAAAAAGTGCTTTGGACAAAAACTCTTAACTCCATTGGACCCTCAAACTGCCTGCTAAAGCACCCTCTCATGGAAGTAATTGACAATATATAAAGTTACAACACCAACTTTGATGAGGCAGTATTGCTTTTCTTTTTAAATATAAGGTTAATTTCCTGATAAATGTATATTTTTCATTTCCTGATGAATGTATATTTTTAATTTCCTGACAAATGAACATTTTGGAGCAGAGATATAAAGTACCTGTTATAAACCTTGCCTTAAAGTGATATTTGAGTTGAGTGAGTTTGTGTTTCTATATTTTCTTGTAAATAAACATTCTACAATACAAGTTTACAAAAAAAGGTTTGCTGTTGTTAGTCTATTAACTTATTTTTTGGATTCTTCATTCACCATGCATGAAGGAATGTGACACAAACACAATTCCCCATGATTCATGGCTTCACAGGTTGAGTAGGATAATCCATAGAAAAAAGTTGTTTTGTGGTGAAGTATTCATATAGTCCAACTCAAGTGAGTCAAGTCTTGAGCTCAACCTATTCCCATAATTAAATATCCAGGTCATTTTGGCAGTTCCTAAACTATTACCAAGGTTAACAACAGTTAAAAATGGCAGACAACATGGGCAGAACTGTGGTAGGCTAAACTAGGCCTACAATAGTGATATATTTAATGTTGCATTGCTTTATATAAGATATTTCCCTGATCAATAGGCTATGTTGCTTTCAGGTCTCAAGACAAGTCGTTGCAAATGATTCAAGCATCACGTCCTGATGTTCATGACTTAAGTCTGACATGAATCCAAGTCTCAAGTCTACAGCTCCGACCAACAGTGCATCCCCTGGGGTGCAATACAATTACAACGCAAATAAACTGTTCAAAAGATCATTTCACATCTGATAGATGGCTTCTTGCCTTGCTAGAGAGGAAGAACATGCATATCCAATCCCAAATCCTGGTTAAAACATGCTCTCTCTTTTGAAAATCTTCAGCTTGGTCAGGTATGTAAAGTAAACATAAGTCAGGCACACCAGCAGGTTTTTCATTGGATACAGGATGGGCGTCACGTAACCGAACACAGCGATCAGGGCTACTCGCACAACAAGGAAAGGCAAGTCCTGCAGAAGGACGCCAGCGAAGGACAACAGGGGGTTCTGGGGCGTAACGACCAGCCTAAGAGTGGACAGGAAGACCAGGATGAAGACGGGAAACACCCATGCCGAGTAGAACACCGAGGTCTCCCCCGCCACCCGCAGCATCTCCACCGCGTCCAGCCAGAAGAGGAAGCTATCGACAAACACCGCTGCCCTGCCGTCCCTCGCCCACAGGAAATGGAGCGGGCCGGAGTAGGACCGGGGCCGCGACGAGTAAAGGTACGCAGCGCTATTGGCGGACCGTGAGGCGACCGTCGAGTGGCTGCGCGTGTCGTCCTGGTCCCGCCACCCCCCTGTGGTGCTGCTGCCGCCGTTCCTGACCTCTGGCTGGCCCGGCGGTGACCCGTTCTGGCCCCTGTCGGAGTACAGCTGGCCCGATACGGTGCTCACCTGCTCCAGGTGGGTGAGGACGGGCCCCGGCGAATCGACGTCCACATCGCCTCCTGATGCCGGTGACACACATGCACACAGGACACAGATGGTTATATGCTAAACATGTACATGCTATAGGGTGAGACCGATCTTGTGATTGTGACAATAGCAATCCGTCTAAATTCACTGCAGTGCAGGTGATAAAAGGGACAGTCAGGTGGAACAGATTACTATCAGTGTCTATAGTGATCCCAGAGGAGACAAACTCTGTGAGCACTTCAAAACTTGGGAGAACATATCCTTCAGTATAATCTTGTGCCTGCCGTCCTCAGAGACGCAGGGGAAGTGTGGGCCTTACCTTGTCCGGTGAGATTGCACGGGCGAATCCTGTCTATAATATCCACACAGATGAGAGAGAAGAGAACCAAGGAGACGGGCAATTCTGTGAAGTGATCAAACCTGTGGCCTCTATCCACCTGTACCTAGAGCCCATAGCAGGTAAAAAAAACAAACAATTAATGATCGTCAGAAACTATGAAACGATGTTTGTATGGAAAAGGAATCATTGAAATCGAAATCTGTTCAATAGTGATTTGAAAGCATTACAAATGTAATGAACCGATCAACTTTTATTATCCGTGTCATACTCACAAAACACACAAAGATGTAAATAAATAATAAACACGAGTTAAAGATATACAGCATGAGATGCATAAATGCACACCGGTAATACGTTATAACATTGTGATGCCAATTAACCCTTTGGTGAGATGCCATTATTTCATATATTTACACGGTTACAAGCCGTTTTAGAATAAAAAATAAGTAATTACACGACAACGCAACCTTTGTGTTTGTGTCTCATTCCAGCTAGGAGAATGGCATGTGGGTTTGAGTTAATGGCCAACCAGTCATGTTCACTATGGGTTACTGAATTACCCACACATTACTGTCTTGTGACAAGAGGCACATTCCCAACGCATTTCCTGGATTTACTTTTTCTATGCGCAGTGATTACACAACAACCCACCGGAAAAAAGCATTACGTGGAAAAAACATCTATGAGTTAAAGAAATATATTAGAAGCTTTTCAGGTTTTCTTTTCTTTTTTTTTTGGTGTGGCTCAATGTACCATGTCAGATATCAATGGCACATGAATTAACTGTAATATCCTGCCAGCCCAACACCTTCTCTTACACAAGGTAAAGTGGGCTCGTGTTAATGTGGCAATGAATGCACTTATATCTCTTGTCTTGAAGGACCCCAACGGAGCATGACAGAACACAGAAAATCTCCAAATGCCTCTGGGTGATTATTATATGACGTGATCAGTCTCGACGGTCGGTGTTACCTTACCTTGGAGCCCGCTATGAAAATGGCAAAACACGGCAGTGTACACAGGAGGACGTAGGCCAGCGCAGTCGGCCTCCTGGAAGAAAAACAAAATTGCTGGATTCACTATTCAGTTCACATTTCACTCAACGCCCAAGCACGGCCGGTAATCACAAGAACATATGCCTTGATTCCAATTAAGCAAACAAAGCTCTGATCCTTCACAGTTTACACATGCATATACACAGTTCTGTGGTATATTTTATTACCTTACTCGAATACTTCCAAATTCCAGTACTATTAATTCTACTCCACTACATCTCAGAAGCCAAATTTCTTTTACTTTTAAATCCACTACAATTATTTGAAAACTTTAGTTACTATAGTCAGTTGGGGGAGATTTTATAATTTAGACCTTGAACAGCTATAAGATCCTCCTCTCCACTCACCACTGTGTGATCTCGGTGATGAAGCGGCGCTGCCTCAGGATGACATACTTCAGGGGAACCCACACCAACAGGGTCACGGAGGTCACGTAGGCCACGGACGCCGCCACCACCAGCCAGTAGGCCGTGGGGTCGCGACCCCGCACGTCGTGCATGAGCGTGGCGAACCTCTCCATGACCACGAAGACGGGCACGCAGAGAGCGGCGAACTGCAGCGCCTCGTAAAGGACCAGCTTGACCGTCTTCCCGGAGAGCATGGTGGTGGTCGGTTCGGTTCTGGTTCCGCCCGAATGAATGTAAACCTTCCAAGATCCTTGCAGAGTTTTACCGGGCGGGCGGTCGGAGCTCGGGACCGGAATAAGAAAACAAAACAATCCCAACAACAAAACAGTCCCAAAATGACTCCCACCACCACAAAAAAGGAAGCAGTGAACCCTTGGCTGGACTCTGCTCAGTGACATCGCTTACTTTGCAGTGAGAAAAACCGGCTTTCTTTTTTTATTGCTGAGGTAATGATGTGTGCTCGTCATTTTATGAGCTCACAAAGATGAGCAACTCTTATAACCTCAAGAACACAGCAGTTCACGTTGAGCCCATATGGTTCCATTATAAAAAGGTGTGGAAGTGACTTACTTAATATTATGACATAAGCACTAGTGAGATGAACAGAACAGGGGGGGGGGGATAAATTCCATAGAGATATCAAACTACTATGAGATAATAAAACAAATATGTGATAAATACTATAAGATTTCCACTCTTTGGCAACTACTTAATGTAAATGTTGGAGTTAATGAACACCCAGCTCCACAATAGTGGTCACATTACATTTGATCTCCACCTAGTGGAGATCAAATGTACTGTAATATGTTGAGGCAAAACGAATGAAAGTCTCGTCTGTAATTGTATGTATGGCAGCATAGCTATTCTTTGCAACCTCTATTGTGTTGCCGTTTCACAACAATTCTACGAAATGAAAAAAAAAAAAAGTAAGTAAGGGCCAAACATGAAATCAAGCAAAAAGCAGCATACAATTTCATAATGCCTTTGGCCTGTTTTTTTCTTATTTTATTGTATTGTGAATACCAATAATTAATGGTTAAAATATTACATATAAACAGCAGGGTACAACGTTAAACAGAACCTTTACAATAATGACTGTTGTCTTGTATTTTTTTCTTCTTTAAATTAAAAACAGGCAGCATCTCATTTTCTGTACAACAGTTAAATCAGGGGCTGCAGTCCATCGCCATCAGTCGTGGTGCAAAAAACCAAAAAGTGACACAATTGAGATGAACTGGCTCGTGGTCCCACGTACGGTTCCTTTTGCTACATACGAGTATAATGAAGAACCTCCCTCTTTGTTCAAACGGATAGTTTAACACTGACATTATCGCATCAAGCAGAAGGCAGCAAAGCTGTGTGGTCTCATCTCGTCAGATCTCTACCGAAAACCGCAAACGCTTAAAACCTATACAGGTTCCCGAGCAGATAGCAGCCATAGTTAGTTGTGAAACTTGAGAGTTGCACAAACATTTTACGTGGCGATTGGGTGATTTGTGTTCTTAAGGCGGAGAGGGGGGAGTGGTCATGGCGAGGTGTTGAAAGCATGCTTGAAG
Organism: Protomyctophum bolini; assembly: GCF_963924005.1. Classification (NCBI taxonomy): domain Eukaryota; kingdom Metazoa; phylum Chordata; class Actinopteri; order Myctophiformes; family Myctophidae; genus Protomyctophum; species Protomyctophum bolini. The sequence continues at coordinate 41,914,814 of NC_137873.1, forward strand.
GGCAATTTTGTGAGAGAAATTGAGACTTGATACAATTCTAGATTTAACTGCAAATTAATTCAAATGTGGGGGGGAAACGTTTCCATTAATGCATCATTGAGAACCGAATGGATACAATGGCAGTAGAGGTTACGCCTAGAAAAAAATAAAATATGAATATAACCAAAATCAGAATTCACAATAATTCTATGGTCTAAAAACCTTCAATACATGACTGTATGTGAACACAAACTCTTTCTAAAATAGATATTTAAATTGTTTTTGAATAAACATAAATTAACAAAGAAATTATACTTAAAAATGTACATTTTTATCCTGCGACAAGTTTTGATATCGCTCCGTTAGCTGACCATTTTGAATGTTTCTCTGATTTTTTTACGTTACCTGGTGAGGTAAATGTTATTCTAAAAGTGAAATATATAGAAAATCCCCAGTTCTGTTCCACAGCACCTCCGTTTGGTTTTTAACCCATTCTGACCGGGAACCCGTTTTGGTGTTAGCATCATGTTATGCTTTAGCTATTGAAAAACAGCAGATCTACAAGCTCATAGCGCGCCACCGAGTGGCGCGCTACGAGCTTGTAGGTCTGCTAAAAAAAAAATTAATCGAAGAACGACTGACATTTTTTTTAAATCTGATCTCAGGTCAGAATGGGTTAATCAGACCAGTGTGTGTCCAGTGGAAACCTCGTATGAATCTGATCTCAGGTCAGAATGGGTTAACAGAGGTGCTCCAGAATGTGTCGACTTGATAAGACAAGTACAGGCAGCCATATATAGACTTATACTTATGCCATAGAATCAATATGCTGTGATTTATGCACCTACGCGTATAGCTTTACTTATGCACCTCAACGCTTGTCACGTTTAAGAGGAAATGTTTGAAATGTATATTCAAACGACTCCATTATTTGACCCCCTACAGTACACTAGTAAGCAGCTCCGGGACGTACAGTAGCATCTAACGGACAAAACACAGAGAGAAATCTCCACTTTCTCACATTAAGCGATTCAAATATACAACTAAGTTAGGTAGAGTATCACATACGCCTCATGTCTTTCACCACACACAATCACACCGTGTACTGTTTGTGCATTTAAAATAGCATAACAATAAACAGACAATAATTCCAAATATAAATTAAAATGCACTACAAAAAAAACCCAACACTGACTTAAGAGATGCTTTAAAGACCGTGGAGAGGATTGAGATGGCTCAACTTTTTAAATCGCAACGACTCTGGTGGGGGTTGAGCACGTTAATTAACCCATTCTGAACGGGAACCCATTATGGTGTTAGCATCATGTTATGCTTTAGCTATTGAAAAATAGCAGATCTACAAGCTCGTAGCGCGCCACCGAGTGGCGCGCTACGAGCTTGTAGGTCTGCTATTTTTGAAAAATCGAAGAGCGACTGACATTTTTAGAATCTGATCTCAGGTCAGAATGGGTTCATCAGACCAGTGTGTGTCCAGTGGAAACCTCGTATGAATCTGATCTCAGGTCAGAATGGGTTAATGGTGGGGTTTGAGCACGTTAAGGGCTGAAATATGCTTCTGAAAACGCATGGAAAACTCTCACCGTACGGGCAAATAAACGAAACGAGAATTAAACCTTATTTTTAAACACAACCTTTATCTACTACTTCACCGTCGCTGTAAGTCACTCACAGCACTCTATGGGCAAAAATATGCAAAAAAAAACAGCTACAGTATACTGTCATCTTGTGCTGTATCCGTCTCTGTTACAAAACACTGCAAAACGACCAGCACATTTTTCTTTTGTTTAAGATCAGGTTTCCGTGGTTGAACATGGGTTTCCATTCGAGTAATTTATTCATTCAGTTTTCTGAGCATCTCAGTTTGCTGAATGCAACATGTGTTACGGTACACACGTGAAGTGTTGCACGTGCGTATGTCAGCAGACAACATATGTATGCGAACATGGGCTCGTGCATGTTTGCAGGCACGGAAGCATGCTTCAGGCTTTAACGTGGACCCTGACAGGCAATAGCTGGAGCCAACTATTAACAATAAAACCTTCACATCTAGGATTGCTCAGCATTGAAGGATGAATCTGTAGTATGAGGAAGAAAAGAAAAAAAGAAACCCAAAAAACACTTTAAAACGAAACAAATACACTTCTTCTTCTAAAAAAGAACGCAACCATTTTGATGGGTCACATCTCACCGCTGTGGGGGGGGGGGGGGGGTTTCGTTTGGCATTGAGGGTATTCTGTCAATTCATACACTTTGGCTTTTTTACACAGCTGACTCTCCTTCCGTTCACACACACCGCAGAATTCACCTTTAAGGCTGAGCACTCAGAGAGTCGTCGCTGCTGCTGCCGCCCTGAGGCAACACAACACGCCGCCGGGCTTCACTAATGGTACAGTACAGTACAGTATTTACAAAAAGGTGACGTTGCATGCTCCAATTTCTTCATCGTTTCCTTTTCGCTCCTCTTCTAAAAAACAAAACAAAAAACAAAGTGTCTTCAGTACGAGTCCTGCAGCCGACGACGACATACACGTGACGTAGTAGTCTAGAATGTTCCGTCACTAAAAGCTCAGTATCCTTTTCTTTTTCCTCCCCCGGAGAA
>NC_137873.1:41919912-42054912 GCF_963924005.1 Protomyctophum bolini
TTTGAGATAGGTTACAATTTACAATTTAGGCATTTAGCAGACGCTCTTAATCCAGAGCGACTTACATTAAGCAAGAACAAAAAGCATGGGGAATACATCACATAAAAACATTTATCATGAAACATGCGTAAGCTAAGAAAGTAACAGTGGAATATCTATAATGAAACTATACATATAAGCTATACATCTATACTACTATGATATACATTATGTACTACGACGTGCTATGACTACATACAATGCACTTATGCTGTCTACATAACATGCTATAAGTCTGTATCAAATGCTATCTAAGTCTACAGAATTGCTATCTAAGGGGGTGGGGTAAGTGCTATGGGCCACTTAGGCTATAGGTTGTAGTTGTAGGACTAATGACTGGTCTAACCAATGACTAGTCTAAACCAAAAACTGTCTAAACTAAGTACATGCACCCATGAGAACATGATTATCGAGCACTGTTGACTAAAACTACGACTACCTTTTTTTCACTGACGAAAACTAAATGGAAACTAATGAATGAAGCTATGATGACTAAAACTAGGACTAAATATTTTGACAATTCCGTCAATAAAAAAAAAACTAGACTAAAATGTTAGGGAGGGATTAGTGGACAAGAGATGAGAGATCCAGTATAAGTCATTTTACACTGATAGTAGCAGATCTACAAGCTCACAACGCATCGCAGCGTGATGCGTTGTGAGCAGATCTGCTATTTTCAGCAAGTGTAAAATCAGTCATTACGACGGCATCAAAGCCCGCCAAAATACATTTTTGTCGACTAAATCAAATGTAGATTTAGTTTAATATTAGGCGAGAATAAAAAAGGCAGCCGTCAACCATTTTTTTGGGTATGCAAGAAAAACAGCAAATCTGTGCCCGGTTCAACCCGGGGCATATTTGTTCCCACAGCATATAAAGTCAAAGCTGTCATTTTGCCAATAAATATAAATAATCTAATGGGACATAAAGAGAAGTGTGTTGAGGGAACGGCTATACACGGGGCAACTGGCGGCCCGCGGGCCACATGCGGCCCCCACCAACACTTAATGTGGCCCTCAAGTTAATATTCGAGTATTGATTTCAGCTGTTACAATTCCAAACATGCTTGAATTACTTCAGTCTATATTAGTAGCTGAATGACTAGTATTAAATATCTATTGTCTTTTTTACGTTTGCACTTAAGTTAATAAAGTTAACATATTAAGTATAATTAAATGAATGCATTTGAAATTAAATAAACATGTTACCTTTCAGGATTCCAATAAAAAAATAGCTAAACAAAATAATCTAGATTTAAAAAATAGCCGATCTACAAGCTCAAAACGCGTCGCACTTTGACGCATTTTGAGCTCGTAGATCGGCTATTTTTGCTACGACAGTAATATAGTGGCCCTCTGCAGTGAGTGTGGAACTATAGTGGCCCTCTGCAGTGAGTGTTGAACTATAGTGGCCCTCTGGAGTGAGTGTGGAACTATAGTGGCCCTCTGCAGTGAGTGTGGAACTATAGTGGCCCTCTGCAGTGAGTGTGGAACTATAGTGGCCCTCTGCAGTGAGTGTGGAACTATAGTGGCCCTCTGCAGTGAGTGTGGAACTATAGTGGCCCTCTGCAGTGAGTGTGGAACTATAGTGGCCCTCTGCAGTGAGTGTGGAACTATAGTGGCCCTCTGCAGTGAGTGTGGAACTACAGTGGCCCTCTGCAGTGAGTGTGGAACTATAGTGGCCCTCTGCAGTGAGTGTGGAACTATAGTGGCCCTCTGCAGTGAGTGTGGAACTATAGTGGCCCTCTGCAGTGAGTGTGGAACTATAGTGGCCCTCTGCAGTGAGTGTGGAACTAAAGTGGCCCTCTGCAGTGAGTGTGGAACTATAGTGGCCCTCTGGAGTGAGTGTGGAACTATAGTGGCCCTCTCCATATTCAAAGTGCTCACCTGGGGGCCTGCTGGCCAGGCATGGGGCCACCTTGTAGCTGCTCCATGGGGGCAGCGTAAGCCGGCACCCCGGTGCCACTCATGGCATAGTTGCCTGTAGCAGGCTGACCCGTATACACCTGTGGAGACAAATCAGGACATTTATGCATTCAAAGTATTAACCCATTTTGACCTGAGATCAGATTCTAAAAATGTCTTCTACATCCCGACAGTTTTCTGAAAAAGCTATGTTTCTACGTCAGTGGATTTTTCAAAAATAGCAGACCTACAAGCTCGTAGACCTATGACCTTGTAGATCTGCTATTTTTCCCGCGGGTTCGCGCCCCCAAAATGGGTTTTTAATATCTCTTCCTGAAATTGTGTTCTAGTAATAACTAATAACCACTAAATCTAAAATCTTTCGGTCTCTCTTTATATGCTCGCTTCCATTGGTGGTGGCAGGGTATGCCATTCCTGGCTAATGTAATCTAATGGTTGCACTCGGGTGTCGCCTCTGAAAATAGCAGTGAGTTACCAACGTGTAAAACCAGCCATTACGACGCCATAAAGCCCCGCCAAGACACTATTCTTGTCGACGAAAAAAAAATCAACTGTAGATTTAGTTGACTAAAATCGTATGATATTTAGTCGACTGTCTAAAACTAGACCAAAAAAAATTCTGATGACTAAAATATGACCAAAAACGGGTGCAGGCTTTAGTTCCGACATACTATTGATCCGAAACCTCAATCCTAACCTAACCCTAACCGCAAGCACGGGAGCAGCGCATGTCGGACCATCGCTTTTTCGCATCGCATCGCATGTCCCCCCGCTTCGGATCTTCGGTGTGTCGGAAAAGCGTGAGCACCCCACCAAAAACGAAGTGGAATTGTAGCTTACCTGTTGTGCTGCAGGGTTTGGCAGTTGCTGCATGTAGTACTGCTGGACTCTGTATCTTACCTGTTGTGCTGCAGGGTTTGGCAGTTGCTGCATGTAGTACTGCTGGACTCTGTATCTTACCTGTTGTGCTGCAGGGTTGGGCGGTTGCTGCATGTAGTACTGCTGGCTCTGTAGCTTACCTGTTGAGCTGACGGGTTTGGCGGTTGCTGCATGTAGTACTGCTGGACTCTGTATCTTACCTGTTGAGCTGACGGGTTTGGCGGTTGCTGCATGTAGTACTGCTGGACTCTGTATCTTACCTGTTGTGCTGCAGGGTTGGGCGGTTGCTGCATGTAGTACTGCTGGCTCTGCTGGCTCTGCTGGCTCTGCTGTAGCTTGGCGTACATGGCGTAGACCGGGTCTTCGTTCATCAGCTTGGCGTACAGCGACAGGGCCTCCATTACCTTCACGTTCAGATCCGACAGCTCCGAGTGTTTTCTGGATCGGGTAAACCCATAGAATGCACATTAACTATTTTATGTATATATATGTAGGTCGACGTTAGGTGGCGTCATATTCCAGGTCCGTACCCCCAACGTATACTCCGTCTATATAATGGTTGATGCCTATAACGTTGGTCCGGTTCCTATAGCAACTCCCCACCGTTCCAACTATGGGATTGCAAAGAAAATTCACAGTGCAAAAGCAGTTGAAAGGAGGATTGTATAACTCAGATTCTCTGATCGCTGTACTTATTGAACACTGATTTTCTGCCATCCACATTTCGGATGTAATGTGTGCCTTTGTACCTCGACACTGCCGCCAACAGAAAGGCCAGCTTCATTAGTGTTGTTCCAGACTCTACTGTATATAGCATTAGTGTTGTTCCAGACTCTACTGTATATAGCATTAGTGTTGTTCCAGACTCTACTGTATATAGCATTAGTGTTGTTCCAGACTCTACTGTATATAGCATTAGTGTTGTTCCAGACTCTACTGTATATAGCATTAGTGTTGTTCCAGACTCTACTGTATATAGCATTAGTGTTGTTCCAGACTCTACTGTATATAGCATTAGTGTTGTTCCAGACTCTACTGTATATAGCATTAGTGTTGTTCCAGACTCTACTGTATATAGCATTAGTGTTGTTCCAGACTCTACTGTATATAGCATTAGTGTTGTTCCAGACTCTACTGTATATAGCATTAGTGTTGTTCCAGACTCTACTGTATATAGCATTAGTGTTGTTCCAGACTCTACTGTATATAGCATTAGTGTTGTTCCAGACTCTACTGTATATAGCATTAGTGTTGTTCCAGACTCTACTGTATATAGCATTAGTGTTGTTCCAGACTCTACTGTATATAGCATTAGTGTTGTTCCAGACTCTACTGTATATAGCATTAGTGTTGTTCCAGACTCTACTGTATATAGCATTAGTGTTGTTCCAGACTCTACTGTATATAGCATTAGTGTTGTTCCAGACTCTACTGTATATAGCATTAGTGTTGTTCCAGACTCTACTGTATATAGCATTAGTGTTGTTCCAGACTCTACTGTATATAGCATTAGTGTTGTTCCAGACTCTACTGTATATAGCATTAGTGTTGTTCCAGACTCTACTGTATATAGCATTAGTGTTGTTCCAGACTCTACTGTATATAGCATTAGTGTTGTTCCAGACTCTACTGTATATAGCATTAGTGTTGTTCCAGACTCTACTGTATATAGCATTAGTGTTGTTCCAGACTCTACTGTATATAGCATTAGTGTTGTTCCAGACTCTACTGTATATAGCATTAGTGTTGTTCCAGACTCTACTGTATATAGCATTAGTGTTGTTCCAGACTCTACTGTATATAGCATTAGTGTTGTTCCAGACTCTACTGTATATAGCATTAGTGTTGTTCCAGACTCTACTGTATATAGCATTAGTGTTGTTCCAGACTCTACTGTATATAGCATTAGTGTTGTTCCAGACTCTACTGTATATAGCATTAGTGTTGTTCCAGACTCTACTGTATATAGCATTAGTGTTGTTCCAGACTCTACTGTATATAGCATTAGTGTTGTTCCAGACTCTACTGTATATAGCATTAGTGTTGTTCCAGACTCCACTGTATATAGCATTAGTGTTGTTCCAGACTCTACTGTATATAGCATTAGTGTTGTTCCAGACTCTACTGTATATAGCATTAGTGTTGTTCCAGACTCTACTGTATATAGCATTAGTGTTGTTCCAGACTCTACTGTATATAGCATTAGTGTTGTTCCAGACTCTACTGTATATAGCATTAGTGTTGTTCCAGACTCTACTGTATATAGCATTAGTGTTGTTCCAGACTCTACTGTATATAGCATTAGTGTTGTTCCAGACTCTACTGTATATAGCATTAGTGTTGTTCCAGACTCTACTGTATATAGCATTAGTGTTGTTCCAGACTCTACTGTATATAGCATTAGTGTTGTTCCAGACTCTACTGTATATAGCATTAGTGTTGTTCCAGACTCTACTGTATATAGCATTGGTGTTGTTCCAGACTCTACTGTATATAGCATTAGTGTTGTTCCAGACTCTACTGTATATAGCATTGGAGATTGTGGAGTAGTTGTCTGGCAACACGAGACTATTAATTAATTGGATCATGATCATTTATTTAACTCAAATTATGCTGCATTCATTGCACACTGTCTCTCTAGGTCAGGGGTGCCCAAAAGGTAGATCGCGATCTACCAGTAGATCACAATGGCTGTGCAGGTGGATCACATGGCATGGTCCTAAAAAATATATTTAATTTAAATATATAAAAAATGGCATCTGACACAATTAAGGTGACTTACTTGAGTTATTTTACAAAAATAATTCCATTTTCCCTCCATTGTCTTATGTCTTACTGTAGTAAGTCTTACGGGTAGATCTTATTGAGCTGGTCATTTTGCTGGTCATTTTGAAAGTGACTCTCGTGTCAAAAAAGTGTGGGCACCCCTGCTCTAGGTCGTCCTCAGACGAGCCCTCCGTCGTGGCCTCCAGTCATCCCTGATCTCCCACTGACTGTACCTGTCTATATCCTCCCACTGTACCTGTCTACTGTATATCATCCCACTGTACCTGTCTATATCCTCCCACTGTACCTGTCTACTGTATATCCTCCAACTGTACCTGTCTATATCCTCCAACTTCTGGTCGATGAGAGGCCCCATCTGGTTGCAGGCACCTGGGATAGATAGATAGATGAGACTTAGTTGGAATTTCAGATTTTAAATCATCAATCATAAACACATCCACATCCACCTTTCCTAACAATATGTACATATAGATAAATAAAATCTAATAAGATCTGTCCCAGTGGATTGGAACCTTCCCCGTTCTCCTAGACTTTGTATTCCTGTATTGTGGTAAATGGTGCATTTATATAGCGCCGTTATCCAAGGCGCTTTACAGAGATTGTGCATGACATTCACCCACCCATTCACACACCGATGCCAGAGGAACCAACCTGCACATCGGGAGCAATCAGGGGTTCAGAGTCTTGCTCAAGGACACTTCGACACTAACTCTGGGGGAGCCCCGGATTTGAACTGGGAACCTTGCGGTTCCCATCCGGTCACTTTACCCCTGAGCCACTGCCGCCCCTGTAACAATGTAACATTAATCTCTTCACAACATTCTTGTTGTACTGGAATTTTCCATCAGCCAGTTACGTATGTGTTTTTATCCCCAGGCTTTACATTTGTCTATCTCGTCTGACGCATGCTTCACGTCAACGTGTGTGTTGACGACCCGGCGACAGATATGCTTGCGTTGCTTTGTAGCTTTTTTTTTGTAGCTGCGCGCAGCATTATCTGATGACGGCTGCCCCCTCATTGCTCATAAATCAGCTGTTGCCACTTGGCAGTAAAAAAGGTCACAGATATCGGGGTCGTCTTACCTTCGAGTTGTAGTAACTCTACAGCGTCCGACTGGTTGTCTGTGGGATCTGCACTCTGAATCATCTGCAACAGCTGATCCATCTTCTCCTGGACATTTTCACAAGAAACCTTTCATGTTAACGTTTTTTGACCCCGAGGACGAGGAGTTCACTTCTAAAAAGGGCCATAAATCCTCAATGAAACAACAACAGTACAACGGACCACATCGGGGCCTTTTGAGTTATCCTTATAGCATAACCTTTGACTGGACTACGGTACCTGTATTTTAAACGTTTTTATAAAGTGTTAAATAAATAAATGAATCAATCTTAGTCAACCATAGTTTATCACAGCATAAAGTGTTAGGGGGGGGGGAATAGTTTATCACAGCAGAAAGTGTCCAAAGAAAACATTTTTGAGCAAAACATTGCTGTGTGGTAACAAATTAGTGTCATCTGTGTTATTCCCTCACATATCCTAGTTGAAATAACGGTAGAAGGCATTTCTAGAATCGGGTTAATGGGTTAATGTGGAACGGACCACAGGATGTAGTAGTCTCAGAACAGACATCGGTAATCTCGTCTTCTGTGAGCTACCAGTCAATAGCCACGCCACAGATTTGAAAACCCCAAACAGCGTGTGCCATTTTCCCACCAAACAGGAGAGACAGCATGTGCCATGTTCCCACCAAACGGGAGACAGCGTGTGCCATGTTCCCACCAAACAGGAGAGACAGCATGTGCCATGTTCCCACCAAACGGGAGAGACAGCATGTGCCATGTTCCCACCAAACGGGAGAGACAGCGTGTGCCATGTTCTCACCAAATGGGAGAGACAGCATGTGCCATGTTCCCACCAAACGGGAGAGTCAGCGCGTGCCATGTTCCCACCAAACGGGAGAGACAGCGTGTGCCATGTTCCCACCAAACGGGAGAGACAGCGTGTGCCATGTTCCCACCAAACGGGAGAGACAGCGTGTGCCATGTTCCCACCAAACGGGAGAGACAGCGTGTGCCATGTTCCCACCAAACGGGAGAGACATTCCAGGATTTGCCACGAGCAGCAACCTACATTTATGTACTGCCCAGTGTCAGTGTAGTTCCCAGTGCCTGCCAACTCTCACAAGAAAAGTAGACAGTTTTATTGTGTGAAATCTTTCAGAGGGAGTTCCAATTATAGAGCCCTCACATTACTCAGCCCTTCCTGGGAAGATCTACGCTTGCTAAGGAGATAGAAAGGAGGATCCGATCCGGCCAATAGTAGAACTTAAGTTCCAGGGAAAACAACACAGATGTTTTTGGTCATGGAATAACCACCAGACTCTTTACTGATGATTGCACTGATTGTGGAGGGGGGTCTGGGACTATGGAGGGGGGTCTGGGACTATGGAGGGGGGTCTGGGACTATGGAGGGGGGTCTGGGACTATGCCCATCCTGTGAACGTGTGTTTTGTGTATCTGGAGAAAGGAGTAGGTATAGGACCGGGTCCCACGGGAGAGATGGTGGTAGGTGCTGCGCCTGACTGCCATTCCATCTCAGTACGCCTAAAGCACCCGCTCAGGGGTCCTGGGTGTCCCCACTGAGACTGGGAGGTCGGGGTTCGATCCCCAGCCGGGTCATACCAAAAGACCCCAAAGTCTACCTGCAACATACTAGCATCATGTCCTGCTGCCTCGCGCTACAGAAACAGGAGATGGGCTACTGCCCTATCAAGGTCAAGGTCAAGGTAAACTTTATTGTCCACAAGGGAAATTTGTCTTTGGACTTTCACCCCAGCTAGCTGCACACATAAAACATCAATGACAACAACAATACATGACACCATGGCACACATGATGTGGATAATCTAGCCTCACACAGTTACTGCTGTTTCAGAGCCTCGTTCAACATCTTGGTACAAACGATTTTTAAAATCTGATGTACTTCCACTTTGGTTCTTTGTATCTTCTCCCAGAGGGCAGAAGTACAAACTCGCCATTTAAAACATGGGTAACATCTCATACATAGACTGCAGAGAGGGGAGTTGTCTTACCCCTATGATCTTCCCTGCAGTCTGCACCAATCTGAACAATATGGACCTCAGTTGCACTGAGAGGTTACCGAACAAAACTGTGATGCCAAACCTTGACCAGGCTTTCCAAGACTGCTCGATAGAACACTAACATAAATCTTTGGTCAACACCATGAACCCTGAGACGTCGGAGGACGTGCAGTCTTTGCTGTAGTTTACTACAGAGACTGTCAACATGTGTATTCCAAGTCATTGAGTTGTCAATACAGATCCCCAAGTATTTATATGAGGAGACCTGTGAGATGGTCGAGTCATGGATGACCACAGGCCTGTGGTCACCAATACTCTTGGGGTCAAACACCATCTCCTGTGTCTTCTTAACGTTAAGAATAAGGTGGTTGTCATCACACCACTTTACAAAGTTGGGCCTCATGGCTCTGCAAGGCTTACTTACACCTAAAGCAAGTGCGGTATCCACTGAACACGGCATTGTGATTTGTGTGGATTCGTTCACAAAATGCACACAGTGAATTACTGTCATTAGCTAAAGACTGGGCAGGAAGGCCATGCCTTCACTCACAAGCATTATCAACACTACACAGTACACACCCGTCAAAAATCTACCAGGTGGTGTAGAAAGGCCTAACGCTTTCTATCAGACATTGAGAAATCACGCTAAAACATTGAGAAATCACACTAAAACATTGAGAAATCACGCTAAAACATTGAGGAATCACACTAAAACATTGGGGAAACGGTCTCTTACCTCGTCTATATATACAGGCTCTGGTTCAGGCTCGATCGTCTCCACCTGAATCTCTTCACTGAACTGCACCGACTTCTTCTCCGTCTTCACTGTAGAACAGTTATTGAAACAAGGCACAAATACATTGATATAAATATAAATCACATCCCAGATCTATATTTGTTTATTTGCCTTAACCCGTTTAACCGCATTAACCATTATTTTATACTTTAGCTATTGAAAAATAGCCACATATAAAAAACTCACAGCTTGTAGATCTGCTATTTTTGAATAATCGTGAAAATGTGTGCAAATCTTTGAATAATATATTTTAAGCATTTTTAACGCAGATCTTTGCTTCTGGGGGTCGCTAGAACTAAATATATTTTTTTATATGGGCTTCCGCAGCCAAATACATATGGGTTACGTTAGCCGATAAGCTAGCAACTTCAGTCATCCTTATGATATGACTGAATCTCACTGCTCTCTGCTCTCTCTCATAGCTCTCCGACAGGCTGTAGACTCTCTCTGACTTGAATCAAAGAGGAGAAACAGTAAAGATAAATGTAACATGTAGAAGTAAATCTTTAAAAAATCCCCTTGAGAGGGGGTAAAACAATATTTATATCCATTTTCGATTTTTATGATGCTTTTCTTTTCTTTCTTTTTTTTAATAGATATTAGCTGCAATAAACCTACAGCAGAATGCTGGAATCATCAAAACAGCATCTTGGAAAAAGCCTGGCCAAAACCCACTTTCATTTCCCTTAGTTTTCAAAGGCAGCGTTGATATTATTAGTGTAATTAGATCCACTTCCCGCCTGTATATAAAATATTAGTTTAATCTACTTTGCTATCTGCTCAGAACTATTACCTAAGTCAGGACTTTGACTCTATGATTGCAGTCACCAAATTTCAAACTTCCACACTTTTGGACCAAAGTCTTAACCCATTGTTTTAACCCGTGTTTTAAGCATCATGTTATACTTTAGCTATTGAAAAATAGCAGGTCTACAAGATCATAGCGTGGCACCGAGTGCCGCGCTATGAGCTTGTAGATCTGCTATTTTTTTTTAATTGTGAAAATGTGGTGCAAATCTTTGAATATATATTCTTTATGTATTCTTCTAACGTTTTTAACTCATATCTTTGCTTCTGGGGAGGGGGGGGGGGGTCCCTGGAACAACATATTTTGAGATGGGGGTCCACAGCCAAATACAGATAATTCTGCGGTCCCTTGACATGAAAAAGGTTGAGAATCACTCACATAGAAACATAGGGTTTTTTCAGAAAACTGTCAGGATTGAATAGAAGACATATTTTAGAATCTGCCTCAGGTCTAAATGGGTTAAGGCGTCAAGGGCCCTATTTTCCTCAGTGCTAAACCCCTTATCCCTATAAGCCTTTTTCTTTGACCAATTTAAAAAACATTAAAATTGTTCAACTAGCTGATCTACATCAACACGTTGTGAGCTTGTAGATCGGCTATTTTAACTACCGGTATTCAAAAATGTTTTTCAAAATAGTAAAAAAAAAAAAGGCAAAAACTTTTAGGGATCAGGGGTTTAGCACTGAACCAATGTGTTTAGTTCTATATTATATAAATCCTACTTTTTTTCCCTCTATGCAAACTCTGGACAGGTGTTTCTGAGACGAACAGGCAACATGAAAAGAAAGGAGGATTCACGTACACATCGTCTTGCATATCACTTTAAACAACGTTGCAACTCTTCGGTCAACCGACGTCCATCAGGCATCAGCTGGCCGATAGCGGTGAGTCGACCGAAACATTTTATGAAGTGATATGAATGAAGACGGTGTGCGGACTACTCCACGAAACCTAATGCCGGGTTCATTTTGCAATCCATCAGCCACTAAGGGCGGTGGATAATACTAGAAAAGTTAGAGTCCTGCTCCGACTACTAGTCTACGGGTGTACTTACTCATCTCAGGCTCTGCGGTGAGGTCAGCAGTGACAAAGTTTGATGGGAAAAGCCCAATTCCCTGGTATGTTTCCCCTTTCCACCAGTTGGGGTCACTGTAACCAAATGGAAAACATTCTTAGGGCGTGCACAAGAAACTATAATAATGCATAAAAACTAGAGTTGTCCCGATCACGTTTTTTTGCTCCCGATCCGATCCCGATCATTTGAGTTTGAGTATCTGCCGATCCCGATATTTCCCGATTCGATCACTTTTTTTTGCTCCCGATACAATTCCGATCATTTCCGATAATTCTTCCCGATCAGATACATTTTGGCAATGCAGTAAGAAAAAAAAAGGGACTAAAACGGTTCCGAACTGCCACCCCGTGTCCGAAACGGTTGAGAAATGACAGAGTTACTGTGTGCCGGTCCCTCTACTGTACCCTCTACTGTACTGTACTGGCACACACGAAATCATCATATACAGTTAATATGGGCATGTGTTTGTGTGCGTGTGTTAGGTTGCACACAGGTGGTGAAAAACAACCATGCTGTTTTCATGCTCATACCCAGCCAGCCAGGCAGGCACCCACACACATAAGTCCAAGGGACTGGCTTGCACCACTCAAAAAGTTTATTTATAGCATTATCTTTTATTCTTTTTTTAGCATATATTATTTTATTAGACATTTCTGCCTTTTCATTATTTAAAGGGGGAAAAAAACCCTTATATTGCTATTTTAATGTGCCTCATCATTATGTTCAAGGGGAAAATAATGCACCTATGCGCTCACACGTGGTGCAGAGTCGCAGCACATGCAGGGAGGAGAGGAGAGCTCACTGGGGAGAGGAGGGATTCCGTGTCGCACAGAAACATTTACAAAAGTTTACAATAAAGATCTCTGCATGAGATATTATGCTTATATTATTAGAAGAAGGGTTTCTATCTACAGTCATGGATTGGACATAGATTATTTTGTTGGGACTTTTCAGACGGAATGTTCTTCTCCTGCTCCGGGTGGACAGAGCAACAACAACGAGTTGTTTTTGCTCTCTCTCTCCCTTTTTAGCACTCAAACAGCGAGTGCAGATGCAGAAGCAGATCTGAACAAGACGGTGCTTAGAAGCCTGTTGATTCGAGGTTACTCCGCTGTGTGTGTCTCTGTGTATGACGATCAATAATTATTCCACCGAGTGGTCTTTACGAGGGCTGGATTCTCCTCATCATCTCTCTCTCTCTCTCTCTCTGTGGTTCCTTCTTTTTAAAAGTCGCTTTAAGCGTCGGTTGTTTCAGTGCAGCCGCTGCCGCTTGTTGTCGTTAGCTT
The DNA here is from genome assembly GCF_963924005.1 of Protomyctophum bolini. Lineage (NCBI taxonomy): Eukaryota > Metazoa > Chordata > Actinopteri > Myctophiformes > Myctophidae > Protomyctophum > Protomyctophum bolini. Next base: position 41,932,612 of record NC_137873.1, read on the forward strand.
TCTGCTATTAGCCTACTAGCCACGCAAGTTACACGAACGTCGCCATTCGTCGCCCAATAGCAAATCTACAAGATCACAGCGCGTTGCGAAAGCAACTCTTAGTGAGCTTGCAGATCTGCTGTTTAGGGCCAACGTCACTGTCGTGCGCTAAGTTTTCCTAGGAGCAGCAGCAAGAGGCTGCTTCGAGAGGAGGATGTTTTGTTGTTATTAATTATGAACCAATCTCTATTAAAAAACAAAACTAAAGACTCGGGAGGATGACTTTAAGACTTATAGATGGTCACGTTTCTTCTGTAACGTTAAATACAATTAAGAAAAGATTTAATAAAAAAAAAAATATTATATTTAATAAATAATTTTTTCCCGATATTTTTTTCCCGATCCCGATCTTTTGAAAATGACGTGATCGGGCCCGATCGATCGGGAGGCCGATCGATCGGGACACCTCTAATAAAAACATAATTACTTTCAGACAGATTTAAACCTAAGCTAAATGTGTTGACAATTTCGTCAACAGATTAAAATGTTAGGAAGGGACTATAGTGGACAAGAGATCCAGTATTAGGTCAACGGCTGAAAATAGCCGTTCGGCTATTTTCAGCAAGTGTAAAATGAGCCATTACAAACGGCATTTTAGTCGACTAAATCAACTGCATATATTTAGTCGACTAAAATCTTTTGACATTAACACTAAAACAGAAATTTGCTGCCAAAAACAGCACTGACTCCCAGTGCGTATTGCGCGTATAGTATACGTATAGCGACCTGTCGTCCAGGATGGTGATGATCTCCCCGGACTTGAAGGTGAGCTCGTTGTCCTCGGCCGCCTCAAAGTCGTAGATGGCGCGCACCTTCCTCCCGTCCGACTTGTTGCTGGCCAGCAGGCTGGTGGCGTTGGGGTAGAGGCCCGACAGAGACGTCTGGGGGTGATGCCGCTGCTCCTTGAGCGACAACTCAATGGCTGCAAAGCAGACCCGAAAAGGTGTGAGTGTGTGTGTGTGTGTGTGTGTGTGTGTGTGTGTGTGTGTAATATTGTATATATATATAGCAATAGCATATTAGCGTCGCAGTCCCGCCACCTTTCATGACGACGAGCGGCCCGGAAGAGAATTTCCAATTCATTTTAGACGTTTCAGAAAGTGTTTAACCCATTCTGACCTGAGATCAGATTCATAACGAGGTTTCCACTGGACACACACACTGGTCTGATGAACCCATTCTGACCCGAGATCAGATTCTAAAAATGTCAGTCGTTCTTCGATTTTTCAAAAACAGCAGACCTACAAGCTCATAGCGCGCCACTCGGTGGCGCGCTATGAGCTTGTAGATCTGCTATTTTTCCGGGTTCCCGTTCAGAATGGGTTAAAGACCTGTAATCTGGCAATAAACACAATTCTTTGGGCCGAACTTCTTCTTTCTAATAATTTGATCGGCCCAATTTATTTTTGTTTGTTTATTGTCACCATCCGAGTTGGCTTTGTTTTCCGAGGCTTACAGGTCTTTAAATAAATACTTTCTGAAACGTCTATGGAAGAAATGTATGGGAAATTCTGTTCCGGGCCTCTCGTCGGGGACAGGACTACGAGGCTCCATACCCCATATGAACATATACACCAAACAGACAGTCTACAATGTCACACGGCGCTCCATGGCAATGCTTTGTGAGCTTGTTGTAGATCTGCTATTTTCTGTTGAGCGCCACCGGTGCACAAAACGTTTAAATTAAGCATGTATATGTTCCCTGGCCCTTTGATGAACTGAAATGAAGTCTAGGAGATTGTTGTACCGCTGCAATATCTGAAACCCCTGTGGCATTTAAACTCCGGTCCTATATACCCTGAAGAAGGCAGTTGCATCTGCTCTGTTCCTACTCTGCATCCTAATAAATAATGGGCATTTTGCCTATCAGTGTGTGCGGCCACTCTTTTGTCTTTTTAAGGCTTATCTTTTTAGATGTTTCTGCCGTGAGCTGGCACCACTACTAAGACTGCTGTGCGTTTAGCATCCTCCTGTACAGTATTTACATTTGGGTTAACATAGATAATGTGTCTTTATCTATGATGGTATATGGATCTGTACCTTTGGCGAGGTCTTGCTCCTCCTTCATGTTCGTAGAGGTGGAAGGATCTTTTGCCACTAAAGCCGGGCTTGCTTTTGCTTGCTCTGCGGCCTAAGAAAAGAAAAAACAATAATCTGACACTCAGGCAAACCAAACACATCTCTGAGAAGCAAATAAATACAGGACATCATCTCTCTCCCCTTTGCTTATCCAAAACAAACTTGCACACAAAACAAACAATTACTCTGTGCAGTTTATCTCTGCAAAATGTATAATGCCGAGCTGGAGGAATCATTCAGTACATAACGTAAGTCAGCAGTTCTCAAAGTGGAGTCAAAACATATGATAATAACAGCAGGTATTCAAAACTACCAACGTCACAACGTGTCGCGGTGCGTTGTGACTCTGTCTGAGTTTGTTTAAACATGAAGGATTTGAACATTTTGAACAATTGAAAACAATTTGACACCAAAATATGTCCTTATGGGGGTCCCTGCTGGCACAAAATATTTTCAGACGGAGGTCCGTGACCAAATACACTATTCATCTGGGGGTCCTTGACATGAAAAGGTTGCGAGAACCACTACCACAATGCATTCACGCACACACGCACCTGGGAGCCCACAGCGGGGAAGGTGACGCCTTGCTCGCGTAGGTTCTTGATCATGGCGGAGATGAGGCTGAGCTGAGGGTCGTTGCGGAAGTCCTCCGCCCACTCCACCATCAGGGCCTTCAGCTTCTCACACACCTTCGGGTGGCCCTGGAAACAAAACGTCAACGTTTACCGTGAAGATTTACAGGGCCATACCAGACTCTGAGTCTATGTTTATTTAACCCATTCTGACCTGAGATCAGATTCATACGAGGTTTCCACTGGACACACACTGGTCTGATTAACCCATTCTGACCTGAGATCAGATTCTGAAAAATGTCAGTCGTTCTTCGATTTTTCAAAAATAGCAGACCTACAAGCTCATAGCGCGCCACAATAGCAATCTGCTATTTTTCAATAGCTAAAGCATAACATGATGCTGACACCAAAACGGGTTCCCGGTCAGAATGGGTTAAGTACTTGAGACAGGTAATCCAACATGACAAATCTAATTGTTGTTTTTTTAATGTTTCATACGTCTGTGCCATGCTGCAGTCTGTTGGCATAATTAACTTTTTCTGTACAAATATACTCGTAACCCCCCCCCCCAGCTATAGGACGTTATCTGCCAGCTATGTACATGTTCGTAACCCCTCCTTGGTATACTCCGTGTATGTAATGGTTGAGCCCCATGGCAGCTTTTGGCATTGATCCAGATCCGGTTGCTATGGCAACGCCCGTCACTTCCAGCTATGGGACGTAACAAATCTGACCAGCGTATATACCTCGGTTACAAACAGGACTTTCAAACCTCCATAAATGGGAATCTAGGAGAGCTGTCCTTGGTGGATCTTCTGCCATCCAAAGTTTGGATCTAATTTGTGACTTTGTCCTGCGTTCCCCCCCCCGACATGTAAACATTTCTGACGACAGGTAAGCAGTGTGTGCTTCCAATCTAAGTAAACGGCATGAACCCTACTCAACAAATGAATTAGGATAACAGGTAAACCTTGAATCCATCTAAATAAAATGCTATGTAAATTACATTCTCTAACTTGGTCTCAAACACTATACGCCACATGCCGTTTTGCACATGCACGGTCGGACACACAATCAATCACACAAGCGGTAAATGTACCTTACGTCACACAAGTGACGTAATGTAAATGTACCTAGAAGACAAACAATTAAAAGGAACTTAGCGAGATTAGAGGATAGAGTTGAATCATTAAAACGGATGACAGACCTTATTTAAGACGTTGCTGACTTCACTCGCAAACTCCCTGGAGCACACCTCTAAATGGAATATTTTCCCACAGTTTGAAACACAGGCACCGAGTAGCTGTGGAAAGAAACAGGGGGAAGATGCTGCATTATTCTTAACATTTAAATCATTGAAAAAGCATTGGGTCATAGACTAGTACCGGTAATAACTACAACATTAAGTTATGTTAATGAGCTTTTATCCATTAAAGGTTAACCACTTAAACCCTATACATAATTGACTGGGGTCCCCCAGGGGTCTATCCTTGGTTCCCTCTTTTTCCCCCCCAGGGCCTCTACATTAACTTGAGTCCGCCAGATGGGGCGGTATTGAGTTCACACGTTCAAAATAAAGCCTCCACCTGGGATTGCGCTAACCTGACGCTGCCAGATCCAAAAAGCTTGCTACACAAATTTGTTTCACAGCTTATTTGGATCTGGGATCGCGGAAGCAAATTCGATGACGGGGCTGTTCCTTTTTTTCAAGATACATGGTAGATGATTGGATGGGAGCGTCTGTCTATCACCGTGTGGGCGTGCAAACACAACCAATCATATCGACGTGTCTATATACCGTCACATCCGCATCCCGCCTTTAGTTCACGCTGATTGGTTCGGTACGAAGCAGATCTGACTCAGGGCTCAACTCCGTCAGAGATCCCAGATGAGTGTTGTGTTGGGGAATATGTTTCCGCAATACCGCCCTCATCTGGCAGCGTCAGGTTAGGATTGCGCAGGGATTGGCGTTGAAACCGTCCCGTGCCCACAGGTGGAAGAAATGAGCGGCAGCTACGGGCGCGACCTTGACGAGACCGCGTGTGACTGCATGGAGAAGTGCATGTTGCATTGAGACCGGGTGTGACTGCATGGAGAAGTGCATGTTGCATTGAGACCGGGTGTGACTGCATGGAGAAGTGCATGTTGCATTGAGACCGCGTGTGACTGCATGGAGAAGTGCATGTTGCATTGAGACCGCGTGTGACTGCATGGAGAAGTGCATGTTGCATTGAGACCGGGTGTGACTGCATGGAGAAGTGCATGTTGCATTGAGACCGGGTGTGACTGCATGGAGAAGTGCATGTTGCATTGAGACCGGGTGTGACTGCATGGAGAAGTGCATGTTGCATTGAGACCGGGTGTGACTGCATGGAGAAGTGCATGTTGCATTGAGACCGGGTGTGACTGCATGGAGAAGTGCATGTTGCATTGAGACCGGGTGTGACTGCATGGAGAAGTGCATGTTGCATTGAGACCGGGTGTGACTGCATGGAGAAGTGCATGTTGCATTGAGACCGGGTGTGACTGCATGGAGAAGTGCATGTTGCATTGAGACCGGGTGTGACTGCATGGAGAAGTGCATGTTGCAAATAATGCAATTCTATTTCCTATCGCCTTCAAATTGGAAAATTGTCTTTTATAGAGGGTACTACGCGCGTGACATCATCATCATCATCATACCAGGAAGTTATGCGGGAATGCCTAACTGAGTGGCAAAAAAACTATTTTCTGGCCTTGACAGCCCATTCATCGAAACAGAAAAGTCCTATTTCATTGTATGAAATGACTTTAAACAACATCAAATTAACTTTGCCACTCGATCTGCCATTCACTATATGCATGCGCATACCCTCTATTCTTGAAAGCAAGCGAAGAGTCATGTCATCGACCGAAGACATGACCTACACATCCAACACGACAGTGAGGGTTATTTGAAAAGTGTTAAACCTAATGCTATCAGGCGTTTGTCAACACATCATTTGCGGGGTTAGTATTTAATGTGCTGTTGACGGCGCAGCTACTAGACATCATGTAGACACGCCGATATGATTGATTGGAGTTAGCGTGCCCAGACGTGATAGACAAGACGGTCCCGTCCAATCACACGTGTTGCTACGGAACGTGTTGTGCGCTTGTAGATCAGCTTATTGATGCCGAATGTTCGACCCAAAATAGGTCCACTCTGGGGGTTCAAGTGGTTAAATAAGGTTAGATGAGTTGGTTTAAAACGTGTGTTCCGAGCAGTCGGCTTGCGTAATAAAAAAAGCGGTAATAAGCAACAAAGCTGGTCTGCTCACAGTCAGGGCCTGCATGGCCACATGGGGATCCTTGTGGTTCACTCTTCTCATTATAGATCGGAGACATTCTTTAGGCCTGGAATGAGAACAGTAGGGATCAAAGGTTTAAGGAGACCCTAACCGCTTGGAATGCACCAGAGGACACAATCTGCAAAAAGTTCAATTACTATATTCAATGTTACTGCAAGGCCACTGGGCCACTGGTAAGGTTGCTTGGCTGAGTCTCCTCCAGGTCGTATTATGATGAATATTACACTTATTTATTAAAGGAATGGGCTGGCACAGCCTGATTTAATATTAGGACTCGTTAGTGGCATAGTGCCATTCGTTGTTATGGCTTTTAAAAGGCTCTATCCCCGCTTAACTAGAACGAAAATGTGAAAGCTGCAATAACCCAAATAATGTGCTCCTTTTTTTAATAAAATACATCATTTTGGGCCACTGACCACTTTGAACACGCAAACTTGTACACAGGTCATGGAGTAGAGAGTTAAATTCAGGGGGAAATGCTGTGATATCAAAACCATAGCATGGAACATTGTTTTATTTTTTCTCCACTGATTATAATATGTTTCCCGCCGACCCAGCTAAAACGTTATTCCAATCCCAAAATGAACGTCGATCACACATCTTGTCAGGTGTGTCAACCTTAGTCAACATGCACACACAGCATGTCTGAAGTTACGTTGAACTCACCCAGTGCGAGACTGTCCTATCTTATCACAGATGTCCAGAATGAGGCCCCAATCCTCTGCCGTGTTCATCTCACTGGTCGCTTTCTCTGCGGGACACGCACACGCGCACACACACACACACACACACACACACACACACACACACACACACAGTAATGTTCAAGTTGAGGTCGCTTCCTTAACACTTAAACCTGTAGTTCTCAACGTTTTCTGTTTGTATAGTTTTTGATAACTTTTGATGCCGTGATGGTCTTCTATCATTTAATAAAAAATAATTAAGGCATTTTTTTAAAATCCTTAAATTGTCACTTTACTGTCATCTCCGGAGACCACCCCTCAAGTCATGTGGGGGTCCCGGCCCGTACCGGGGCCCCCCGGGGCTCCGTACCGGGGTCCCGGCCCGTACCGGGGCCCCCCGGGGCTCCGTACCGGGGCCCCACTAGAACGACTACACTCATGTCATCACACTCATGTCAAACATTCATGTCAAACATGTCAAACATGTCACACAACTGTCATCTGCGGAGACCACCCCTCAAGTCATGTGGGGGTCCCGGCCCGTACCGGGGCCCCCCGGGGCTCCGTACCGGGGTCCCCCGGGGCTCCGTACCGGGGTCCCGGCCCGTACCGGGGCCCCCCGGGGCTCTGTACCGGGGCCCCCGGGGCTCCGTACCGGGGGCCCCCGGGGCTCTGTACCGGGGCCCCACGGGGCTCTGTACCGGGGCCCCCGGGGCTCCGTACCGGGGGCCCCCGGGGCCCCACTAGAACGACTACACTCAATATTTTCACTTAAAACAGCTGATCTAGGCTTGTGGTCGATCGGCTAGTTTTGCTGAATGTTGTTCGCCTCAGAATAAAAACGCTCAATGGGTTTAAGGACAATTGATTTGATATCCAGTCATGAGTGATACAGCTACTGTATGTTCTTCTGACATACATGTTCTTCTGACAAGATACATGTACCAGCAGCATCTGTGCACGTGCACGCACACGTACACAGTACACACACACACACACACACACACACACACACACGCACACACACACACACACACACACACACACACACGCATTGGGTTCTCAAACTTTTTAGGCCACAGCCCTCCAAAATAATCATATTAAATCACATTTGAATTGGGGACCGGGCCCTCACCGTGACAAGGATTAGGGTTAGATATAAACCCTAAGTCTGTCGGCTATTTTTTACAATACTGTGGATATCTTAGGGCCTAAAATATCCACATAAGATATCCACATAAAAAATAGCCGATCTACAAGCTCAAAATGACCTGCACTGCGTAGATCGGCTAATTTCACAATGTTTGCCTGTTGCTTATATGTAATATTTGACAATGTGACACAATTTGGTATAGAAATGTCTTAGAAATCCTTAATTGTAACTTTATTAATGTGCAGACTGCAGATACATACAATGTTGCACAGTAAACTAATCATCTGCCAGGGACAAGCCAGAATAATCCAGGGACCCCCAGTTTGTGAACCACTGCACTAGCAGGCACATTGTTGTTGTGACACAAGTCAAGAATCTGAGTGGTATAAACCACTTCCCACAACAGAGAAACAGAAACAGAGACACACACACAAACCACATCCTCTTTCACTTCCCAGCAATAATGGAACGTACGTGTCACACTTATCAGATGTAAACACGAAGAATGATGTTTCACTCATGACTGGGTATATGAAAGCAAACAAAGACATTGATTGATTCATTGGGTACATTGGTAGTTTCAAACGAAAACACAAGTCAATACAAAAACTGCTACTTAAATTTGTTGACGAAGCCATGATAAACCACTAAGACTTGTTTACAACAGCTCCTCCATTCGGGTATCCGTTTTGAAATAACCATGCAAGGCAACCCCAAAATTCGTGTTGTGTACTTGACTTAACTGATTCACAACAATGAATGGACCAGAGATAAACCAGCGATAAATTACATCTACGAGAGTCTTACATTTTAGGCTACTGCTGATGGTCAGCTAGTAGTGGACCCTAGCCCCGCAAGCAGAACCTGTAGGGTTCCGAGAGGGGCTAAGTGGACCCTAGCTTGTTGTAAACAAGAGTAAATAAATGCTTAATCATGGTTCGTCCACAAAGTAACAGTTCTTGTATTGCCTTGTGCAGTGCTTTCGGTTTGAAATGTACCCATTCTGCATACTATGAAATAAAATGCAATCAATCAATCAAAGCTGGAGAACACAAACAAAGCTGTCATCCTCTCCTCCTCCTCCTCCTCCTCCCCGGCTACATACACTGACTAGCCGCTAGCCATGCTAAGCTAAGCCAAGACTCTCTCATTAACAACAACAACTCAACTCACCAACATCTTGATCATACGGGTTCGTGGCGAACAGAGGCATCGCTGAGGTGTTGTCAGGTTCTCTCTTCGCGTTTACTTTACCTACCCCCCGGCCTGGCCCCGTTCGCTTCTTCTTATTTGACGCGACGCAAAGACATGGTAACAACAAACGGTTCCCTTGATGATAATAACACATGAAATGCTGCTGCTGCTGCTGCTGCTAGCAGTGCACAATCTACACAGTCACTCCTATAGAGACGGCAACAAGCTGAAGCATGCTGGGTAAACGCGTCACCAACACACGTCTAGAGACGTAATGTGGTAGTCGGATTATTACGTCTTCTAGAGACCAGTCAGTGTTTCCCAAACCTTTTCATGTCAAGGACCCCCCCCCCCCCAAATCGACACTCATTAGCCCGCGGACCCCCATTAGAAAATATAATGCCAAGCAAGGACCCCCAAAAGAGAAGATTTTTTACGGCTCTAGCAGTGATTCTCAACTTTTTGGGGGTCCTTTTTTTCAAGGACCCCCAGTTTGGTTCCATTTGTATACACTCTCAGAGTTACAGACCCATAAGGGTCCAAAAACTACCATCTAGCTGGGGACCCCCTGGAACTCAATCAAGGACCCCTGGCCTGGGGGTCCCCGGAGCCCGGACCCCACTTTGGGAGCCACTGTTCTATAGACAAAATGTCAAACACATGACATATGGGAGCCAGTGAGATCCTATATGTAGAATAAACACTGATTTACCTACTACACTACTATGCTAGTCAAGTTGCCCTTGCTGTAGAAAACAACATGTCACTCAGTCATCATCAGGTCAGTAAAACTGTACCATATTTTACCCACTTTATTTTAGAAATTAAAATGCTCCTCAAATCCTTAACCCTAGTAAACAAGAAAAACGAAAAGCTATAGCTGCTTCAACTGTATGATAATTTATAATCCCCGGCCTGTACTTTGATGACAATAGCTGTTTTACTGTATGTATGTCATTGTATTGTATTGTTCATGTATAATTGTCCTGATTTTGTTGTTTGTTTTTGTCAGTTTTTTTGGTTGTACTAGTGTACATTCTACCCGATCTGTTTGTATAATATTTTCTCTCAATAAAGAAAACTAGAGGCTAGACTTAGTAAATCTATCCCTGAGACTGATGGACTTGGCTATATTTTGTCCAAAAATGTAAAAATATCAATATCAGACTTAATTTTATCCTTCAACTTGTTTGTCCCAAAATGACTGGATAATATAGGCTACATGTTTTGAGTAGGCACACTCACTTACCTTAACTAGAGGGTTTATACATCTGTAGTGAATGTTCCACCCAGAATTAGGGATTATGGGGTTCATGAGAAATAGCCACTATTTCAGACATAATAGGCACGCAGAAAAACGTGGGAAAAAAGTACTCAGTCCACATGGCATTGATTAGGCTATCACGATATGTTGATTACACACACATACATTACACACACACACCATTTGTTTCCCATTTTATTGTAATAAGTGTTCTGTATTTAGTTGGTCCATAGGGACCTGGTAACTGATTACCAGCATCATATTCCTGAGCCAGATGTGTCAACCATCTGAACTCTGTACCATGAAGCAGGGTAAACATCAACTGGTTCACAAAAGGTCAATCATATAAACCATCGATTAAAACTATGCAAAAACAAATATATATAAAACTGTAACATCTTTTACATATTGTATTTGAACATAATGGAGAAAAAAAATCACTTTGTGGTGGCTATATCACAGACATTACATAATGTTAATGTATGGTTAATATCTATAAGCTTCATACTGGCAGTCTAAAGTAAAAATTAAAAAAAATAAAAGAAAAAGAAAAAATATAAAAAACAGTCCTTTTCTACTGATGCTCACTTTCAGCATACTTTCTCATGTTTTGTCATTTCAACAATGGACAATATATATAATAAAAAAAACTAAGTTTTGGAATGTATTAAATTACTGAAAGAGCTGACATAATTATTATATTATTAGTGTGGCATTTTATCTAGAGTTTATTTATGTTGATCATTATTGCTGAATATGTATATGTGAGCCATTGGGACAAAAGTACCACTTTATTAACATCTTTCACAGGTACAGTTTTTTTTTAGAACTTTAGGACAATGAAACTATCCCAAACAACACCTTTGGAAAAGTATTATTTACACAAACAACTATACATCAAGTGTGGCTCATGTGCCAAAGAATGCTTCAGCATAGCCTATAATGGAACGACTACATTCTCTACATTTCCTTCAGTCCAAATATTGTGTCAGAGCAGAACACTGGAAGCAGATTGTGTTGCACTTTCTGTCTTTGTGCAGCTGTACTGAAGCAAAAAGTGTCTTGTGGGAACAGAGAAACAAAGACCCGCTCTAGTCTCAGTGATGCTGTCGGCCACGCTGCGATGAGTGCTTTATCAGAGTCCTCTACTAGCTCTATAGAGCTGCTCCAGAAGTCCTTCATTGTTCTACTATTTGTTCCTCTTCGACGTCTCTCCCAGAGGCCAGTTGTGACTGCAATGATGAATGCTATAATACTGGTACTTTCACTACAGAGAGAGAGAGAGCGAGAGAGAGATGCATTATTTACAACTGCATGCCGGTCATACAGAATAAAGACAATTTACATAATCAGATATGGGTATATAGACAAATCCGTGCTGCCCGCAGCTGGATGCAATTAATGCTGCGGTGTCACATTGAGGTCAGCTTGACGCCGCAGCATTGATTGCATACAGCTGGCCTACTCCGTGTCTATAGACGGCTTTATCCGGGTAGATGAAGCCAGAACATATTACTGTATCAGTCAGTATAAGTACAATGACGACGTCAATATACTGTAATTCCTGCAGTAGAGAGGGTATACTAACAGTCAGAGGGTCGTTCACAGATGAAACCGATGCGGTCAGTGCAGAAGAAGTCGTTCCAGTTGGCCTCGTGAATGAGACCGGCACAGTCCTCTCCCTCCTCGTGGCCGTGGGCCCAGTTGTCCGGCTGGCCTGGCTTCCATTTGCTAAAACAGGAGTAGACCAACACGTTGGTGAAGAATGCGGTGCTTTTCAACCCGTTTTCATTATCTTATCAAGGCCTGTTGTTTATTCTGCATTTGAGCAACGGACCACTATTTGATGAGATTAAGCCATGCAGACCCAAAACAAAAACAAAAAAAATGTACCGGTACACATTTCCATGCTGTACCATAGGAGAGATAACAGGCAAATGTTGATCAAATTGTGTAGACTTCTTATAATTTGTCAAAAACAACAATCTAGATTCTAGAGAGTGTAAAATGAAACCAAAGAATTTAAATTTGTACACTCTCTCAAGAGATAAGGGTCAATTTGTCATTTATCTGGGGGCCACCTGGAGCCCCCTCAAGGACCACTGGTGGTCCTCGGACCACCGGTTGAAAACCACAGAGTTAGAACATTGTCTTTAGAAATGGCTTGCTTGATGGTGATTAATTAGTTGACTGATTGGATGAGCGATGGGATTTAATCACTGCTATGGTAATCAGCCATATAGGGATGTTTTAGGTTTAGACAGTCTGATTAACTCACGTAAAGATGGGTCAGCCATAGGGATGTTTTAGGTTTAGACAGTCTGATTAACTCACGTAAAGATGGGATGTTTTAGGTTTAGACAGTCTGATTAACTCACGTAAAGATGGGATGTTTTAGGTTTAGACAGTCTGATTAACTCACGTAAAGATGGGATGTTTTAGGTTTAGACAGTCTGATTAACTCACGTAAAGATGGGATGTTTTAGGTGTAGACAGTCTGATTAACTCACGTAAAGATGGGTCAGCCATAGGGATGTTTCAGGTTCAGACAGTCTGATTAAATCACGTAAAGATGGGTCAGCCATAGGGATGTTTTAGGTTCAGACAGTCTGATTAACTCACGTAAAGATGGGTCAGCCATAGGGATGTTTTAGGTGTAGGCAGTCTGATTAACTCACGTAAAGATGGGATGTTTTAGGTTTAGACAGTCTGATTAACTCACGTAAAGATGGGATGTTTTAGGTTTAGACAGTCTGATTAACTCACGTAACGATGGGTCAGCCATAGGGATGTTTTAGGTTTAGACAGTCTGATTAACTCACGTAAAGATGGGTCAGCCACAGGGATGTTCTAGGTTCAGACAGTCTGATTAACTCACGTAAAGATGGGTCAGCCATAGGGATGTTCTAGGTTTAGACAGTCTGATTAACTCACGTAACGATGGGTCAGCCATAGGGATGTTCTAGGTTCAGACAGTCTGATTAACTCACGTAAAGATGGGCAACGTTCCATCAACCCACTTCCACACGTCCTCTTCCTCCCGGTCTGTCAGGCCCAGCCAGAAGTAACCCTTTCCTTGAATTTGTTTTTTTACCCATTGCTGAGGAAGGAGGGACATTATATGATGGACATTAATTTTGCAATATTTTCAAATAACAACAACAATAATAATATCTAGAAATGCACTCTGTCGAGGTGCCAACTTGCGCCTTGCACACATGTAGGACATAAATGGCCTACTTGTGCGCAAGCAGAGCGCGCAATAACTGCTACTAATGTCTGCTATTGACCTTATACCAACCTTAGTTGAAACGTACCTTAGTTAGGTCCACCGGCCAATAAGGGACCCCGACATACATATATGCATATCCATCTGATCACCACCAGTCATCAAGAATGGAGGTCCCTTATTGGCCGGTGGACAACATCGACATACATACCCAGCCAACAAGTAATAATAATAATAATAATAATAATAATAATAATAATAATAGTAGTAGTAGTAGTAGTATCATCATCATCATTAGTAAACAAGCTAAACAAACTAGTGTTGTAAAGAAATGAAAGTCATCGTCGCTGGTCCACTCGAATTTACCTGTTCGCCATTGTTGTTGATGACGAGCATAGAGGACGTCTGGTTGGTACAGAACTCAGAGACCTCGTCGAAGTTGAGTCTCTGAGCGCCCGAGGAGAAGTAGTAGCAGCTGGCTTCAAATCCTCTCCACTGAGGTGGACAACCTATAGAAATTAATTATACAATATAAGTAAGCAAAATAATGAATGTGCTTTTTTCCCCCTCCATCCTAGAAACCACAAGGAAAACGATTCCAAAATAATGTGAGATTGAATGATCCGTCCACATTCATGTCCATGCCGTACCGTACAGTGTACAGTGTCTATTCTAAAATAGAGTCACTCTCGAGTCTAATCGTTTAGTCCTAATTTGCTGATACAATCCTACCCATCCCCTTTGGAGGATGGCTAATGGCTGAGGATGTTTCTATCTAGCCTTTATCCTGTTTAGCCTAGGTCAGGGGTTTTCAACTGAGTATGAACCAGGGGACCACCACCCTGACTGAGAATCAACATGGGGACCATTGTTGTGTTGGGAGGGGGGATACTGTCGTGGTGTGGGGGAAAGAAATTAACCTTCCATATTAAACTCATGTTGCTGTTCATTGTAACTTAGTATGAGTAAGCAGACACTTGCGATTGATTATGGGCACAGTTCCTTGTAATGGTGACTCAACCAGGCAATCCGGTACGGTTTCCCTTGAGAATCTAACTCACTTTTCTGTGGAAGTTCTTCTTGACATCCGACTTCCCAGTAACTGACATCATCGATGCGTCATAATTTGTCACCAGATCATTTACTGCATTGTTTCTCAACTTTGTCTAACCCTAACACAATACAATAAATTAAAATACTACATTACTAAATGCATGGTCAGGGACCACATGCAACACCTTCACGGACCACCAGTGGTCCACGGACCACCTGTTGAAAACCCATGGCCTAGGTCATACATTTTACATGTATACTGATGTATGTATTCTATTTGACAGCTCAGTGGCCTTGTGGTTATAGTGTCTGCCCTGAGACTGGGAGGTTGGGGTTCAATCCCTGGCTAGGTCATACCAAAGACTATAAAAATGGTTACCCAGGTGCCTTCCTGCTTGGCACTCGGCATCAAACGTTGGTGGGTAAGACCCTGTAACATCCTAGCATCATGTCATCCCGCTAAAGAGCAGGTGACAGGCTCCTGACCTACAGTGTGGGCCTCATATGGCTATGGATAAGGATACCGCCGTCTGCTAGTATACTGTAAATACCATATTTGTCTTTCATTTACAGTTGGGTCTAGTTCACACACGCACACATACACTTTACCCATACGTAGTAACTTTACTCACCAGGCACTGGGGTAGTGGCAACAGGCGGCTGGACCTGTCGAGACACAGAGGCTTGTGGTTCTTGTGGTTGTTTGGGGATTTGTGGAGGCTTGGGGCGTTGGGGAGGCTGAGCAGCCTGAGGGGGCTGAGTAGGCTGAGGTGACTGGGTTTCTGGGTGACGAGACTGGGGAGGCTCAGGGATTTGGGGAGGCAGAGGGATTTGGGGAGGCTGAGGGATTTGGGGAGGTTGAGGGGGCTGAGTAGGCTGAGGTGACTGGGTTACTGGGTGACGAGACTGGGGAGGTTGAGGGATTTGGGGAGGTTGAGGGATTTGGGGAGGTTGAGGGATTTGGGGAGGCTGAGGGATTTGGGGAGGCCGAGGGGGTTGGGGAGGCACCGCAGGGAGCCCTGGCAGTCCCGGGGGACCAGGAGGACCAATGGGTCCAACGGGGCCACGAGCTCCGTCCACCCCTGGCGCGCCGGCTGCTCCTCTGGGCCCCTGGGCCCCCTGTGGTCCCTGTGGCCCGGCTTGTCCGTCCCTTCCGATGAGCCCTGGAGCGCCAGGCTCACCTTTGTCGCCGGGAATCCCAGGTCGGCCTCCCGATCCTCTGGATCCTTTAGGACCAGGGCCCCCCCTGGCCCCGGGCCCTCCCTTAGGACCTGCCCCCCCGGTCAGCCCTGCAGCACCCTTCTCTCCTCTAGACCCTGGTACTCCCGGAACGCCTTTGTCCCCGCGGTCACCCTTCAGCCCCTGCTGGCCGGCTGACCCCTGTGACCCCTTGTCCCCTCTGGTGCCCTTCGGACCGGGTGGACCTGGAACACATGATTGGTCACGACAGCGTCACATGAGAACGTCCAAACGCATCAACCACTGATGTGCTCAAATGTCATTGCGTTATTAGCACAAATAGCCTAGCTGAAACCACTGTGAACAGACTTCTCATGGCTGTGGTTTGGTAACGATTGAAATCCAGGTCATTAATGACTAGGTTGACTAAAGGGGCAGTTGGACACTGCCCCTTAAGATGTACCACTATAAAGGTGGTCTGGTTAGTGGTTAGACACTGTGAAGTGAATCTAGACATAAAGATATTCAGTGAAATGAACACTGAGGATTTTACTGTGTGAGCTTCGAACTCTAGAATGTGCTTAGTTTAACAGTGTAAATAAAACGATGACTTAACCCCATTCTGACCTGAGATCAGATTCATACGAGGTTTCCACTGGACACACACTGGTCTGATTAACCCATTCTGACCTGAGATCAAATTCTAAAAAATGTCAGTCGCTCTTCGATTTTTGAAAAATAGCAGACCTACAAGCTCGTAGCGCGCCACTCGGTGGCGCGCTATGAGCTTGTAGATCTGCTATTTTTCAAAAGCTAAAGCACGACATGATGCTAACACCAAAATGGGTTCCCGTTCAGAATGGGTTAATCAGAGGTGGAAAGAGTAACGGCAACCGGAAGTAGAAGAAATGTCACTTGACTTAAATATTACTCAAGTAGTTGTGAGATTAGTTGAGTTGAAAACTACTCAAGTAAAAACAAAGAAATACAAATAAAACAAAGGCTTTTTTGAAGACTATTCTGAGTAACATTGACTAAGTGGCACTATGGCAATCATTGAGAAAGATGGTCCATCTTTCTCAACGATTGCCATACAATGGAAAATATTGCATACTGTACTAGCAACTGTACTGTAGGTTCTGTAATCCTTGCCCTTACAAAAGGAGTAATACTCAATCAAAATCAAAGTAAGAATGACTGATTTTACAAAGTACAAATAAGTGGAAAAAGTAACAAGAGTACTTGTAATTAGTTGATTCAACATGTTCCGGTTAGCACCAATACTGCCTATATATATACCTGTACATTCTTTACTCTTACCTTGCAGGATGGTGAAGTTGGTGATCAGCTGTGAGTGCGCGCTGTCCACCAGCTTCATCTCCTCCATGACCACAGACAGGCTGCTGACCTCTTTGTCCAGGCGAGCGGTCAGCTCGTCCTGTTGGGAGCGCAGCTCAGCGCTGTCCGAGCGGGCCTCGGCCACGCTGTTGTTCAGCTCCACGATCAGCTCCGTGTGCTGGATCACCGTCTCCGCGCAGGACCTCAGGCCGTTCAGGTCCGAGCTGATGGCGCCCAGCAGCTGCGTGGCGAAGCTCACGTTTCCGGTCACGCGGTCCATGTCTCCCTCGTGCCGGTCCAGTCGGGTCTCCAGCTCGTCGAACCGGGCCGAGGTGGCGTTGTCGTGGTCTCGCTGGCGGTCCATCAGCTCGTGCATGCTCTGGTCGTGCCCTTCGGTGACAGACGAGGTGTTTTGGATCTGGATGGACAGCGCACTGAGCTGAGATCCCATGTCGTCGAGGGTGTCGCCGTTGGACTTGGCCAGTACTGTGTTGTTGGCTGCCAGCACTTGGAGGTTCTGGACCTTCTCCTTTAACCAGTCCGCGTCCGCGCGGTTCTGCCTGGACGTCTGCTGCAGACCTTGGTAATCGTTCTTCAGTCTCTGCACGGCCTGGCCCGTGTCCTCCACAGTCCTCTGCAGGGTGCTGAGGATGTTGCGCTGCTGGGCCTGGGAGATGTTCAGAGCGTTGATGCCGACCTGCGCCTGGCCTTGCTCCTTGGCCTGGCCCTGGAGCTCCGACTGGAGGCGCACCGTGTCCGTCTTGAGGTCGTCTATGACGTTACTGTACGAGGCCAGCGTCCGGTTGACGCCGCGCAGCGAGGCGGCGTTGCCGTCCAGGACGCTCTGAAGGGAGACGTGTCCCGTCTGCACGTCCTCCCCGGTCACCTGGAGGTCCTCCAGCATGGCCCGGTTGCTGGTCGCTCTCACGGCGATGTCTTTGAGCTGGTCCTGTAGCGTCTGCAGGTCGGACTTAAACGTCTGGAACTCACTGGTAGCGTTGTCTGACTTCTCCCCGGTCTGATCGTCTGGGAGGATGACGGCACACAGAACAACACACACACACGTTGGTTATCCATACAGAAGAACGCGCCGTGATTTAGTCCCCACAGTTTGTCCACCCTGAACGCCACAGACGAAAAACAGTCCAAGTCCACACTATTGATCCATAATGTATAAATGATAGATAAGGGTTCAGGACAACGAGGCCTTTTCGTGGAGGAGTCAGAATTAAATTTGGACAGTTTTCCGTCTGTGGTTGGTACTTTATTGTAGCACTTCTATGTGTGATTGTACTCAGGGCGTCCTTGCAAAAGAGCCCCTGGGGAGCAGTTATAGGACTAGGAGACACTTTGACATGGCCGAGGGTGACCATACAACCCCTGGGGAGCAGTTATAGGACCATAGGAGACACTTTGACATGGCCGAGGGTGACCATACAGCCCCTGGGGAGCAGTTATAGGACTATAGGAGACACTTTGACATGGCCGAGGGTGACCATACAACCCCTGGGGAGCAGTTATAGGACTATAGGAGACACTTTGACATGGCCGAGGGTGACCATACAACCCCTGGGGAGCTGTTATAGGACTATAGGAGACACTTTGACATGGCCGAGGGTGACCATACAACCCCTGGGGAGCTGTTATAGGACCAGGAGACACTTTGACATGGCCGAGGGTGACCATACAGCCCCTGGGGAGCAGTTATAGGACCATAGGAGACACTTTGACATGGCCGAGGGTGACCATACAACCCCTGGGGAGCAGTTATAGGACTATAGGAGACACTTTGACATGGCCGAGGGTGACCATACAACCCCTGGGGAGCAGTTATAGGACTATAGGAGACACTTTGACATGGCAGAGGGTGACCATACAACCCCTGGGGAGCAGTTATAGGACTAGGAGACACTTTGACATGGCCGAGGGTGACCCGAGGATCTTCAAGATTCCCAGACGGCCTTTCTAGACATTCAGCCATGGCCGCCCCAACATGCACAGCACACTTACAATAAAAAAAAATAGTTTACCAGCAAACCACAAATAAAAACTATGATTGAAAACTAGTCTAGCTGCAAAAAAGAGAACTTACCTAGTTTCTTTAGACCCGTCTCCACCTTATTCATCTTGCCACTGTAGGTCTGCATACCCTCTGTAACGTTGTCCATTCTCTGCACCACTAAGAAAGATTAAAGGGAAAAAGGGTCAGAGGCTGAGCAGAGGTGGTCTGTTGGTATAAATGCGACGACTGAGACAGTATAATGTGGGGAAAAAAACATTTATGGCACTTTTTCATCGATCCTTTGTGGAGAGTGCATTAATGACATTATGTTTTGTTTCATGGTATGGCTCATTATCATTGGTTAATCCATTCTGAACGGGAACCCATTTTGGTGTTAGCATCACGTTATGCTTTAGCTATTGAAAAATAGCAGATCTACAAGCTCGTAGCGCGCCACCGAGTGGCGCGCTACGAGCTTGTAGGTCTGCTATTTTTTGAAAGATCGAAGAACGACTGACATTTCTTAGAATCTGATCTCGGGTCAGAATGGGTTATAATCAGACCAGTGTGTGTCCGGTGGAAACCTCGTATGAATCTGATCTCAGGTCAGAATGGGTTAATTAATAAGAACAAACTCCATAAAATCATCAGCGTGTCCAGCAAAATAGCTGGGGTACGATTTGAGAGTTATGACCTCAATGTATGAGTCCCGTTGGGTACTCAGGAAGGGGAAAGCCATTACTAGCCCATTCTGACCTGAGATCAGATTCATACGAGGTTTCCACTGGACACACACTGGTCTGATGAACCCATTCTGACCTGAGATCAGATTCTATAAAATGTCAGTCGTTCTTCGATTTTTCAAAAATAGCAGACCTACAAGCTCGTAGCGCGCCACTCGGTGGCGCGCTATGAGCTTGTAGATCTGCTATTTTTCAATAGCTAAAGCATAACATGATGCTAACACCAAAATGGGTTCCCGTTCAGAATGGGTTAAGGACAACACACACCCGTTACACAGCCAGTACCATCTTTGACCATCAGGGCGACGGTACATGGTATACCTTCCCTGCAGGCTATAGGGCCTCAAGATCGTTTGTTCCCATAAGTATAGGACTTATGAACAAGCAGGCCCCGTCTCAGTTCCGTTGCATAAAGTGTGATGTAATGCCTCCTGGAACTATGACTGGTGGCCCTTCTGTTGGCACTGTTTCTGTATTGTCTATGTATCCGTTTGTTACCATATGTTTTATGTATATCCTGATGACTGCTGTGGACAAAACACATTTCCGAAAAGGACAAATAAAGTATCTATATCTATCTAAAGTATGAACAAATGCAACGTAATGTAAAATAAATCCTGTCCAGAGGAGATTTGACTATGGAATAGACATTGTTGAATGAATGATAGTTTCAGCATGGCATTCCTTTCACATGTCAGGTGCTAAGGGCACGGATGTAAGCTCACTGTTAAAACACTAAGACACTAACAGGAAATGCATTTCCTTTGGAATGTGGCCTGTTATTGACCATATGAGTCCCAGTGCTGTTGCCTATGGGGGTTCTCTGCTCCTCCATACTGCAGAGCGTGTTATTATGGTGTTTACTGCACGGTGCACCATCCTGTTCCTCTGTGTGTCTGTTACATATGTCTGCTTGTCTATTAGTATATTTATCTGTTCCTGGTTTATGGAAAACATAATGAGTGGAATCAGTGATGTGGGTTGCAGCAGGGCATGTATTGTATTGACTCACCAAGCTACAATAGGTTAAACATATAATATAGCAGCCTTCCAAATTGTTTTCAACAAATCTTTCCTTTGAGCCATAATATCCAACAATACCCACTGGGATGGAATCTTATAGCAGCAAGAAGAGGACATCTGGGCGATTTTGAACAGTGAACACTGGAGGGCGCTGGTGTTCATTCTGCAAAACCCAAGGTCCAAAGAATAATACCAGATCATCCTTTCCTTTCCTAAGCTGCTTGTAATACTGTAACTGTGTCACTTCCAGCAGGATTCAGATAAATTCACTTAATCAACAAACAACAGCATACATAAAGCAACAGGTATTTGTGAGTCACACAAAACCTTCAAAAGCCCAACAATCAGGCGTGTCGACCCGACTCCTCTTCAAAGTTTATATATTGTCCTATAATATCTGCATGGGGCTGAAAGAAAATAGAAACACTGAGTGGAAAACACGGACAGCCCTTCATGCTGTTATCATTCCAGATGCAGCGAAAACAATAATAAGCTCTCTGGGAAAAAAACAAAAACACACACAGGGGTCTGTTTCAAAAGGCTGTGTTAGTCTCCAGCGGGACACTCTGCACATGGGAGGTCAACTGGTGTACACTCTCCTCTGGATGCCCTCACTGTCTCCTTCCTTCAGAATATACACGTAGACCCTCTGCTCCTCTCACATACTATTATCTCTCTGCATCTCCTTCACCCTCTGCTCCTCTCACATACTATTATCTCTCTGCATCTCCTTCACCCTCTCCATCACTCACAACAATCTCCCCTATCCTCTTGACATCCATGTAACATTCTTTCTCCCATTTTCTCCCTCTTACCATCAACCCCTCACTCTTACTCCCACCCCCTACCACCCCCTCATGTGCACCCCGCACACAGTTGCACACATACCGGTAATAAGCTTTCCTTTAGCATACAGTTGAATGAGCTCTGATTCTACAGCATAATTGGAGAGTGATTAAGAATTCCGCCTGTGACAAATGGAGGGGCACACAGCAGGAGAAACTAAAGAAGACAGCAGTGAGTGACCACGGGGGGGAAGTGGGACCTCGACGTGCCAACACTGTCAAACAGCTGGATGAGAGCTGTGAAAGTTGTGGTACAGTGTGTGTGTGTGTGTGTGTGTGTGTTGATAGCGAGGCGCGGTGCATACGGCATACTGTACATAGTAGTGCGAGTGATTTGAAAAGACAGGCACGGAGCCCAGTCTGTGGTGATTTAATGCAAACACAGACTATTTTGGACACTTGCGGCCATTTGTGAGTCAACCTGTGGTTCATGAGACAACAAATTGCTACCAAGCCATAAAATCTCCTCTTGAGGTTGTTAAGCAAGGGTGGTCGCTGCATGGTCATCTGGGAGACATTAGACTCAAACCATCAAAATCACATGCAGGGCTCCACGGCTAGCCAAGAAGAGCATCATGTGCTCCACAGTTGCCCCAAAGTCCGAAACCCACAGCAAGCAACGCCAACGATATTGACACGGCCTGACACGACATGACTTAAGTTAAGTATTTGGGGATGAGTTTCATGTCTGCATGCTTTACTTGTGGCCATAACATGGAACACGGTTTCCTCTCATTGCAGCATAATTTATTATGATCTGTTTAGAGATGTTTAAGCTGGGCTGATGCTGAGAATACATTCCACGGTGATGGCCGCGCATGATAGCATTTGGAAATGGGCTTCCTGTTTCAGTGGAACGCTGCAGCCATGTGTCAAACAACTTGAATTAACCCATTCTGACCCGAGATCAGATTCATACGAGGTTTCCACTGGAACACACACTGGTCTGATTAACCCATTCTGACCTGAGATCAGATTCTTAAAAATGTCAGTCGTTCTTCGATTTTTCTAAAATAGCAGACCTACAAGCTCGTAGCGCGCCACTCGGTGGCGCGCTACGAGCTTGTAGATCTGCTATTTTTCAATAGCTAAAGCATAACATGATGCCAACACCAAAATGGGTTCCCGTTCAGAATGGGTTAAGACTGATCAGAAACAGTATAAATGTTGCAACAAGGATGATGTTGTATAAGAAATGTGTTGTCGGGTCTCTCCTCTGGAGATGGTTAATCTTTTGAAAAAATGTCAACTCTTCCCCAGAGTAAACAAGGTATTCTGTCAACTAGGAAGTCTAGTCAGTGTTCAAGTGGTAGAAGTCAAGAGGTGCCGGAATTCTCCTCACTTGGCTGGGTTTAGTTTAGCGTCTATTCTCTTTGCCAGTAACAAGACTAACATCAGACTCCCTCTGAGGGAGAGGCCGCGGACAGCCATGGCCTTGGGGAAAGCCATTCAGAACTAACTTATAGGAACTAATTCATGTGATCCTCGAACTATTTTGCACAAGCATTAATTGTAGACTTATAAAGACACTACTTCAAATTGGTTGAAGTTTTGTTTTTACCTTAATATGAGTCGATGCACAAGTAAATCACCAACATTAGGCAGCAGGATAAATGAATGTAGTTTATTCTTCTACTCATTAATTCACAAACATTGCATTGCAGTATCAATTTGCCCAGAAATATGTCCTCTAAAAGGTTTTTATTTCTATTTTCATCACATATTGAAATTAATATATTAATTAATCACATCAATATTATGATATTATGCTATCTTCAGTTTTCATGTAATGGAGTTGTGTTGTATTCCATAAATATAACCGAAATGAAAGTTGTGTTTTTCTCTGCACATATTAAGGTCTAATTACATCACATGGCGACTCACAAGCAAAACTCACGCACGTGCATCGCATCCACACACCCTAATGTCGTTTTCAACATTGACATCCGTAGACATCTTGATAAGCTCGCACGCTTTAGTCAAGAATAAGCTGAACCAGGTGAGGCATTTTCTTCACTGAATCCCGAACTCAATCTGGCAAGCATGTGTTTGGGGATCCAATCATCAACATATTTTATGATTGATTATACAATCAGTTACAGAAACATTCCATTATTTAGAGGGTATGCACGTGACATCATCATCATCATCATACCTAGAAGTTGTGCAGGAATGCCCACTGAGTGGCAATAACTGCGATCTGGCCTTAGTTGACAGCCCATCCATCCGAACAAGTTCTATCTGATTGCATTATACGATGTTAAACGACGTTAAACTCACTTTGCCACTCAATTTGCCACTCATTGTATGCATGCGCATACCCGGTATACACAGCAGCTCTACACCGTAGGGACCGTCTGAAATGAGAATTAGGTTGTAGTTGCGAACGCAGTGAGCACTTACTATGAGACCTAGCAGATCATGTCTGTGCGTGCGTCTGTCTGTCTGTCCGTGTGTCTGTCCCGCTATCCAAATATGGAGTGTGTTGCATCAGCAATCACTCAGTTCCATATATGGCCACAAAAGGGGCCAGGTCCACTCAGCTCCATATATGGGCACAAAAGGGGCCAGTGATTTGTTTGTTGTGGACCTGGCCCCTTTTGTGCCCATATATGGAGCTGAGTGGACCTGGCCCCTTTTGGTTATTCTAATTGTTATTGCAATTTACGATCTGCGTTCGCTTCCCGCGTTCGCGCGTCTTACTCGTAGTAGTGCATTACTACCTCACTACGGTATAGGGAAGAGGTGTTTTGTGTTAGCCATTGATCACAGAAGTTCAACTAGCAAGCATCTCTTGCAATACAAATCCCATCCTCATGCCCACTTTCTTGCTGTGAACTCAGCTGGTCCATTCACACATTAAGCCGATGGGGGCCTCAGTCGGACACAATAATCTTGTTCCTAATAGCCTTTGCTCATCTCCAAGGAGAATAGCCTGGTGACGATCAAACGACCCAATGCAGAGCGAGCGCGTGTCTATATTATGGGCAAGACTTCGTAATATACTTCCCCCGGAAACTCTCTTTTTCAACCAATCACAACACGGGAGTGTACAGACGTGTGACTGACTCCCTTGGGTGGTAGTGAATTCCGCCAAATAGCAATACTTCTGTTTAGACACTCAACAGGCTAGGTTTCGTCTGGCGTAGGCGGACATTACCCCGACGTATTATTAATAAGGAGCTGGGAGACTCACGTCTGTTGCGTGTCAGGTCATATTGAGTCATTTGTGCTCACATACAGCGCTGCTGCATAATGTCTAGATAACTTCTGCATGTGTGAAGAAAGCAGAGTTTGAAACACAGCTGTTTCAGGCTCTGCTCTCTTGAACAAAGACACCCTTGAATCCTTCATGCTGCTGGTGATGGTCTACTTTTTTAAACCAGGTGGAATATATACAATGTGTACAATCAGATTAAGCTTAAAACCAGTCGTCTTAACCCATTCTGACCGGGAACCCGTTTTGGTGTTAGCATCATGTTATGCTTTAGCTATTGAAAAATAGCAGATCTACAAGCTCATAGCGCGCCACCGAGTGGCGCGCTATGAGCTTGTAGGTCTGCTATTTTTTGAAAAATCGAAGAACGACTGACATTTTTAGAATCTGATCTCAGGTCAGAATGGGTTAATCAGACCCAGTGTGTGTCCAGTGGAAACCTCGTATGAATCTGATCTCAGGTCAGAATGGGTTAATGCTATTCTGTACTTTGATTTTCCTACCACTGTAGGGGTTAATCAAATCGAATGCAAGAGAGCCTAAAAGCCACTATAGGCCTGTTTTCTTTCAGGTCACAAATTATTGGAATGTCCAAGCGTGTGTGTGTGCCTTGCAAAAAATGTGATGAAAAGCACATTCAAATATGTAGCCGTTGCAGTAATCGGTGAGTTCAGTCTGAGCGTACCTTTGTATCCGAGGACAGCTACTGCTATGGTGAGGAGAGCACACAGCACGTACAGCAGTGCGATCGCTGCCCTCAAGGCCCAGTCATTTTTACACTTTGTACATTCTGTCCCCTCCTGGATTCCTGCAACACAAAGAGCACAGTAGCACAAATTAATACCCTCACAGGAGTTAAGCACAGTGCTCTGGAGGTCACGTTACTGGACGCTGAAGTGAGAGACTGCAGTGTTAAGAAGCAAATACTGACTCAAACAACCCTTTGTGTTAATCTAATCCATTTAGACCTGAGGCCAATTCTTTAAAAGGCTTCTAAAACCTAACCTAAGGTTTCTGAATAAAACAACTAACTTAAAATTCTTATTGAACAAATACATGCATAGCAATAACTAATGAGACAGAGAGGTATAGCATCCGGATTCAAAGGTATGCATCAGTTTGCATCAGGTCTAAATGAACTGCATTCAGAGACAGTGTGCACTCTTATACAGGTCCATTTTGTTCCATTTTGCACACTCCATCAGTTAAGTTTCCATGTATAATATATTATACAGCCTAAGAAGCGTTTACGAAAAAGAAGCCAAATGTTTTCATTCAAAAAAAAATCTCATATTCTTCTTTTCAGTCTATAGTGCGGCATCGAGAGGGACAAACTGTGCTTCTCTTTAGCCAAGTGTCAATTGGAAACATTTGTCCTCATGAATAGTCAAAAGACGTCCTATTAAAGAGAGAACACATGTGTTGGCCATACGACAGTGGAGCCAAAAAAAACCAAACAAAATGGCACCATTCTCATTCTATGTGTCACTGCTCTCACTGGCAGCCAACCAGAAACTACCTCAGTGCTGTGAACACGTCACTGGTTCCCCAAACACTGGGTCGGGACCCATCTGTGGGTCGCGGACACATTTTTATGGGTCCTTTTGCTTATTTTTTTGTTTCCTACACTTTGTTTCAAAACATTTATAAATCGAAATATATTAATATTTAATATTTTTAAATATTAAACATCTGCCTATAGCGGTATAGTGAAAATAGCCAATCTACAAGCTCATAACGTGGCGCGAAGCGACACGTTATGATCTTGTAGATCGGCTATTTTCAGAAAATATTTTCAGCTAATTTGTCTTTTGGGTCAAAGGCTAAAATGTTTGGGAACCACTAGGTCTACATGCTGGCTGCTGCACTAAAGGGTCGAGATGAACTCTTCTGAAACAGAAACCCACCTATACTGCTCCATATGTTATGTCGCAATGCTAAAACATCACGGGTTCCAATATGGGCCATGCAGGAAGTCCGCTTGACTTCATGAGAAGTGACCCCGTGGCCTCTGGCGAGCACGTCAACATCAACCAGCTGGTACCCCTGCCTGCCTGACAGGCCAATGAGAGGCACTTTCTCTCGGCTTGAACTTCTGCTTTGGAATATTATGCCCGCAGCCAGAAGAGTCTGAACGTGTTGTTTGCGAATTATATATTGCCTACGGAACTAAATGGAAATGATTTTCTTTTTTTTTGTCAGAGCAATATAGTGCTAGATCATAAGTACACTGTAATTGCTGTAATAACATGATACTCTAATGAACATATTAACCCATTTTGGGGCGGGAACCCCTTTTGGTGTTGCATTATGTAATGCTTTAGCTATTGAAAAATAGCAGATCTACAAGCTCGTAGCGCACCACCGAGTGGCGCGCTACGAGCTTGTAGATCTGCTATTTTTGAAGAATCGTGAAAAGTGTTTGAGAACGACTGACATAGAAAAACTGCTTTTTCAAGAAAACAGTCAGGATTTAGAAGACATTTTGCAGAATCGTTCCCGCAGGTCAAAATGGGTTAAACACTGCATGGTTCAAAGGTCTTTGAAATATCTTCTATTCATCACAATCACCCAGTCATGGTAATGGCAGCCGGGATAAGGTGCGAATTTAGCATTCCTTTCCCGTGTGAAACACGCAGGGCATGTTTTACACAGACTTGTAAAATTGGGCAATTTGGTTGTTGTTTACCCCCAGTCAGTCAGTCAAGGTCCTTAACCATATGCAATGTAGTATAGGCATGATTTGAGGGTAGAACACAGTAAATGTGGGGTTTTTTTATGTGTTGTCCACACGGAAAACACCATTGCTGTACTGTCTGTGATTTCAGATTTTGAGTAAAACAAGTTACAAGTTCATGGTGTAAAAAAACAAACATTTGACATCAAATGACTATATTATGAGGTGCAGATAACTGACCGCTGCGTTTCTAGAGATGCTCACACACTGGACACATTAACTTACAGGGACTTTCCTTCAGTGTGTTTGTGTGACCAATAGTGAAATATAGTGAACAGCAAATGAAAGTGTGATTTCATTATAGTTTCAATGGAATTGAACCTGACGTCTTTACAGAGAAGGGACGTCAGTCAGCATCATGCATGTATTCTCTCAGGGACAAGCGTGTGGGCATGAGACTGGCGTCAGGGACAAGCATGTTGGCATGAGACTGGCATCATGTGGGCATGAGACTGGCGTCATGTGGGCATGAGACTGGCGTCAGGGTGGTAAATACACCTCCTCAGGGACCAGCATGCGGGCACGAGACTGGTGGTAAATAAACCTCCTCTGTCTTCCAAGAGCAGAGAGAGAGATGGAGCTCCAAACATTCCACAGCTGGACTCAACATCCCTGCCCGACTTCCTCCTCCTAATAGCATCAGAGGCTCTATTTCCAGATTGTCCCTGCTTTGCTTTTCGCCAGCTATGCCTGCAGCGCTATACCATGTCCTCCCTGGTTCTAGAGGGGGCTGAGGCTGTATACTACCATGTCCTCCCTGCTTATAGAGGGGGCTGAGGCTGTGTAGCCACGGGAGGGTCCTCTTCCTCTCGCCAGGGGCGGGCCAGAGACCACCAGGGGGGTGAAGGAGGGTTTGGCCTCTCGCCCTTGGACCTACACATCTGTGAAAACATCATGGCTGACCGCCTCAAAGGGGCCCAGCCTCGGCCCTGGACATGGATATGGGGGGGTGTACTGAGGGCCTCATGTTGCGGGCAGTGGTGGAAAGTAGCTAAGTACATTTACTTAAGTACTGTACTTAGATTTGGGTTATTATTAGTTAAAAAAAAACAGTAGCAGCCTTACAGTACAGCTTTATACATTTTGTCGATAGCCGATCTACAAGCTCACAATGACGCATTGTGAGCTTGTAGATCTGCTATTTTCAAAAGATTTGTATGCATTTCAAAACATGAAATGGGACATTCTACATAATGAGTACTTTTACGTTTGGTACTTTAAGTACATTTGGAACCCTATATACTTTTACTCGAGTCCTATGTACATTTTAACAGAGTATACAGAGTATCTCTATATTGCAGTATTGGTACAAAATGGGAGTACTTTTTCCACCACTGCTTGCGTGTGTAGAATGAAATAACATCCGCTGTTGCATAGTGATTATCACTTCCTGTTTCTCAGTTTCCGAGAGAAACGGCTTTCAAAATAAGACAGTTAATTAACATTGGAGTTTGCCTGGGCCGTGGCTCAGCAGTCCAGGCACCGTGGCTGGTAATCCAGTGTGCCGCGGGTTCGACTCCCGATCCCGACGGCCTTTACTGCATGTCTTCCCCCCCATCTCTCTCCCCATTTCCTGTCAGCCTACTGTCTGTCACTCCATAAAAATAAATATATAAAATAAAGGCGAAAGCCACAAAGAAAAACATAAAAAAACGAACTGAGTGGTAGTACCAAACATGCTATTGAATCAACGGCATTGAAGTTTTGCTTCAAGCATTATAATAGGCATTAACAAGCATTATAACAAGCATTATAACAGGCCGAAGCTCTCCAGAGGTCTGTATATAGGCTATAGCGCTAAAGGGCATAGCAGTGGCTGCCATTTTGTGGTGTCACTGATAGACAAACCCAACATTTATTTGACCATTTCGTGATTTTCGATATGCAACCTGTGAGGCTATACATTGTGTGTATTCATTGCCTCAGGTATGCTGCAACTGAGCCACGTTGAGGGGTTTAAGTCCGAAGTGGTATTTATTTACGGTCCCGTTCGGGCTGTCAATCTCGCCTCAGGGCCCGTGGAACACTGTAACCGCCACTGGCAGTCGGGTGGTACAGTGGTAAAGTTGCCTATAGAGTCTTAGACAGTATGCAATGCATGTCCACCACTCACTCACTCACTCACTCACTCACTCACTCACTCACTCCAGAAAATGTTATTCTTGTGGACTTCACATAACTTACATGGAGGACTTTAAAGATGTGGCCTAAATACAGCTATTAACAAAATTAAGTGTGAGTGAGAGACTGGCCAAGATTTTGGGTATTGGAATTCAGCTTAGGGGTCCATCCAGTTTGGCACAGCCGAACACAATTGAATAAGGATTTGAAAGATGCTAAAGTTGTGAGGAGAACAATGTGTGACACGCAAGGTGTGAAATGTGTGAAAATGAGTATAGTCATTAAAAAAAAAAACTGTGTGTGGAGAACATGCTATACGTACATGGCCAATAAAGCATGCTGATACAATTTACATGTCACAACGACAAAGGCACAACAATGCTCAAACCAACATAACGGTACCGGCATGAGCGCACGCAGGGGATTTAGGCTTGAGAGAGCTCTGCTGTGGCTGGACTTCAGCCACAGGGTGTCCCAATCAACAAGCTGGACGTGGTGGGCCTCATGGCCAATCCCCCAGAGGTAAATAAATAGCCCAATGAACTGGGGCATGGCTAAAGTTGCTACTTACACATACTATTATACTGCACGTGTGTGTTGTACAGTTAGACAAGTTAAGAGGTCAAGTACAGTGCGGAGATCATTTAAATCAATATTCCTATAACATTGTGTGTGTGTGTGTGTGTGTGTGTGTGTGTGTGTGTGTGTGTGTGTGTTTGTGTCAGAGAGAGAGCGTGGGCGAGAGAGAGAGAGAGAGAGGAAGGAGAGAGAGAGAAAAGAGAGAGAGAGAGAAAGAAAGTTGTTTCTGTGTGCCCCGGTGTATGTAAAACAGCTGTATTTAATTTGGACTCTGTGGGTCGGTCAAAGAAAATTCCTCGCAGTTTTTCCTTCACTCCATGTACCTGCAATAGGAACCCTTTGCTTGCCCATGAGTCTCACGGAGTGGGCTGGCAGTGGAAATTTCCATGGCAACACAAAGAAAGCCTGTACAGACCACAGATCACATTTTGTGTAAAGCGCTTTTGTGTGCCGAGCGCTTTAAACACTGTTATATATACTGTACAGTAGCCTACTGTGATGGTTTCATGCTCGGTTTATGTACCGTCGCACGGCGGTGTCGCTCACCCCAAATCAACAAGCTTGTAGATATGCCGTTTCTTTTTGGCTCATAGCGCGGCACCAAGTACTGGAACAACAAATCTTTCAGATGGGGGTCGGCGGCCAAATGCAGATATTTCTTGGGGTCCTTGGCATGAAAGTGTTTGAGAACGACTGCCATAGAAACATGGGAATCGTCATGGGAAAGCATTTTGTAGAATCGTTCTCAGGTCGAAATGGGTTTTAAGCCTGTCACAAAACACAAAGACCTGCACACAGTCACAAGCTATTCAGTGGTCCCCAGCTACCGTACCGTACTTTTAACCCATTTTGTACTGAGGACCATTCTACAAAATGTCTTCTAAATCATGAAAAACCCATGTTTCTATGTCATTCAGTTTCATGTCAAGGACCCCAAAACATACATGAAATTGGCCGCCGACCCCAATCTGAAAATATGTTGTTCCAGGAGGGACCCTCCAGAAGCAAAGATTTGAGATAAAAATGTTCACTCTGAATGAATATATATTCAAAGATTTGTGCCGCATTTTCTATTTGTCTACAGAGGGATATGCTGTTCCATAAAGACATTTGTCTACAGAGGGATATGCTGTTCCATAAAGACATTTGTCTACAGAGGGATATGCTGTTCCATAAAGACATTTGTCTACAGAGGGATATGCTGTTCCATAAAGACATTTGTCTACAGAGGGATATGCTGTCCCATAAAGACATTTGTCTACAGAGGGATATGCTGTCCCATAAAGCTATAGTAATTACACGGTTTTGTAATTGCTTTAATCTGTCTCATGCTAAAATGATTACCAAACTACTTCAGAGCAGACCAAAACACAACTACAGACAAACAAATGTGGGTCAAACTAAATGTACCAATTGAATGTAAAAAAGACATGTTTTGGTAAAAAGGATATAAAAAAGAAAAAACAAGAAAAAAGGAAATACAAATAAATGGTACTTTAAGACCACACTTTCACAACACTGACATTGTTGAATTTGAGTAGATAGAAGGGGCACTTCTATTAACTCCAAACTCCAGTCCAGACAAATGCTTAACTGGAACCTCTCATTGGGCAGCATGGTGCCCCATGGTGGTGTCAGTGTGGTGACTGGAACCTCTCATTGGGCAGCATGGTGCCCCATGGTGGTGTCAGTGTGGTGACTGGAACCTCTCATTGGGCAGCATGGTGCCCCATGGTGGTGTCAGTGTGGTGACTGGAACCTCTCATTGGGCAGCATGGTGCCCCATGGTGTCAGTGTGGTGACTGGAACCTCTCATTGGGCAGCATGGTGCCCCATGGTGTCAGTGTGGTGACTGGAACCTCTCATTGGGCAGCATGGTGCCCCATGGTGTCAGTGTGGTGACTGGAAGCTCCCATTTGGGCAGCATGGTGCCCCATGGTGTCAGTGTGGTGACTGGAACCTCTCATTGGGCAGCACGGTGCCCCATGGTGTCAGTGTGGTGACTGGAACCTCTCATTGGGCAGCATGGTGCCCCATGGTGTCAGTGTGGTGACTGGAACCTCTCATTGGGCAGCATGGTGCCCCATGGTGGTGTCAGTGTGGTGACTGGAACCTCTCATTGGGCAGCATGGTGCCCCATGGTGGTGTCAGTGTGGTGACTGGAACCTCTCATTGGGGCAGCATGGTGCCCCATGGTGGTGTCAGTGTGGTGACTGGAACCTCTCATTGGGCAGCATGGTGCCCCATGGTGTCAGTGTGGTGACTGGAACCTCTCATTGGGCAGCATGGTGCCCCATGGTGTCAGTGTAGTGACTGGAACCTCTCATTGGGCAGCATGGTGCCCCATGGTGGTGTCAGTGTAGTGACTGGAACCTCTCATTGGGCAGCATGGTGCCCCATGGTGGTGTCAGTGTGGTGACTGGAACCTCTCATGGTGCCCCATGGTGCCCCATGGTGTGGTGCACTGCTCTGGGCCTGATCCCCTGGCATTAACAGTCTCCCAATGGAATGTTAACAAGTAAACACTCACACAGGGGGAAGTTATACCACTGAGACAAATTACTGGGCCATTAGTAGCCTTGAACCGCTGAGCTAGCCCTACATGCCATGCATGGCAGCACTTTTTTTTTTTCTTTCTTTTTTCATTCATTCTCTCGCTGCTAACAGGTTTATGACACTTTAAATTGAGTCCGGTTCCACTGAGGCATCTGGACCTTGTTACGATGCAGCCAAATCAAAGGATGCACGCGAACATCTGATACGTCACCCCATCGTGTACCAGGCACGAGAACAAACGTCTAAGATGTTGAATGATCTGATCTCTCCTGCAATATTTCAACACAATGTATTTTTCTTTTTCTTTTCTTTTTTTTAAATAAAGATTATACTTTGGTAAGACTCAATTTCCTTTTCATAATATAATAAAGGAGATCAGTGGGTTGCGGTCAGCGAACTGCATGTTAACCCATTCTGAACGGGAACCCATTTTGGTGTTGGCATCAAGTTATGCTTTAGCTATTGAAAAATAGCAGATCTACAAGCTCATAGCGCGCCACCGAGTGGCGCGCTACGAGCTTGTAGGTCTGCTATTTTTGAAAAATTCGAAGAACGACTGACATTTTTAGAATCTGATCTTAGGTCAGAATGGGTTAATCAGACCAGTGTGTGTTCAGTGGAAACCTCGTATGAATCTGATCTCAGGTCAGAATGGGTTAATGTTGTTTGTAGAAATATAACCGATGAACTGGATAACTGTACATCTGAATGGGATAATCCCCCTCTTGGCCAGTGCTGTTGACACTGAGTCTACTAGCGTCCTTTGAGAAGTCTGGCTACAGACCATAAAAGGGGTCAACGGAGGAACCCCATCAAGGAACAATCTCATGTGCATCCCACAAATAATTAAGTCATTCAAGTTTATTCTCAAAACTACACTGAGTAATCAAACTCATTTTCAGTGTCGTCGAGTAATACAAAATAATATAGAAAAAACACATCAGAAGATCAGGAAAAGAAAAACTAAAGATATACTGTACATGTGAATTACATAGGTCAAAACGATCTAAAAACCGTTACATTACAAATCGAGGGTAGGTAGGTAGGTAGGAGATATGGTTAGGAGGAGATATGATTATAATTAACCAACACATACGGTGCTACGCATCATGCAATCCATGTTACAGTAGCCTACAAGATGTGGGGGTTGAATTACAAAAACACACTTGTGTGAAGTGAGGGGCACCCACTGTGGCTGCCACATTCATTGCAGATTCACTGCCACTATACAGTGCAGTATATAGACATGGATGCAGTGTGTTATCCTACTAGAAATGTGTCACGCCTCTGAGTGTCTGCGTGCGTGTGTACGGTTATAATGCACGTAACTGGAGAACTGTTCGCCCCACTGACTTCATATTCGACACAAGCATTCCACACCCCCGCAGGGAGTGCAGTGCCCACTATCGAGTCGGACGGACCCATGGTTCTCCAGAAACACCACAAAAGGCTCTGGTCAGGCTCTGCCAGTGGGCCTAATTACCCTAAATCCCCTCACCTGTGCAATTTCCAGCCTCTGCCTCAGCCAATTGATTGCCATGCCAAACAGACACCTGCCAATTGATTACTTAAATCAGTCCACTTTTCACAGTTTGCACTCTTCATACATGGGCAGACAGACAGAAACAGAGATCTCCATGTGGGATCTCCAGACAGATAGTTAAAACGGGTGCTATGAGTTGACAACGGGTATTATTAGGTTCCCAAGTTGCATCGTTCCCAAGTAGACCGGTGGCCGACGGGCACATACAAGTCTAGTTGTATAAAACGAAACCAGTCACAAGATGTATTATGTATGATGTATGTATATTGGCTACATGAAGGTCGTGAATGTTTGTTTAACTGCTGCCCTAAACAAACATTACAAGTCCATAGACTTGGTTGCCATGATTGATATGACTGAATTTGAATTGAATTTCAAAAGCCAGGCATTGGAGGGCAAATATAAAAGAGCGTGCTTACCAAATATTTAAAGGCTTTTTACTTTCCTATACAATAGTGCCTTAATTGGTCTTTGTTTGACATAGTTCAGTCAGAGCTTGTGTAAAGGCGGACATTAGCATGTTTATGGACTCGTGTGAGACGTTCATCAGGTGCACGAGGAGCTAATTAGCTTCACAATGGGATGGAAATCATGTAATGAAAGATGAGCAGTTCTTGGAACCTTCATTGAGAGCCCATGGTTCTGACAGTGATAAATCTGTTGAAGGATTTGTGAGAGAGGGGGAAAAAAAGCATGGAATGTACAGACGACTTACAGGCCAATGGAGCTATAGAGCTTTACGGCACGCTTGTTATCTGAGCAGTCAGCTGTTTCTTTGAGGTTTCAGGAAGTGCTAAAAGGCACAAACAAAGCCCTAAATACTAGAGAGTACAGTATAGAGAGGGTCTATTAAAAAGGGAGTTATAAGATCCAGGGAATAGAGTTTACAGTACGTGGACCTGGTCTGGTTTCGCCGTCTCATCTGCGTCTGGTTAAAGGAAGACACGCTATATGACAAATAGGTCACTTATCTTTATCTCGAGAGATGGGCTGGAAAAGCTGTGACTCATTAACAAGGCTGGTCAACTGTTATATGCCATGCCATGCCATACCATGCCAGGCTCACTCTGCCATGGCATATGGCATGGTAGAGAGAGCCTATTTCACCCACGCAATTCTGGGTATCAGTCTATCGGAACTTGAATAGGTGAAGCAATGCATTATTGAAGAAATGCAATAACCCTGGCAATGGCAGAAAGAGCAGAGCGCCACAGTATCAGCTTTCCTGGGTTATTTCAGATAACCCAGGAAAGCCATCTCTCAGACAAACACACGACACACGAGCCCACTCTTCAGCTGCCACAAGTTTCATTCAGGGCAGAGAAGCAAACACACCGCTGACCGTGTTACAGAATACTACAACTGATCCAGCTCCAAGGTGGTCTTGGCAGGAGAACCTTTTAGTTAATTATGAATTAATATTCCCAGGACAGGCTGGGAATTTGACTCAAAAAGCACCTGCATGATTAAAAAGGAATGTTCTCTCCCTCTCCCTCTTATATGCGCACACATACATCCACATACACATGCACATGCACACAAAAATCTATATTTAATCAGTTAATCCACAGTTTGCTAATAATTCGGACAACACTATAACTAAACACCTTGTTTTAACCCATTTTTTGGCGGGAACCCCTTTTGGTGTTACCATTATGTTATGCTTTAGCTATTGAAAAATATCAGATCTACAAGCTCATAGCGCGCCATCGAGTTTGTAGGTCTGCTATTTTTTCAAAATTTGTAAAAATGCGGCACAAGCGCTAAATGGGTTAAGACAGGACTCAAGCCCTTGCTTGAAGTAGAGAAATACTATTCTGGCTTTTTTCTGGAGACCTACCGGCTACCGAGGGACTAATGAATACAAAACTGTCATGGTTAAACTTTACAATACACGGTCATGGCTTAGGCTAGTAGTACACGACGTCAAGCCTAAGAAGAATCCATTATCCAGCAAGTGAATGCACACTTCAGTCCAAACACTGGTGTAATAGCTGGAATCCAATTTTTATTCAGGGGCCAAGAAGCACAATGGTGAGTCAGCATTTGAAGAACGGTTGTGCATTGAATTCCAAGGGGTCTAACTCTATGCACACAGTGTTCCTACACTAAAAAGGAAACTGTACGTGCAGCGCTTTGCAATGCCAACTCCAACAGTATGTGCACCTGGAACCGTATATCTCCAACGTTCTATGCAGGACATTTTCAATAAGAGAAAAAAAAAGCTGTCCTTTGGGACAGCTAGCATTCTCGATTACCATCATTCACATGCATGTACTCTGAACAACAACATGGAGGCAATAAAGTAATTTTATTGGCCTGTGTAGAGAGAGAGCAAGTGAGACCCCCTGGCTCCTTTCTGCTCGTGTTCCAGTTGCTGGCATTTCAGAATGAGGTAATCTCATTCTCAAGTGAAGTGAAAGTAGGCCCATGAGAACGCGGGTCAGAAACAGAAAGCACAAGAGAGGGAGAGATAAGAAAGAGAAAGAAAGAAAGAAAGAAAGAAAGAAAGAAAGGAGGAATATGAATATGCCATTCACACATTTTTGGG
Organism: Protomyctophum bolini; assembly: GCF_963924005.1. Classification (NCBI taxonomy): domain Eukaryota; kingdom Metazoa; phylum Chordata; class Actinopteri; order Myctophiformes; family Myctophidae; genus Protomyctophum; species Protomyctophum bolini. The sequence goes on from NC_137873.1 coordinate 41,969,641, forward strand.
AAGAGTCCAAGTTGGAGCTCTCTTGGAGTCCTGTAAACTGTAAAGGGACCCAGTCCTTTTTTCCTCCTCTACGATCGAATTCCTTCCATTCCGTGAAAATAGCCGATCCACAAGCTCACAAAGCATTGCAACGTGACGCGGTGTGAGTTTGTATATCGGCTATTTCTGCCGAATGTTCACCCCCTCCTCCCAGAATATGGACGCCAGGTTTCATGTGGTTAAAAACACAGGCAGAACAAAATGACACAATGGACGACATGGACTTATGTCACAAATCCTAGCTCTGATTCTGAGGAGAAGATGCTCTGATGAAGGCTGCATAGCCCAAACGCGTATAAAGCGTTCCTTTTTGCTGTGTGACAATAAAGAAATGGAAATGTGAGTACTTTGTCCCCCGCTTGTTATTTTTTTTAGATTTGCTACCTTTTTGGATTTTTTTAAAATTCCTATTTTTTGATGTATGCTTGATTTGGGTTTGGCACGCCACTGGGGGGGAGTTGCACCACTTGGTTCACACAGGTGTGATTTTTTCTCATTCTGAGGAGAAGTCTTTGATGTATAATCTATGAAGATATGTCTGTATACATACTGTATTTGTGTAATAAATATAACCAAGTGATGACATCAGATACCAGGTTTCCACACACTGGCCCTGAAGACAAAGTGCACCATTTGGGCATACACTAGTAGTGTATTGATTTAACATTCAATCTACTTATACACAGTAATGATCTGAGATTCTGCTTCTGATTGTTCACACAAGAAAACTTGCTTCGCTGAAGCAGGTCCTCATTGATGGTAATGTTAATCTACAATCTGATCTGTGTATCAAAATGCTAATTATGTATTATTATAAATAAAGCCTGCAGGCAATAGTGTTTATGCATCTGCATACATAACAAAATGCCCTTAAAAGGTTCACATCAGTTCGAGATCAAGATACCGTATATAGGCCAACAGTTCAGAGAACAATTACTTGAATGATATTATACAGTATAGCTAAATTCATATAAGGAGTCCCCAAAGCAGCTATACGTCCAAATATGGAGTGTGTTGCATCAATCACAAACAAATCACTCAGCTCCATATATGGGCACAAAGGGGGGACACACGGACGCACACACAGGATCTGCTAGGTCTCATAGTAAGTGCTCACTGCGTTCGCAACAACTAAAATACAAGAAAGAAAGAAAGAAAGAAAGAAAGAACAAGCCAAACCTAATTTTTCCAAACAATTAAAAAGTGCAAAAAGTACAGCATTAGTTAGAAAAGCACACAGTATAAAGTGTACATACATCAGCAATGGCTGCATGTGTGAGACTGTGGTCTTTTATCACTCTCAGACTGTAAACCATCTTTCCCAGTTCATACAACTGAATAGCAATTTAAATGGTGATGGTGCTGTGTGACTGTGTCTGAGGTTCGACCCTATGGTGATGGTGCTGTGTGACTGTGTCTGAGGTTCGACCCTATGAATGATGGTGATGCTGTGTGACTGTGTCTGAGGTTCGACCCTATGAATGATGGTGATGCTGTGTGACTGTGTCTGAGGTTCGACCCTATGATGGTGCTGTGTGACTGTGTCTGAGGTTCGACCCTATGAATGATGGTGATGCTGTGTGACTGTGTCTGAGGTTCGACCCTATGAATGATGATGGTGCTGTGTGACTGTGTCTGAGGTTCGACCCTATGAATGATGGTGATGCTGTGTGACTGTGTCTGAGGTTCGACCCTATGAATGATGATGGTGCTGTGTGACTGTGTCTGAGGTTCGACCCTATGAATGATGATGGTGCTGTGTGACTGTGTCTGAGGTTCGACCCTATGGTGATGGTGCTGTGTGACTGTGTCTGAGGTTCGACCCTATGAATGATGATGGTGCTGTGTGACTGTGTCTGAGGTTCGACCCTATATGAATGATGATGGTTCTGTGTGACTGTGTCTGAGGTTCGACCCTATGAATGATGATGGTGCTGTGTGACTGTGTCTGAGGTTCGACCCTATGAATGATGATGGTGCTGTGTGACTGTGTCTGAGGTTCGACCCTATGAATGATGATGGAGCTGTGTGACTGTGTCTGAGGTTCGACCCTATGGTGATGGTGCTGTGTGACTGTGTCTGAGGTTCGACCCTATGAATGATGATGGTTCTGTGTGACTGTGTCTGAGGTTCGACCCTATGAATGATGATGGTGCTGTGTGACTGTGTCTGAGGTTCGACCCTATGAATGATGATGGAGCTGTGTGACTGTGTCTGAGGTTCGACCCTATGGTGATGGTGCTGTGTGACTGTGTCTGAGGTTCGACCCTATGAATGGTGATGGTGCTGTGTGACTGTGTCTGAGGTTCGACCCTATGGTGATGGTGCTGTGTGACTGTGTCTGAGGTTCGACCCTATGGTGATGGTGCTGTGTGACTGTGTCTGAGGTTCGACCCTATGGTGATGGTGCTGTGTGACTGTGTCTGAGGTTCGACCCTATATATGAATGATGATGGTGCTGTGTGACTGTGTCTGAGGTTCGACCCTATGAATGATGATGGTGCTGTGTGACTGTGTCTGAGGTTCGACCCTATGGTGATGGAGCTGTGTGACTGTGTCTGAGGTTCGACCCTATGGTGATGGTGCTGTGTGACTGTGTCTGAGGTTCGACCCTATGAATGATGATGTTGCTGTGTGACTGTGTCTGAGGTTCGACCCTATATATGAATGATGATGGTGCTGTGTGACTGTGTCTGAGGTTCGACCCTATGAATGATGATGGTGCTGTGTGACTGTGTCTGAGGTTCGACCCTATGAATGATGATGGTGCTGTGTGACTGTGTCTGAGGTTCGACCCTATGGTGATGGAGCTGTGTGACTGTGTCTGAGGTTCGACCCTATGGTGATGGTGCTGTGTGACTGTGTCTGAGGTTCGACCCTATGGTGATGATGGTGCTGTGTGACTGTGTCTGAGGTTCGACCCTATGAATGATGATGGTGCTGTGTGACTGTGTCTGAGGTTCGACCCTATGATGGTGCTGTGTGACTGTGTCTGAGGTTCGACCCTATGATGGTGGTGCTGTGTGACTGTGTCTGAGGTTCGACCCTATGATGACGGTGCTGTGTGACTGTGTCTGAGGTTCGACCCTATGATGGTGGTGCTGTGTGACTGTGTCTGAGGTTCGACCCTATGGTGATGGTGCTGTGTGACTGTGTCTGAGGTTCGACCCTATGAATGATGATGATGATGCTGTGTGACTGTGTCTGAGGTTCGACCCTATGAATGGTGATGGTGCTGTGTGACTGTGTCTGAGGTTCGACCCTATGAATGATGATGGTGCTGTGTGACTGTGTCTGAGGTTCGACCCTATGAATGATGGTGACTGTGTGACTGTGTCTGAGGTTCGACCCTATGATTGATGATGGTGCTGTGTGACTGTGTCTGAGGTTCGACCCTATGAATGATGATGGTGCTGTGTGACTGTGTCTGAGGTTCGACCCTATGAATGGTGATGGTGCTGTGTGACTGTGTCTGAGGTTCGACCCTATGAATGATGATGGTGCTGTGTGACTGTGTCTGAGGTTCGACCCTGAAGCGGAGACAATTCCAGGATTTAAGCCGTTCGGGACGAGAACCCCTTTTGGTGTTTTAAGCATTATGTTATACTTTAGCTGTTATAAAGCAGCAGATCTACAAGCTACGTAGCCTGAGCTAACGTGTTAAGTTTCTGGTCTATAGGGGTGGGTCGCGGCTGAGATTTGCGCACGCCCTGATCGGATCTCACCGATCTGTCCGTCAGCCCTGACCACTCCTCTCCCACCTAGTGAAGCGCTACGTCACATCATTTGGAGCGACACCCACCCGGAAAGCGTTGACTCCCACTTCTAGACCAAGGCAGCCAATGCGTTCCTCCAGGCTTTCATTTTTCGCGCAGACGAAATGAAAGCCTGGGTATCGAGGCTACAAGCTACGTAGCTTGTAGATCTGCTACTTTTGAAAAATCGGGGGAAAATGTGGTGCAAATCTTTGAATATATATTCTTTCAGAGCGAACATTTTTAACTCCAATCTTTGCTTCTGAGAGGGGGTCCCTGGAACTTTGAGATGGAGGCCCGCGGCTAAATAAATACAGATCATTCTGGGGGTCCTTGACATGAAAAAGGTTGAGCACCACTGACATATAGAATCAGCCTCAGTCCTAAATGGGTTAAGATGCTTTCCAGAATGAATTGCCTACAGTATGTGTTAACTGTGTCTTGGAAGACACCCAAAAATAAAACTCAGCGACATCAAACAAAAAGACCCGACTCCCTAATCCCCAGCCCACCACAACAACATGAACCCAAATACGCTCAAACATGTTGTATCGTGTGGGTAAAAAAAAAAAAAAAAGCATTTCATTACGAACTCGTGCAAACCCAAAACCACCGCCTGGGTATATACTGTTCTGATGCAAAGTAGTTGAGTTGTATACGAGGGCTCCGTTACTCCCGCAAACCATCTGTGCTGTTGGGTTTAGTGTGGCCGGGGCCTGCTGGGTGGCCCACCATCACGGCAGATAGATACTGAATCAACAACACTCAAACGCCTTGGCTTCTTGACAGTGCAGTATGGACCTGTAACAGAATGGACTAGCTTGCCTGCCTGCTTGCGGTACTCCTCTATCGAATCATGCAAAGCAGCTATTTTCAAGCTTCATCACCCAGCGAAAACCAGGGAGACCGCAATGTTGGAACCAGCTTGTCTGCCAGCCAAGTGTGGCCTTCGCTATGATTAGTGGAAAAAGAAAAAGATGCTGGGGCCACTGAGGAGGTGGGATGCAACTGCCTGGTATAAAGGCCATTGGTGGTTGCTTTTTGTGGTCCACATCTATAACTAGGAAGTGGGTTATATAATGTTTTTATTATTGACTAAAATGTTCCTTCTATGTAGTATCTATTTGCCACATTCAAATGAACTTGATGGAACCACACACAGAATTCAACTGCATGCTGTTTCTACTAGCCCATTTTGACCTGAGATCAGATTCTAAAAATGTCTTCTACATCATGACAGTTTTCTGAAAAAGCTATGTTTCTGTCAGTCGTTCTTCGATTTTTTCAAAGATAGCAGACCTACAAGCTCGTAGCGCGCCACTCGGTGGCGCGCTACGAGCTTGTAGATCTGCTATTTTTCAATAGCTAAAGCATAACATAATGCTAACACCAAAAGGGGTTCCGCACAAAATGGGCTAGAGACATAACAGTTGGTTTAGGTATGCTCAAACAGACAGTTTGAGACAGCACACATTTTCCCCTGCAGCAGATGTGCAGATGTGAAAACACAAACAAATGCCTCACTTGAAACTTACATTTTGAAACACCCGGAGGGCTGAGTCACTGGAAAAAATCTAAATGTGGTATAACTTCTTCTCACAACTTTGTGGTGCCATTTTTGAACATCTCCCTGAAAAAAAGTGAACCTACGCAAAAACAATATGGAGGGGTGGTGCGATGGGTTTTGTGGCCAATATAATCACAGACAAAGCAACAAACACGCCGAGCCCCTGTCTTGGCCCGGCCTGAAACGGGGATGGTTGGTGTCTCCAACTTTAGAAGAAGTGAACAAAGAAAAATACACATCTTTCATTTTTTTTGCCTTCTGTCTCTTTTCAAGGACAGGAAGCGTTGAGGTTGACTTTGGCCGTTCCCGGAGCCAAAATACTTTCATTAATATATCAGACTGAAGTGAAGTTGAGGCACATGCCACAGTTCTCCTGCCTGCCCTGTCTTCTATCCTTTATAAGGGAGGGCTGGAGGAAAATGGAGTCAGACTACACTCCACACACCACTAGTGTGTGTGTGTGTGTTGTTCTTGCAACCCAGCCAAAGCCTGCTGTGAAGGAGAGGCTCACCGAACATCCATCATGTGAGGGAAGAAGTCATCCTATCGGGTGACATTTTGTTTGCAGGGGTGTCGTTATATGGTTGGCCCAACGTGTCCCCTCAGGGGCCCGTTGGCCAGAACCAGCAATTCAGAAGTATATGGTGAGACACTTTAGCCCAATCTCAAACCAATAATGACCCATACTTGTATATAATCAGTGACTGACAGCCCTGAGAAACCCCGACTGTATAACTTGGAGTCGTGATGTGTTAAGTTAGCATATCAGTGGAGCCCGCCGTCCCATATTCACTAATGCCCCCCCCCCCCATGTGAAAAATGTGGTTTACAATATGTCGGAGAGACAGGTAAAACAATAGGTACTAGGCTGGGACGACACAGATACAATATTAAACAATGCCAAAAAGACAACCACAAGATTGGTGCAACATTTCATGGCTCACGGCATTGAAGCTCTAAAATGCGCTGGACTTCAACACAATCCCAACTGGACAGTTTTAGGACAAAGACGTTTTAATGAAAAACAGTGGATTAAGAACCTCAACACGGATTTTCCTGGAGGCTTAATTAAACATGCCTAAAATCAGATCTTGAACACAACAAAACTTAAACTCAGGATTAAACTGGAGAAATCTAAAAGTGATTGGATCAGACTTCCTTCGGATACATGGCGAATGCATTTATTCCTTGCATTGTGCCTACACATGTTGCGACCTGCGGTCACAACATGTGTAGGCACAGTGCACTGAAGTCTTTTAATTCCCCCCCATACTTGTGTTGATAATAACTGCTTGTTGGCCAGATGGAATGCCGATCGGTATAACAATGGCCGCTTGGACAACCCCCGTGTTGATCTCTGAGTGTGATAAGATTGAACTCCTTTGCATAACATTCACGTATAGCAATAATACTTGAGAACACTCAGCGCTGACCTGCACTCAACCTCCAACAGAACACCCCTCCTAACATCCACCCATGTCTCTGTACACTGTCTGGTATAACATGTGCTGCCAGGAGCCATGCTTTATACTTATCTGCATCTGCACTTTTTTTTTATCAGTGGCCTTTTAAGTCAAGGGTTAAACAAAGGGGTGATCTTAAGAGCAGGGGCCCATCGGGTCGACCCGCGGTTGACCCGTTGCTTCAGGCATCATGGCCCCCAAACAGGACACAGTGATTTGTGTGCTCTCTTGTCTGGGGGGGGGAAGAATTCCTATGTCTGCTTGTCATTGGTCAAGCACGGAGTGACCCACTAGTTCGTCTCACCAATCGCGGGTCAGTGTGCCACAACTTTGACAGACCAGGGTATATTAGTTTAGGGAATACAACAAAATAAAAACAACACCCTGGGGAGGATGAGTTGTTTTCACTTTCTTTGTCTGTCCTTTTTAACACGCTGTTGTTTTCTGCATGGCAGTAGGCTATACTTCGACGTCGCTGGCTTAGCGTTTCTTTTTTTTTTTTTTTACTCCTTTCAAGTTTCCTATAACTCTTCTCCTCCCACTCTCACTCTACTCCTCTTTTTTTTATTGAAAACACGAGCCAGTAATCTTACATCGGGACAACAGAACTCAGACTGCGTGCATGCACACCCTGGGGGGTGGGGAGAGAGAGTAATAAGCAGGAATTCAGAAAACATTCTTCTCTGGTAATAAAGTCCATGTAAATTAAAACCACTCGCTGTTTCACCCCCCCCCAAAAAAAGAAGTCAAGCAATAAATGCAACCCCACAGCAGAAAATAAAACTGTTGACAACCCCCCCTAGATTACCCACACACCCACCCAACCACCCCCTCCCCCAATAAGACAACAACACAACAACAGAAAAGGCATTCCAGGAATAGGCATTGAGAAATGTTCTTAACTAAAGCAACTCGTTAATAAGTAACGCCCACTATGCTATTTAAAACAACGATGGGGTGTCTGTCCATCACGTGCTCTCATTCATAAAAACCACACGATAAAATAAACCTCAAGTCTATTTTAGGTGTCGGTTTAAAGAAATAAGAAAGCCCTAGCAAGGAGACACGTACATATGACCTCCCCTATGGTTGCTCTTAATCGCACACACATGCACACGCACGTACACACACACAGTCACACACACACACACACACACACACACACACACACACACACACACACACACACACACACACACACACATGTACGCACACACACATGTACGCACACACACACACACACACACACACGACACGACACGTACATTGTAAAGTACAACACACCGTCACATCCCCATTGTCTAAATTCAAAACAGGCACTCATGGGTTTACAGTATTTCTCCTGCATGGTACAGTTTTTAGCCTCTCTCATCATAATGAGTTAAAACAGTTGTAATATCCTGGCCCGACCGAACAAGAACAAAAAAAAAAAGATCCACTTGAAGTTGTATTTTGAAGGGGCCACTTTTTCCTTTCGGAGGAGGCAGCACCCAGCCAGGCCCACAGAACGCACTCCCTTCGTCCCCTCCCTCCTCCCTCCTCGTGGAGGTATTGCTGACACAGCAGAGTGCAGGCCGGGACCTCCATGCCTCCCGTCTCACCTCCTCCTCATCACAGACAGACCTCGCTCTGCCTCCCTCCCTCCCCGTGTCTACTCTCTTCTCTACACAGTAAATTCCTCAGTGTTAATTTAACTTTTTTTTACCGTAATGTCACTGCAGTGTATCTCTGACTGTCTCCACCTTCCACTCGCTGTTTCAGTCTGTTTCTCCCGGCGCCTGCCTCTCTTGTTTCTCTTTATTTTTATTTTCCATCTCTCTCTCTCTCTCTCTCTCTCTCTCCCAGTGGAGTCCACAGGGTATATAGACTTGCACTAAATAAACTTCCAGTATGGGCACAGGAAGGAGCTCAGCAACTTCTCAGGTTTGGAGATACTCTCAAAGGAATAATAGACCTCTCTCTCTTTCTCTCAACAAGCAGTAGACCTCTCTCTCTCTCTCTCTCAACAAGCAGTAGACCTCTCTCTCTCTCTCTCTCTCTCTCTCTCAACAAGCAGTAGACCTCTCTCTCTCTCTCTCTCAACAAGCAGATGTCCAACTCAGTCTGAGACACCATTTCTCTTTTCCGTGTCTCTTCAGTAGAATGGCACAAGGTGTCATGTTACTACTCTATTTATTTCAGCAGTGATCGACAACATGATGCATTCATTATACTGCGTTGTAGACAGTTCAACCCAACCAGAACAATCTGGACGAGGAGGACAGCAGATGAGTTGCACTCTCTCTCCCCACAGTATAACCCATTCTGACCTGAGATCAGATTTATACAAGGTTTCCACTGGACACACACATGGTCTGATTAACCCATTCTGACCTGAGATCAGATTCTAAAAATGTCAGTCGTTCTTCGATTTTTTCAAAAATACCAGACCTACAAGCTCGTAGCGCGCCACTCGGTGGCGCGCTATGAGCTTGTAGATCTGCTATTTTTCAATAGCTAAAGCATAACATGATGCCAACACCAAAATGCGTTCCCGTTCATAATGGGATAATATTGTGGTTTTAGTGGTAAGCTGTTGCTGCAAAAAAGTCTGTGTATTCTTGGCAGACTTTTCTGTTGTGCTGCTTCCTCACACCTCAGGTAGTAGTTTTGGAGATTGCTCGCTTGGGACCAATTTGGACACACATGTTGCATGGCAGGCAATCCGACCGGCGATAAGATTTTGAGTTATCTTGTGTGCGAGGTTGACATGTTGGCCTGAGTGTGACACTAAAAGGAAAGGTCACGGGGTCAGCGAAATCGGTATAGGGTTCGCGTTCGTCCTCGCTGGAGTGTGAATTAATTGCACCTATTAAGTTTCATGGCAATTCATCTGGGTTTGTTAGATTTTTAGATAAGTGTGGGAATGTGTAAATCGTCTTAGTCGGGTTGACGTCTCTATACCACTGGAGCGTGCAATTTATTTTCTTACCAATTGGACGTTTTGGCAATAGTTCCCCTAAAATCAGTAGCATTCATCTTCCTTTGAGAATGAAGGTGCACAGAGAAACTTCCATGGCGATACATCCAGTAGTTTTAGTTTAATTGAGAGATTTGGGACCTAAGTGTTGTCGGTTGGACCAAACATATTGACATCTTTGTTTACTTCCATGGATTTATAGCTATGCTACTGTCATCAGAGTATGTTGGGTTTGGAGACCCATGGAAATGTGAACGTTTCTATTGAATTCTTGAATGGGGAGCTGAATCAACCAACACACCAACGCATGCACACACACACACACACTCACACCACCATATAAATTACCCCCCCCCCAACCCCCGTCACACAAGCCCATCCACTCACCTCACACGGTGTCAGTGAAGTGTGTTGAGATCCCGATGACACACAGCGTGCACAACCATCACTTTCACACTGGCTTTTACATACTGTATGACTGCTGAGCCCGACCCGTGCACGACACGAAACACTCCAAAACACCTAGTAGTGAACCTGAGTGACCCGGGTGACCCCCCGTGACCGCTTCGAACCCAATGTCTGGGAAAATGATCTCTCCTCTGGGAAACAGTGGGGAGATGCTACAACAACACAGCGTACGTGCTCGGAGTGTCGGCATGAAAGAAAACATAACGGGGAGAAAGAGGTGGCATGGTGAAAGTGGTAAATGGTAAATGGTGCATTTATATAGCGCCTTTATCCAAGGCGCTTTACATAGATTGTGCATTACATTCACCCATTCACACACCGATGGCAGCGGAAACCATGCAAGGCACCAACTAGCACATCGGGAGCAATTAGGGGTTCAGTGTCTTGCTCAAGGACACTTCGACAGTAACTCTGGGGGAGCCCGGGTTCGAACTGGCAACCTTGCGGTTCCCATCCAGGCACTCTACCCCTGAGCCCCTGCTGCCTTGTGGTGTTGAACATGGCCAAACTAGTGCCGAGTGGAAAAAAAGACAACAAAGGACTAAATATGATATGACGGCAATGTGTCCAGTGTCCAGAAACACCCAGGATGCTACAGTAATGTTCCTTCCATGATTCATCCACTCCATACATTCCTGATGTTTTCATACCGAGCAATAAAGAAAAAGGCTCAAAGGCCAATCAAAATAATCCCATATATTGGGCTCATTTCTGGGAAACACAGCGTATGCGTTTCTTTCTTGAAAATGCAACGCTGCTCTGAAGTAACTTTAAGGTCACGGGAATATCATCCACAGAAAAGTAGATATACAGTAACAGTTGTATTGTTTGTTTCACACGTTCAGATTTTGGTTTAATTTCCCCGAATGAACTGAAGTACCTACCGGTAAGTAACAATAACAAGAAGAAGTCATTTCACGGTTTAGGGTGATTTAACGACATGTTGTTTACTGCTCTTATGGACAGAGAATAAACATAATGAATGACTAGGAGAGGCCGGTGGGTACTCACCAAACCTCTTGTAGCCAAAGGACTGCACCTCCTCCTCATCAGCAAAGTCGTCTGGACGAACGGACAGCACAAGAAGAGCACAGGGAAACGAATTAGCAATTGATGATCTCAAGGCTACAATGACTACAATATCAATCAATATCAAACAATATCAATGCAATGATTACACAAACACAATATGAAGTTATTATATCACAAATGTAGGTTTCGATCACCGTCAGAGAAGTGTGTAACCCGTTCTGGTTTAAATTATGACCTTTCAAAGTGGAAAAAACCACAAGCTTACACATTGTTTTTCTAGAACTCAGCTTGACCAAATTGGCCAGGATAAACACTGCATTTTTTCCCCCCGACCACATTGTGGAGAACACTTTCAAAAATGGGTTATATTTCCGTATCGTAATCCCTCACGGTGTCTCCTTGTGTTAAAACCATGTGCCTCTGTCAGCTAGTGCACTATAACTAGAGAACAAGTGAACCTGATCTTTTGCTTCAATTAGCTGAGATCTCTTCCCGTAAAACACCCTCTTCCTGGGGCTGCTGCTAGCCATGATCTCCCATGGCCATATATGTGCTAGGGACGTCGGTGCGATCTTTTGCTTTCATGTGGCCGCCATGCCCGTGGGAAAGCTGACTTCAAGGCCGTTCCTTGTGTCGTCGTGCTTGGCCAGTGAAAATAAAGAAAGACCACATGTCCCAGAGATCACCACCACTCTCGTACTCCCAGCATGCCAAGAGCAGTGGATCAGGAGTGGGACGTGATAGTAGAGAGAGATGAGAACGAGTAGCCTACTGCAAACAGTCAGTGATATATTATCATAAACACCTGACTAGTAGCCTACTGCAAACAGTCAGTGATACATCATAAACACCTGACTAGTAGCCTACTGCAAACAGTCAGTGATATAATTATCATAAACACCTGACTAGTAGCCTACTGCAAACAGTCAGTGATATAATTATCATAAACACCTGACTAGTAGCCTACTGCAAACAGTCAGTGATGTAATTATCATAAACACCTGACTAGTAGCCTACTGCAAACAGTCAGTGATATAATTATCATAAACACCTGACTAGTAGCCTACTGCAAACAGTCAGTGATATAATTATCATGAACACCTGACTAGGGATGGAGCTTGTTCATTTGTATTGATAACGAGTAGCTTATTAATCAGGCCTATCGATTATTTTGTGGAAAGACGGGAGACGACAATAAATTCTGAACAGAAAGAAACAGTGTCTTTTACTAGGGCCTTCAAATACAGTAGGCTGCTTTTCCAACACCTACCTTTTTACTTTTAGAAATGAATATTGAAGAAACTGTTAACTGCAGGTTAATGTGTGTACCCGACATGTTTGTGCCACCATGGATGATTAGATTTATGTCTTGATTGTTTAAACATCACATCATGGGCCGCTATGCTCCATAACAGGCTTGATAAGCCCAAAGATTATTGATACCGGCTACTCAATAAGCTTATCAGGTTTTTCGACTTTCAAGCTCCATCCCTACACTTGACCCACCAGTCACCACCACTACATGTGGGGACGTGGTCAGCCAATAAAAAAAATTAAAATATAGGGTTGTCAATTATATCGCGACATCTGTTTAATTTCAAGGACCCACGTTTCATATGCCACAGATATAGCTGTAGAATTCTGTACTAAACCTAATCTAACTGTCTGTAACTAAAAGTCTTCTCTCATTGGGGTCCCATGGGAACACATATTTTCCAAAAGGGGGTCTTTGGCATAATGTGTGAACACTTTGGGGGGTTCTTCTTGACGTGAACTTGTTTGACTATCACTGCCATAATCTGCTACCCTTTAAAGCAGATGCTCTAGTATGTGGCGTATAGCACTGACTCGCCAAGGAACGGTTTATCAGCCTTGGCGTCTGGCAAGCCTATAGCGTTCATAGTTGTTCTAAAGCAGAAATCCCACAAGAGACGACGAGCAGAGTGAGTTGAAAGCTGACAAGAATAATCCCAGCTGTTTTTGAAAACTCTGGCACTGACTCGTATGCGTTGTTTCTGTTTCTGTGGAACATGTTTCTGCGTCTCTCTCTCGCTGCTACACAACAATAAGGTCTCCGTAGGTGTGCTTGTTGGCCTCCTCGTGGCCTTTCTGGGAAACTCATTTCATCACAGGAAACTGTGGGCGAACTGAACTCCATTTGAAATGAGATCTGTTGAAGCTTGCGTTCTATTTTTTTGATTATGCTATGACTGAAACTGACTATACAGTACAATGGTTTTGGTGAAGCAGAGGTCAAAGTGAATATTGTGCAACGAAAATGATGCCTGTGCCTGCATGTCGTATAATATGATCAGATTTTAACATTTTGATCAAAATCTTTTTTTTATCAAAATTCAACTTAATTCTTCCCCACTTGGAAGGACTAGTCACTAGTAGTGACTAGGGGTTTCACATCACAACAGTAGCCTATGTTTAAGTTATGTATTACATTAAGCATTAGGTTTTCCTGAGCCCTGACACAGTTCAGTTTATAACGTACATTTACTGCTTCACTGTCTTCCTATTCAACAATTTCTCAACTTCAATGCCAAATACAAAACAAAAAAAAATACAAAAATGTAATAAAACATCCATTGTATTGACTTGAGTCCACACAAACCTAATAACCTATACATCTTAGAATAGTTCTGGTGACCGGGGTGAATTAACCCAATTAATATTGTCCTTTGAAGTAGTAAATTATTCCGTGAAAATGACTGAGTCAGACCACAAGGTGGCAGTACACAGTGATTGTAAACTCGCAGCACAATCAATGTGTGCTTTGCTGTTATCAGACTATTCCCATTGATAGTATAGTTTGAATGACGTGTGGTCCACTGACCACAGCTAGGGCCAGCATGTCCGCAGCACAAAGATACACAACACAGCTGTCATAGGTAGTAGTACCACTTCACCAGTATCTAAAATACACAACACAGCTGTCATAGGTAGTATAGTACCACTTCACCAGTATCTAAAATACACAACACAGCTGTCATAGGTAGTAGTACCACTTCACCAGTATCTAAAATACACAACACAGCTGTCATAGGTAGTAGTACCACTTCACCAGTATCTAAAATACACAACACAGCTGTCATAGGTAGTAGGCTAGTAGGCCTACCACTTCACCAGTATCTTCATTCCTGTGTAGTGTAGGCTTAATTGTTTCGCTTGAACGGTAAAATTTAAGTGAACTTTTTTTTTCACTTTGAAAGATGTTATGCAAACACATCTTTGGGAGCAAAAGAAAAACAGTTGAGCTTGTATAGAATGTAGGGAAATTAAATAGCCGAGGTCTGACTCATTATTTCCTGGAGACAGTGGAGCACATTGAAATTGAAATCAGCGAGTTTTAGGCTGCGCGTGTGTGCGTCAGGTGTGAAATACAAATTATGAATGAAATCAAAATGGTACAAAATAAGAATATATAGGCCATTCAAGTAGGCTACGTAATTTTGACAAAGGGGTTCCATTAACTTCCAAATAGCCTCAGATGCACAATGTGCGTTATAGGCTATATATCTTTAATATGTGTTTTGTGCAGAGTTCATGCTCAGTGGAGTCAGTGCTGTTTGATCATCGGCCGCCAGATGCAAAACAATCCCAAATCCAGTCCCCACGAGCGCTTAAATTGAAGCCAGATGTCACGCAACGTGTAGCCTACGCATTCCTTATGTCTAGAGGGAAAGAAAGAAGGGTCAAAACTGACTTATTATCGCTCCGTTTTTCGTGTGCGCTTATTGGCGCACAAATATGCTACAATTAAACGGAAAAGGGTTCCTTTATTTAGCACCGTATAGTAGTATAGCTTATTTGACCGTTATTGTGTGACTCTCTCTCCAAAGTCTCCATACCTTTCATTGTGCTTCGCAGAACTCTACCGTTGCGGAAACTGTCGTCTTGGAGGTTATATCCACCACAGCATTGCAATGGCATTTATGCTCCAAACATCTCTTGAGCGCCACTGCAGTTCTTCTGACCCCTGAATAATCCCAATATCCACTGTGTCCTGGGCCGGCGTCCAAATAATAGATTGGGAGAAAAAAAGAACCTCACAGCTACTCCATCAGTAACTTTTGCGAGGGGGGAAAAACTCCTCCTCAACGCAGGTATAACGTTACAAATACAATGTTTAGCACTTTAATTCGGATGCTGACAATTACAAATAAACTCATGCGGACTCTAGTCAGTTCTATAAATGGAAAAAAATGCCTAATATTCAACAAAGCTTGAGTTGCAAAATGTGACCTGCAGAAAAAGAGCCGCTTCTTCTTTCAAACCAAAAAGACAAAGTTTGCTGGGGGAAGAACAACTGCAGCAGAGGTGAGGCTGTATCTCCGTCTCATACACACACACACGCGCACAGCCGCACACACACACACACACATGACACATACAATACAGTTGTAGCTATACACACGCACTCTGGTACTTCTAGGCTACCCGCAGCTGTAACTGGAGAACTCCAACAAGACTGCCCCAAAGTGAGAGGAAGTCGAGCAGCACCCGTAGGGCTTGAAGGAGAGAGACCACGTGCTCCTTACATCTGTGCGCCCGGTCTGCACTCCTGTGTGTGTGTGTGTGTGTGTGTGTGTGTGTGTGTGTGTGTTTGGGAGGGGGGGCTACTGTAGCCTATACAGTTAAGGTCTATACATGCTGCATACCCTTGCCTTTATAGCCCACAAACAATGTCATCTTTTCTGTGATGCTTTTTGAAGTCAAAACAGGGTATAATGTTTCACGAGGCTGGCGTGCATTATTATATTATGTTATTATAGTGGTGGGGATAAAAAAGTATACTCAAAGTTTTTACACAAGTAAAAGTTTATCAATAGGCCTATACTGCAATAATATAGAATATAGAACTATTACCATGACAGCAAAAGTCCGGAATTCAAAATATCATTGAGTAAAAGACGAGTACAAAGGTAAATGTAAACTGTACTCATTATGCAGAATGTACCATTTCAAGTTTTAAAATAGGCCTATTTTCTTTTGAAAATAGTAGACCTAGACAAGCTCACAATGCATCGCGATCGCATCGCTATTTTCAAATTGCCAAAATGTAGGGCTGAAGTGGTTACTGTATATATGTTTTGGAATAATAATCAAATCCACACAAAGTATTAACTAGTAACTAAAGTTTTCAAATAATTGTAGTGTAGTACAAAGTACAATATGTGCCTCTGAGATGTAGTGGAGTAGAAGAAAAAAGTAGCCTACTGGAAATTGGAAATCCATCCATCTTCAACCGCTTATCCGTAGTCGGGTCGCGGGGGCAACAGCTCCACCACTCCATTTCCTCTGCAGAACATTAGTGACTTCCTCCTGGGGGATTCCGAGACGTTCCAAGGCCAGTGAGTCGATGTGTTTCCTCCAACTGCGCCTTGGTCTGCCCCGGGGTCTCCTCCCAGTGGGACGTGATCCTTGGTCTGCCCCGGGGCCTCCTCCCAGTGGGACGTGCGCAGAGGACCTCTAACCAGATGCCTGAAATTGGAAATATTCAAGTAAAGTGTGATCATCTTTGCATGCCTGTTTCACGAGGCATGCATCAATATTATAGCCTATTGTAAGTAAGAATCAAGATTCATAATTGCACATTTTGTACATTTCAAGCACAACTCAATGCAAAACTGTTAACTGTGGACGACAACATAAAGCATTGTACTTGTTTACAATAGGGTCCACCATGTTCAATTCATCATAACATTTAGAGACGTACAAATATACACTTCTATATAGCCAAAAACAGGAAATCATCATAGAGGAGGTAAAAAGGGGGGAAAAAACCATATACAGTGAGGGGAAAAAAGGGATTTTACGTGGGCCAGTTTTGAATTGCAGCCGTCCGTAGGTGCCCTTTGAGAGCGCTTTTGAATGAGTCAACGGACTCTTGAGTCAACGGACTCTTAATGACTGTCACATTTTGGTGGCATAGGAGCGAAAATAATTTAGTCCCTTGTTTGTGCAGAATCTGGGTTGCACATGGTTTGTTGAACTCCCTCTGGTGTTGTGGGTGTGGACTTCGTTGACATTAAGGAAGTATTTAGACAGGTACGGTACATGGGTATCTTAGTGGTGTATCGAATCTTGTGGACCAGACCCATTGCAAGATGCTGTACTCTGTCGTCGACCCTAAGCCATTCCAGCCTGTCAAAGTGGTCAGGGGTGAGGTGGGTTCGGGGAGTGAGGCCAAGTAGTAGCAGCCTGACCAGTTTGTTTTGGGAAGTCTGGAGCCTTGTTTTAAGGGCCTTTGAGGTGTTGTCCAATTTGCTCCCTTTCTTGTGCAGGGGGGTTACTTTGGTCAGTTTGAAATCTTGGGCAAAGTGAAAAACGCAGACCTGCAGTTTCAAATGCAGGTTGTCTTGCCCAGCATGCACTAGCACTTAGCTCAGTAAGGGCCATCAATTTGGTGTTGGTTTACTGTTTTAGTAAATGGACAAATCAAAGCATGGTGGATATATTAACTGTGCTAATGAGCATTTGGGTGCATGCCACTTGAATGCCAGATTTTGCCAGTTGAAAAGAACAGTGAGTGTAAAAAAAAATGTGATTAACGCTTGCGGTCAAAATTGTGCTGAGTCAATATTATGCACACATTAAAATATTAAAAATAGCATTTCCCATGGGGGCTTTTTGTCTTCCAGTTCACATAAACATAGCTATGATGCAACATGGCAGAACCTTTAAACAAATGTAAAACCCCAAAATAAATGCATAAGTGCTTTATACACCTGCATGTACATCACCTCTTCATATGTCGGACATAATCTACTGTATTTATCACATGCCAACATATGCCAGCAAAGTATCACACGCTTTATATAAGCGCAGTTCTTTTTTTAAACTTTGTCAAATGGGCTTTGTCCCAAAACAACTCCTTGCTTATGCCAATTCTCAAGTATATTTATTGGTAACATCTGCCGTTAGCTAAGCAGCCGCAATGGTTGCCAAATGACAAACGATTCAAATCCATTCATTGGTTAAGCTGTATCCCAAAATAAGCATTAGTCATCCTAGTGCTGTTTCCAATCAGTCCCCATTTGCTCTCTCAATCACTCTTAACATCTTTTAATGTGCCATTTCTTTATTTTTGCATGATTCAGCACCGATAATCCGATTTAGGGTTAAGAGTAGGATTAGAAAAGAATAAGTAATAAATAAAATAATAGTATTAATAATAATAAACTGAGTAAATCAGTACATAACAACAAGTATACTAGATAGGAACAGAAGTGCTATACCAACCTTGACCTTTTGACCTGACTGAAACATTTAGTTGTAGTCATATTTTAGTCACCTGGAATGTTTTAGCGTTAGTCTAGTTTTCATGCGATTTTAGTCGACTAAATCTACCGTTGATTTTGGTCGACTAAAATGTGTTTTGGCGGGCCTTGATGCCGTTGTAATGACAGATTTTACACTTGCTGAAAATAGCCGATCTACAAACTCACAACGTGTCGCGCAGCGACATGTTGTGTGCCAGTAGATCTGCTATTTTCAGCATGCATGTGTAATATGACTTATACAGGATCTCTTGTCCACTAGTCCCTTCCTAACATTTTAGTCTAGTTTGTATTTGTTGACGAAAATGTCAATATATTTAGTCTTAGTTTTAGTCACCATAGATTAGTTTTCATTTAGTTTCCATTTAGTTTTCGTCAGTGAAAAAAGGTAGTCAACAAACATTTTTCGTTTTAGTTTTAGTCGACAAACACTGGGTGGCATACCTGTTACCTGTTCCGCAAATCAGTTTCCCAGCCATACAGCTCCATTTGAAAGGATCAAATCAGTTTCCCAGCCATATAGCTCCATATAGCTCCATATAGCTCCATTTGAAAGGATCAGCAGAAGATGATTTGCACCAGAAACAAAAAAAATGATACCTTCACATGTTTCCAGTTCAAATCTGCTGAGCCAATCAAATGCATGGGAAAGTGTGACCCGGAACAGGACACAGGTAGGCCTACAAAAAAACAAAAAAACAAAAAAGGACAGGTACGGTACGGTATCTCCGGTTTACTCCCCATAGGCCTATATATCTCCTGGGCCTTTTCCTGGGCTGCATTTTTAGGGGACGTTGGAATCTATTATTTTCAATGGAACAGTGAATGGAGTACACAAATTCTGAACCATTCTTTAACCCCATGGTCACTGAAGTAAATATAGGACCCGATCGTCTCAAGCCACACAATCTCCCCAAGATTTTCATAATAAAATGGCTTTTTTTTCCAGAGAGTCAAATCAGGAGAAAATCTACTTTTTCTCTGTCCTGCAGCAACACCCTCTTGTAGTCGGTAAACATCAGACGTTCGCAAGATCAGACTTAGGAGACCGTTAGGATGGCATGTGGACCATTTGGCCTCTATAGTGGCTCAAATCGGGATATGATATGATATGATATGATGACATGATGTGAGTCGTGACTGTGTTGGATTCAAACTCCAGTGCATGTGAACTGGCTATAAGCCACCATGCAGACATCCCCTTGAAAGAGACCTTTTTTATGGTTCGGCCTCTGGAGCCGAGGTCAACCGCTGAAGAACATGGGAAGACCTTGACCCCGATTCTCTTATAGGATCCAGGTGTGTGTTGAGTGGGGCAGCATGGTCTAGGACTTGGTGTACAGCTTTGGCTGTTTCTGATTATTAGCTGCATGGAGAGGACCCTATTTTCCGGGTCACAGAATGCAAAGAGGGCACATTTTTAAGAGGGAGCCGGGGCACCAATGAGGAGATGAGGACAGAGGAACTCTTTCACCCCGTGCCCTTCACATTCCATCAGCAGTCGAGACGCTAAACATGATGCTACCTGTGAGGAGACATGCTTTCTTTACAAATGATATCCTGGGGTTGCGGTGTGTTGCATGGTGATCTCTGTGTTTAGACCAGTGGTTCTCAATCCACCAGTGTGCCAACTCAGGCACAGGCACACTAGTGTGCCGTGAGACAATTAGTCTCGTGTGCCTTGGGACAACCCAACTCACAGACATCTTGAGTTTGACCAGATGAAGAGCCTTGGCTCGAAACGTCGTCAATAAAAGTTATCTTTTAATGTTGTAACTTTGTGTGCACTCACTTCCCAATACAGAGGCAATACTATACCCAATAAACATATGTTTTAACCACTTTAAGTCTGGTGTTCCTATTTTGCGCTTGCCATTGAAGGTTAAAATTGTAATTTGTGTATCTATTTTTATTTATATATATTGCAATGGGACACATCGTGTCTTCACTATAAGAACACAGGTGTGCGTTCTTTTTAAATGTGTGGATGGCCAGAGATTATCTTGAGCATGCAATCACCTACATGTTAAAATAATGAATTCCTGTGGCAGATATGATTGACTGAGATCAACCATCTGGCTCGGGTAGTCCAGTAGAAGAATATCTGCTGGTCATGGGACTTCTTCTGATCCGGCGGTGCATGCCAGCAGGACGTGTCCCTGGAGGCTCTGCCATTATGATTCAAATCCCTTGCTTTATTCCAACGAAACCAACCTGGAGGTATAAAAATAGGAGGAGAAACAGAGATGAGATGATGCCTTTTTTAGAGCACAAAATGATCCCTCAGCGATACTTAAAAATAGTCTGCATACTTCCATCTGTTCCCATTGTGGAATGTTTGGATGCAAGAGTTGTGTTTGTGTGGAAAAAGCGAGGTCAAATCCAAGTTCCTCCGTGTGATTACTCCATGTGTTTACTCTATTTTGGCTCCGAGTGACCGTCTAAGCACACACAGTGTTGATCATTACAACACAAAGACGCAAGAAACTTGCACTTCTTAATAGTCAACGGAAGTTGCGGGGGCGAGTTGGCGAGGAAGTAACAGAAATAACTACGTAAAGGTACTATATTTACCCAGGGTAACTGGACAAGCTCAATAACTTGTTTACAGCCAGGCCCTGCTCATAGAACATTTAATGGTAGGGGTTCAATGCCTTGTCCAAGGGCACTTCAGCGGTGGTAATTTTAACGTGCCGGTCCGGGGATACGAACTAGCGACCTTCCGATATCAAGACCGCTCCGCAAACCGTTCGGCCACCGCTGCCCCCTGTTATTGTATACGATCCAGAGTTTTCAGACAAACTTTGACCTTCTCAAAGGCCTACAGTTCAGATGTGCAGGCCTCCGCCAACAACAGCAGTATATGGAAGAACTGACTAGAAGTATGTATAGGTGGATAAAGGCCAAAGGTCGTGGTCAGTGTGAACCTCATGTCTGTCCCAACATGGCGAACACTATATCTCAGAGACACCTTGAGGGAATTTCATGACATTTGGCACAAAACAATTTGAGTCAAGAATGAACTGATTAGAACTGAAGTAGTTAGAAGTAGTCATTACATTTTAAAAAAAGTCTTCATTCACTACTATGAGTCTGGACAGACACAGCTCGCATAATTAATATATTATACATTTAAGACTTTAAAGCAGTCGTTCCCAAACTGTGGTTAAGGCTAATGGTTGGGTTATGGTTTTATTTTAAATACTTTATATATTAACATATTATACCAATAAATGACAAGTATATGCAGAATATAGCGTATATATATTCATATACACATGTGTGCATATACATATGCACACATGTGAACCTGAATATGGCATACATGCAGCATAATTATCCACATATATGTGGATAAATAGGAAATGTACTGGATGTCTCTATATGTCTTTTATAATGAGACCATGAGCAATTATGGTCAGGAGGTAACAGGGGGTGCATGGCCAAAAAGGTTTGGGAACCGCTGCTTTAAAGGGACACTTCACCCTTTTTGCAAAAAAAATATATGTTAATGACGTTTAGAAGCTTTAGATCACTTTCCTGGGGGTATTTGTGTGTGTAATATGTGGTTTTAGATATTTTAGATTGTAGCAGTGAGCCTGTTGTCTCTGATGTCATGGACACTGGTCTCACTACCTTCCTGGACCTATCACTGTTTTACTGAGACAACATGTAGTCCAGGAAGGAAGTGAGCCCAGTGTCCATGACATCAGAGACAACAGGCTCACTGCTACAATCTAAAATATCTAAAACCACATATTATTACACACATAAAGACCCCCAGGAAACTGTTCTAAAGCTTCTAAACGTCATTAACATATATTTTTTTGCAAAAAGGGTGAAGTGTCCCTTTAAAGGATAACATAAATGTAATGATAAAAGTATTCATCAAACAGACAGATCGACAGATTCAGATATGGAAAATATAATAGCAATCATAATCTTGCTATCATCTATACGAGCAGTGTCTTGTATTGCTTATACTGTATCATCATCAATACCTCCAGTGTGTTTATGTACGTACAGGCTATACCATGACGAAGTAATCTCTGTAAACCATTATGCAAAACAACAAGTGCTGTCTGTGACAGTGTGTTGACTGCTGGATTAGCGTGGCATCACCTGCAAGGCAAATACTCTCTAATAGGATAAGGCCGGCGTGGACAGAGCGCAAATAGGACAGGACCAGGTATTACATTAGATAACTTACTGCGCCATCGTTGTAAACACACACGTCCCACTTCTGTACAGCAGCGCCTGCATTCAACCACTGGTAAGTTAAGGCTCACAATGTGTTTGTCAAGATGCTTGATTTGATTTTGTTATTGTTATTATTGCTGACCTACAATATTGAGGAAGCTTTTTCTCGCTTCCTCAATATTGTAGTATTGAACAAACAAATTGTAGGCCTATATACTCCTGTGTAGGCATGTAACAAATACAAATTAAATATTGAATACATTGCGCAGCCGCTATAGCCTACTTTTGACCATGTTTAATTATCTCATACTCATACTGTAGCTTCAGTTTAGATGCTTTTATTTGCACTACTTTGTTTTGTTTTTATCAAGACATCAAGATTATGCTGAGTAAATTGTTGTTCATGGATATGAAAGAAATACAATCAGACATTCAGATCAAAAGGTTATTGCAATATACCGGTAGCCTAAGCTGCACATTATTTTTCACATCTTCAAATCTTAAAAATGGTAATTTGTTGTTATCGCTGCCCACTGCCTGCAGGCGTTGGGTTTCAGTTGTCAAGAACACAAGGAATACAGTTGCACTGTATTTTACAGTGCAACTGTTTGTGTTTGTGGTAAGGTATTGCAAAAAGGCAACACCGGTATCGCGATATTATATATCGATATATTGTGATTCGATATTGACTTGATATTATACAGTTTTTTTAATAATGTTTAGTGTTAAGCGTTGCAACAATTAACACATTTTGTACCCAAGACATCCTAGGAATTACCGCATGTACAGTAGTGCCCAGGACGTCTGTGGACGTCTTGGTAAAAAAAGGAATTTCTTTGTTACAAAATGTCAAAAAGTGGGTCTAAAAGTGGACCATTTTGAAAGAATAAAAGGGCACATAATGTGTTAAAATATAGAATATGACATTTTAACGATAATATCGCAATATTTGGCATAAATACAGAGATATGACGTCGTGTCCATATTGTGCAGCCCTAGTTTGTGGCAGATCCGCTATGGGCATTTCCACATTAGTTTGTGGCAGATCCGCTATGGGCATTTCCACATGCCATTCCAGTCTGGGATGGATCGGATGCTGCATTCATGATGCTAGACTGGTGCCGATCTACTCTGGAACGATGCAGCACCTTTCTGTCTGTCTGTCTGTCCGTCTGTCTGTGTCCCCATTATACCCATCTAGCCTATGGTGATCTCTGAATTTGTATGTCCTTGTTCTACTTATGCCCATATATGGAGTAGCCCTGATGTCATCAGTATATGGGCATATGTATGGACGTATCGGTCGGATCGGCGGTTCTGGACCAGGACGACTGAGTGACGGCGGCTTACTAGCCAAACGACCGAATAAAGTCGCTGCTCCACCTGAGCTTTGAATGATATTTGAAGCTGTTAACCAATGACCACGACCCCTTTTAGAAACCGTCACGCAGGCGGTTCTTTAGAAGCCACACGCGGGCGAGGCTTTGGAACAAAAACAAGCACTCCCCTTTCGGCGTACAAAAATAGCCTATAAAAAATAATAGCATGCTGCGTTCAGGATGTTTGCCTTTGTTTTTGAGGGGCCTCTATCATGCCCAGAATTAGATCATTTGATTGGTTGACCACGGAATGTGATGTATGATGATAAGAGGCGAGCGCTCCTCACTTCACACAGGTGTGTTGTTTTTAAGTGGACTCCTCCTCATATAAAGCTAATTATCGGTCCAGCAGTGACCAGACAGACAGACAGACAGAGGCGAAAACACAACCTCTGCCTCTTGGCCTGTCAGAGATAATGACATGTGGGATAACGAAGTACTGTACAGGCCTATCCCCATTTACAGTAAGCCAGAGCGGGTGCCAAATTATGTAACTGTGTAAATTGTGTAAGTGCATAAGTGAAGTGGGCCCATTCCTACATGGCCATGCGAAGGGATAGTTCTACAATGACAGGCTGGCTGCAACATGTAAAAACAAGAATGATGTTGTGGTGGCAGTGAGTATTTCATCTGTGAGTGAGACGTTTGACATGTTAATTGCCCCTATATGGCCCCCTGAGAGAAAAAGAAGAAACAACTGCTATAGGCACAACAAGTGACCATTTTGAGATCAGATGGTTCCCATTTACAATTTACAATTCATGCATCTAGCAGAGCTCTAATGAGTGACTTCAGGAAAGTGAAAGACCATGCAGGGCCTATATAGCTGGCCTGGACCCTAGTTATCTAAGGACAGGGTAAATGGAATGCAAAGAAAACAATGCTCCATGCTGTGGTGTGCCTCAAAGCAAACAGCCAAACAGACCAATATGGCTGTCATGTCAGCCTGTCAATTAGGCCATAGGTAAGTGTTTGCAGCCTGCATGCATTAGAACGTATAGTGAGTTGTGTTAAATGGCTTGAGGCTGATCTTGGCCAGGTATGTACATTTATTTAAAAATTAAATCAAAAATATATCTATCTAAAAAGACCAGCTAGTTCACTGACAGCCTTCAAACTCACCACAAAGACCCGTTGTTGCTAAATCCAAGAAAACAGGCTAGCCTATAGGCTATCCATCATGTTTAGTATCTATCAAGTATCAATGTAGTCGCTATAGCCTACACTGAAATGAATGAATCACCTTAACACAGGCCAAATGAAGCATGGTAGGGAGGTACAAGTGCAAGTGACCCCCAGTACTTTATATTTCTGCCTAACCAGTGAAGCGAGACCCTGGTCCTTCTTAACTTATGTAGCCTACTTACCTCGGCAGTCGGCTGGCATTCTTCATAGTGCAGATGGATGCGCAGTGCCACCATGTGGTGGGGGGGTGGGTATAGCCTAGTATAGACCATGTGGTATTGCTAAGTAGCAACTCCTGCTGAAACTGAAATCCTATTATCTTTCTGGGTTAGATTAGTTGTTGGGTGGGTGGTGGCGGCACCCACTGCTTTTTTAATATTGTGTGTGTGTGTGTGTGTGTGTGTGTGTGTGTGTGTGTGTGTGTGTGTGTGCATGTGTTCCATCTTAGTTGCATATTGCACACGTGACCAGTCTGTATAGTGCTGAGAAGAAATAGGCTACTCAACTCAAGTAGGCTACTCTACTTAAAGTATAATTTTGTGGTACTTTTATTTATAACTGGAGTATTTCCAATTTTCCATTGCATGATCTCAGCCTCTCAGGGACAAATGTTGTCCCTTTTATCCACTACAATTATTTAGATTATAATGAATTACAAAAACACTTTTCAGCCCTATATATATTTGAACTTTGCATATTTGGAAAATTGCTAATCTATAAGATGCACGTGTTGCTTGTAGATGATGATCTGCCATTCGACCCCCCCCCCCCCCCCCCATCTGAAAATGTGTTTTTCCAGGGACCCCCCCCCCCCCCAAGAAACAAACATTTGAGTTAATATTATGTTCGCTCTGAAAGAATATATTCAAAGATTTGCGCCCCGTTTTCACGATTTTTCAAAAATAGCAGATCTACAAGTTCATATGCTATTTTTTCAATAAATAGGCCTATATGACATAATGC
This sequence comes from Protomyctophum bolini, assembly GCF_963924005.1. NCBI lineage: Eukaryota > Metazoa > Chordata > Actinopteri > Myctophiformes > Myctophidae > Protomyctophum > Protomyctophum bolini. The sequence goes on from NC_137873.1 coordinate 41,995,940, forward strand.
TTAAAAACGTAATGGGTTAGTAGGCCTGGGCTGGACCATGGCTCAGCGGTCCATGAGGCACCTTGGCTGGTAATCCAGTCTGGCAGTGTGCCGCGGATTCTTTACTGCATGTCTTCCCCCCCCCCCCCCATCTCTCTCCCCATGTCCTGTCAGCCTACTGTCTGTCCCTCCATAAAAAATATAAAATAAAGGCGAAAAGCCACAAAAGAACCTTAAAAAAAAAACCTTAATGGGTTAATGGGTTAAGTAAATGTGAGTACTTTTTAGCACTTTTTCCACCTTTCTGGTGCAGAGCAGTTTTGGAGGCAACCAGATTAACAGACAATGGCATAACGGATATAATATGAACCCTGTGTTTTCAGAGTGGGTTTTGCAGTCTAGCCAATTGACTGGGAATGACGTCCCAGATGAAGATGCTGCTGTGTGTGGCAGTAGTGCTGGCAGCGGCGGGCGTTCTCAACTCTCAGGACGTAACCGGAGTCTCCGACGAAACACTGAAACGTGAGTTGTTTTGTAGGCCTAAATAAATAGGCTTATAGGCTCTATATAATGGCACAACAGAACAGCCGTACTGGAAAGAAAGTGTGAACCTTTTTTATCCTGTACTAATTAAGGCTCAGTTCCATAACATTTTTCCACCGATGGGTTCCCAGTGGGAACCGGTTCAGTTCTTTTTGTTTCTTAGTCCATGAGCCAGAGCTCCAAAATTGGAACGTTAATTATGAATTGAGTGGGCAAAACCACACCTAATATTAGATTGTTATCACCGTGACACAAATCTTACATTTTTAAATATGCAAATGAGGTATTATGTAGTTAAATATGCAAAATAATAGAAAAGTTGAAAAAGCTACTACTGTGGAAGGGTTATCAATGTATTACTTTACATGTATTGATCCTATAAACAATTTAATATAGGTCTAGTTTTTCCCACCAATTATTTTGGATCTCTAGCTGGCTCATGGACTAAGAACCAAAAAGAACTGAACCGGTTCCCATTGGGAACCAACCGGTTGAAAGGGGGTCTGAGAGTGTACAAAATGGAACCAAATTGACCACGGGTCGATTTGGTTCCATTTTGTACACTCTCATAGTTAAACACACAGTAAAGGGCCATTTGGAACCCCCCAAAGTACCCACAACGAGGGAGGGTACCTGGACCACCCACTGTGTAGCAGAAGAGACTATGACTAAAACTAAAATGACAATTTGCTGCCAAAAAAAACAACACTGATGTGAGCATTCATACCTTTCCTCACCGCCGGCCAGAGCTTTCCCTGGACGGAGAGAAGCTGGTGGACGAGGAGGTGAGGAGGGCTCTGTACGGCGTGAAGGAGATGAGGGAGGTGATGCTGAGGAACGAGCACAAACACAAGCACCTCATGAAGTCTCTGCGCCACAGCCAGGACAAGAAGCAGGTGAGACCCTAACCCTAACACAAACACCTCATGAAGTCTCTACGCCACAGCCAGGGCAAGAAGCAGGTGCGACTCACTCAACGGCAGAGGCACTGATTTACTGCTAAAACAAGGGCTTCCCAAACGTTTCATATTTAAACTTGGGGACATGCCCCATCCTGACAAGCACTTTGCATCGTGGGCATTATTACATTTAGTTTAACTGAAATGGTCAAGAGGTGCCGGATGCAGGAGGTGCAGGATAGGAAAAGATGACTGAGAAAGGAGAGAGGAGATCCTAATGAAGGCCTATACTAGTATAGGGCAACACGCTATCGGGTACATTTTGCCCTATAGCATAGTCGGTGTTGCCCTAAATTGCCTAAAACATGGTGGCTGCTACGGTAAAACAAAAAAAAAACAACACTGTTAGGCGGAACTGTGTCCCAGGGTGCCGGCCCGGTTCCGGCGAACCGCCCCACATCCGAAACGGTCGAGAAATGACAGAGTTACCGTGTGGGGGTCCCCAGAACATCCAGACCTTCAGGAACGTGTCCTGCAGGGGGCTGGCCCAACCAAACGCTGTTTCCGTGCAGCCAGCCAGGGACACACACAGCTGTCTAATAGGAGTGGTAGTTTCTTGTTACACGACGTTGTGACAGAAAGGGGTTGAACACTAAAGAAGATAAATGAGCTGTCATTAACGATATTGGGTCAGTCTCCAGGTGTGACTCACAGCTGGAGACTTGTTTGACAGCATTATATCATTACTATCTGTGGCCTCGCTCTCTCAATACTCTCAATACTTAGTCAATTTGATCTGTACTTTCTTGATCTTCTCTTTTTGTCCCTCTACACACCATGCTCACAGTTATAGATCTGCTATTTTCGGCGAATATTCCCACCAAAATAGGGAGGCTATAGAGTTCAAGAGGTTGTGTAAAAAGAAGACGAAGAAAAGTTGATATGACACAAAGATTTGGCTGCAGTAACTTGGCCCTGTAGTAACTCTGAGGACCCCCTGTTGATGACCAGTGAAACGAACAATGCACTTGGAGGTACTATGTAGTAGCTAGGTAGGCGCATGCACGCACATGACAAGAACAAGGAGATGTGTGCAGCTGCACACCAGCGCTTACAGCTTAACAATCAGATGTTAAATGCCCAAGAAAGAAAGAAAGAAAGAAAGAAATATTCCCTTTTCTGCCACCAGGGGGCAGCCCAGCTGGCCCAGGAGGTGAATGAGAAGCTGGAGGAGGCAGAGGAGCAGTGCAAGTTCTCCCTGCAGTCGGAGTGGGAGGAGTGTCGACCATGCCTGGAGGACGCCTGCAAGACCTTCTACACGTCCACCTGCCGCAGGGGCTTCGCCACGTTCGGGGCCAAGGTAGCTACGGACAGGATACACCTGCTGCCTGAAGCTAAACCACCCCAACTGTAGTTGGTCAATTTCATCCAAGTACATAGAACATTGTTTTTTTAACCAGTGGTCCTTGTGGGGGTTCCAGGTGGTCCCCAGCTAGTTGGTATAGCCAAATGGACCCTTATAGATCTTTAACTCTTGAGAGCGTAAAATGAAACCAATAGTGATAGTTTGATGTCACTATATTACCGTTTATTTCATTGGGCCGTTTGACTGTCAAGGGTTCAGCCTCCAGGAAGAAACCCTAAATACAAAGTTAATACACGATTGCAGATAAAAACGTCTCCAGGGTATCACCTCATAGACGCATGAAAAACTGGAAAAATACAAAAATTGCCACAATTTAAGCCTGAGATTAGCTCAGGCTAGCACAGGTCCATCCAAGACCAATCTGAGAACCCTTGGTCAAAAAAAGAAAGGAAAAACAGCGCCCTTCTTTTCCTTTAAATTTGATCGATTATGTATGCGAGTCAACAGTCTGTCTCGAGAGACTAACCCAAGACTAACAAAACTCCCGTCTCATCCTAGGTGGAGAACTTCTTCCACAGAGTGTCCAGACAGTTTAGTACGCGCGAGCCCCCCGTGGCGTCAGGAGACATCGTGGTGAACCGGAGCACCGAGGAGGAGAAGCCCAACACGGACGTGATCCGCGTGGAGGCGTCCTTCAACCGTCTGATGAGCAGGGTGGGGACGGTGGTGAACCGCAGCGTCGTCCTGGTCTCCAAGATGAGCGGCAAGCTGGACCGAGTGCTGCAGGCGGCCTTCTTCAACGACACGGAGCCGCAGGAGGAGTCCACGACGGACCCCTTCTACCCCGCCCGGGACTCGGGCTTCCTGCAGGGCGTGGGCCTGGACGAGGTGCTGGAGTCCTTCTTTGACTTCGGCAGGAGCGTCGTGGAGGAGTTTGGAGCCGTGGTGACTCAGGTCTTTGAGGAGGAGAAGGAGAAAGGTGGGGATGTTGAAATAGATGACTGGATTTAAAGTGAGGTGACGTCCAACACTGTTAATGTCACATCAATGGAGTGCATACAGTGTGTTGTTTAGACATACCAACAGTCCAACTGGCATTAGTCCGACAACACCGTCACTCCCGACATGTTTGGCCGGTTACAACGAACCCATGGCCGGGTTAAAACTCACCCGTGGCATCCCGACATGCGTGGCAGGTTAAAACTAACCCGTGGCTTCCTGTGAGGTTAGGTTTAGGCTTGGGTTTTGGGTAGGGTGTCGGAACTAATGCCTGTTTAAGACTGTACTACAGTTACAACTAAAGTATACTTGGACGGCCAATTACATATCATTTTAGTAGTTAGTCCATATAGAAACATAAATTTTTCAGAAAACTGTAAATTATTCCAACCAGTTCCTTTCCCCTCCATCAGACGCCCCGGCTGAACAGGGGGAGGCAGTTTAGAGACCAGGATTGCTACATTTTTGTGAGGGTTTGTAGGATTTTAATAGAAGACATGTTGTAGAATCAGGTCCTCAGGTCTTAATGGCGTTAAACCCAGGAAAGGTTGCGAGGACCGTCAATTAACAGCAAGGGTCGTACGGACACTAACTAACACTTTGTTCTGTGTGTCTGCTGTCTGCCTGCAGAGAGGGACTAACACTTTGTTCTGTGTGTCTGCTGTCTGCCTGCAGAGAGGGACTAACACTTTGTTCTGTGTGTCTGCTGTCTGCCTGCAGAGAGGGACTAACACTTTGTTCTGTGTGTCTGCTGTCTGCCTGCAGAGAGGGACTAACACTTTGTTCTGTGTGTCTGCTGTCTGCCTGCAGAGAGGGACACGCTGCCCCGCTTCCTGCAGAGCTTCAGGAAGCTGTGCAGAGACCTGCGCAGACAGACGTCAGAGTGCTGGCAGCTGCAGAACCAGTGTGAGGCCTGCCAGGGGGCGCTGCTCTCAGGTGAGGCTCTCTCTCTCTCTCTCTCGCACGCACGCACGCACACGAGAGTCCGGAGGCCGTCTCCGGTTCGATCCCCGGCTGTGTCCTTGAGCAAGACACTGACTGAACCCGTAACAGCTCGAGCAGGTTGGTATACCACACACACACACACACACACACACACACACACACATATATACGTAACGCTACGCCTCCCGTTCCCAGAGTGCCCCAGCGTGCGCGAGCTGCACGTGGAGCTTGACGAGGTGTCCCAGCTGCAGGACGTGGCCAAGGAGCAGTACGAGGAGATCCTGTCCATCGTGCAGCGCCACACCGACCAGACCGTGGACTGGCTCAGCAACATGGCCGCCGAGTTCAGCTGGGTGGCCGAGCTGGCGAGCAGCAACGTCACCCTGGCCTCCCACGAAAACTTCTTCCACATCGCCGCGGTGAGTGGAAGTTAGTGGTAGTATAGTGGGGTGTGTTGTTATAGCCTCGGCCCCTATACAGGCCTACTCATCTGCAAAGAGAAAAGCCTGGTCACATTATAAGGCATAGAGTGCATAGCCGGAAATGTCGGGGCCGGAGACATCCGTCAGATTTACCAATCAAAACAATTGTTTCATACACAGAGAAAGAATACAGATTACAGATTTGTAAAGCATCAACGTCAAAAAGCACCAACGCCAAAATCCCGCTACTTCCGCCAAATTCCAGCAATGCACTCTTCAGCGCATATTGAGCCCAGCGTGGTGGTGTGTTGGAGGAGAGAGAGGACAGAAGGCACGTTCACAGAGTAACTGTAGCACAGACGGGAGTGGCCCAGCGGGTAGAGTGGCCAGTAGAGCAGCCGGAGGGGAACCGGTTCGATCCCGGGCTCCCCCAGGGTTAGTGTTGAAGTGCCCTTGAGCAAGACTCTGAATCCCGAATTGCTCCTGATGTATGTATACTGTATATAAATGCACCATTTACAGATGGGCAAATTGTTATTGTGGATTTGATTTGTATATACACTGTGGTTTTATTATTGTACTGCAGATGGAAATGTGCTAGTTAATTATTGTCTTAATAGTGCAGGTCAGCTAAATAATAAAGTAAGAAAATAAACACAATGAAATGAAAAAGTAGGCCTATTATATCACAAAAATAATACTGTTCAACTCAAATAACACAGATAAAAAGGTGCACTCACCTCAGACACATACTATTCCCATGCTGATGTGCCACAATGCCACCATCCGTAGTCACAGACATGGGAATGGTTTGACCTTTTAGTAATGTTAGATGATGAGAATGAGAAACAAACCAACCTAAAAATACATTATTATGACCGTTCACCTCCACCAGGTGGCGCCAAAGAACAGTGATGATGATGATGATGATGTGGTGAATGCGGTACGGGAGACCAAGGTAGAGGTGAACATCCTCAACTCCCCCCCGCTGGTCCTCTCCGTTCCGGGGGATCTGGAGCTCGATGACCCCGCCTTCATCCAGTACGTCACCCTGGAGGCACTGAACATGTACAAGGAGATGGCCAGGTAATGATGATGAGCACAGTGGTACTGCATTTACTTTACCTAAGTATGAAAAGCATTTAGCAATGTAGAAATATACTCTCCTGCAAAGTAAAAAGACCAGAATTCAAAAGTGACTTGAGCAAAAGTACAGTAGCTTACTCACGAGTGTGAAATTAGCCAATCCGTAAGTGGAAATAAAAACGTCTGGGTTTCTGAGACTAATCCATAAACTCACACCAAGTTGTGGTCGAGGCGCACGTCTAACATTGATGTGCTATTGATTCACACAGAGACCTACATCTGACACCATGTTTGTCAGGTCAACGACTTCTGACAACACTTTTTTGTTTTGCTTTACAGGCATGAAGATAATTAGGTCTGTGGAAAACATCACTTCCATCAGTGCAGCCTCCATCAAATGTAATCAAATGTCATCGTATTTTATTACGACCTACTGTATAGTATTTTATCAATGAAATGTGATTCTGTATTTTATCAGATGTTGTCAAATTGTGTTCATGCATGCATGAATGATTCCTTCAATTCACATGAAAGTCGTAGATCAAAGTGATGACACCAACATGATCCAAAATAAATTGGTCTTTAAAATTATTTTTTTGTACATTCCTGATTTCTGTGGGGTTCGTCATTAGCGATAAATCAGTTTGTGATTGCTGCTAGAAAAGTACTGTAAAACATGTATTATTGTTTGTATTTTAACTGTACAAAATCACATTAGTTTATATTCTAAGTAATACATTCATTATCTCGATCCCCACTAGATTTGCATAAAAATTTGTTTTAGGATTTTTCCAAAAAATGTGTTTAGCAAATTCAACATAAACAAGGCGGAACCAGGGTGGAACAAGGCAGAAAGAGCCAGCTGGTTAGTCGGTCAGGGACCAATCAGAAGGCTGACAAAGGAAAAATCTGCTATGCAACATGTCCAGCGATCATTTGGGTCATTTAATCCTCCCAAACGAGGCATCAAAAGGTGATTATGGCGCCCAACTTTTGAGGCCATCCAGCTGAGGCTCTGAGCCACTCTGCTACACACATCTACACGGTAGACAGACAGGAAACGGGGGGAGAGAGACGGAGTGTCACGCACTGTCAGGCTGCATTAGAGCCTATATGTGGTTGACCACTAGGCCCCACTTGCATACATATCTGATGAGTACAAAGTTAAACATCTCTCTCATTACCTGGTAGAATATTTCAAGTCAATGTCAGCTCTGTGCTAGCCTGGGCAGCATTCCTTTTCGGGTATAATATGATCCGGGATCGGGAGTGGATGATATCGTTTAAGTCATGTTGTAGTCAACCCTCTAAACCAGAACTTCCTTTCACTCAAAGCGGAAGATTTGATAAAACCTTCCACAATAAAAGCGCAACTCGCACTACGCCACATCAAGGCTTTTATTGGGAAGGTATTATTCTTCCGGTTTGAGGGAAAGGATGTTCTGGTTTAGAGGGTTCCGGCCTGATGACTACAAAACAATGACAAACTCTGGTTGGTGCAAAAGTTAAATTAAGCAGATGTATGCAACAAAGGAGGAGCTATATTCCACACAAAAAGCTCTAGACTGAACAAAAGACAAAATGCAAATTTCAGACATTGATGAATGTAATTTCGTCCCTTGAAATCTTCACAGCTCCAATGTCTCTGTTTAAAAACATTTATAAAATGTTACAGAATTTTCTTTTGCCCTAAAAAATAATCAACAATGCCTCTTCTTGATTTCAAGTTCACAACTTAAAACCCCACAGGTAAAATTAACAATAAAAAAAAAAGCACAATAAAATGCACATGATTTGCCATTCAAGTCACCTCATTAAAAGACACGCACAAATCACTTACGTTACTCAACTTTTGTCAGACCGACCATACATGCTCAAAAATAAATGTCCTCTTACATACCGTATATGCTTTGCTACTTTGTCTCTCACTTGGTACATTCTCAAATACATACTATAGTATACCGTACATCCTGTTCAGTTACTCTCTCTCTACCAGAGCCCTCTCTCTCCATCAAGCTTTACAGTCGTGGCACATACTTTTCAGACACAGTTATTGGTCAATAAAAAAAAAATACAAAATAAAAATAAAACCCACTATCATTCTAAAATACCACAAACCAAACCAAATCCTGTACAATAACGAAATGTTTTGTTCAAAATAGTTTTCAAATTATTTTTTAGAAGTGGGAAAAGACAAAATAATAAAAAAATAAGGTTAAGGGTGCGTGCGGACGTGCGGTCTCATAGAACTTTAATCCAGCCTATGAGGGCAGTTACTGTCGATGCTTTTCAATGGGAATGGTTTGTTGCCACTATGCGACATAAACGGTCCAATCCCCCGTTGAAAAGCATTGGCAGAATCTGCCCTCATAGTGCAGAGGTTCTGCGTGACCGCACCACCAAGGAGGAAAATGTTTGGATTTAGAAAAACTAAAATGTCGGGGGGGGGGGGGGGGGGGGAAGAAACAAAATCTGTGCAGTGGCAAATGAACCACAGACTCGGGATTCAATCTCCTCCTCCTTGAATTAATCACAGTGTTCAGGTTAAGTCTATAAACTTACGCAGGGTTCCAAAGAACGTACTCTACTACTACTAGTACCACTCTGTGTGTCCTTGAATGCTGACTGGGACACAAAACAGGAAGATTTCTCTCTCTCTGTGTGTGTGTGTGTGTGTGTGTGTGTGTGTGTGTGTGTGTGTGTGTGTGTGTGCGTGTGCGTGTGTGTGTCGTAGTGATTTGGCGACTAACTTTGTAGTTTTCTAGCACTAAAATGGCTTGATCCACAGTTCAGCCTGCAGAGGGGGGGGGTTGGGTCATTAGAGTGGCCTGGTGGTGGTTATTATTATTGGGCTTATTCTCCCAAACCTGGTCCTCTGCTGACATGCCTGTGTAGTGTACGGTAGTGTACGGTTAAGGTTAAGAGTTTACTGCGACTGTATCCCATCACACCGGCGGCGCTACAGGTTGTCGCCCGGCTGATACTGCGGCTCCGTGGCGGTGAAGTAATCTTCCAGGAAGGACTGGAGGTACTCGAAGGTGGGCCTCTCGTCCGCCTCCTTCTTCCAGCACACCCTCATCATCTCGTGGAGGGACTCGGGGCAGCCCTGGGGACACGGCATTCGGTAGCCTCGCTCCACCTGCTCCAGCACCTCCCGGTTCACCATGCCTGGACGAACGAAGACAGCGGGAAGAGAAGATTGAACGATGGTGCCGTCAGCGTACGTTCAACATCCTGATCAGGCGCTGAATAAGACAACATCCTGACCAGGCGCTGGATACGACAACACATTTAGAAACAAGCATGCGGCGGTGGCTCGGGGGTAGAGAGGCTGGATGGTAACCACTAACCGCATGGTTGCCAGTTAGAACCCTGTGGGCTCCCACAGAGTTCGTGTCGAAGTGTCCTTGAGCAAGACTCACTGAACCCCTAATTGCTCCTGATGTGTGCTGGTTGGTGCCTTGCATGGTTTCCACCGCCATCGGTGTGTGAATGTGTGTGTGAATGGGTGAATGTAATGCACAAATCTATGTAAAGCGCTATATAAATGCTCCATTTACCATTTAATAACTAAAAGTGGGTTCAATGTGGATGTTGGACGTCATGCAGCCAGTCTATACGACTTCCGTCGCTGAGTCTGCTGTGCTAGATATCTGACATTATAACATCATGATGCAGACATCAGTGATCTCATGGTTTCAGCCGGATACGCCAAACCACCGAATGCCATTAGTTAAATATTTCAAATATATAAAACGTGGAGTTACTTCCTTGGCGTGCACGAGACATCCGGCACTGATGGAGTCGACACAGACCCTTTCCTAGAAGGCTTGTCCCCTAGAGCGCCGTAATGAGATATCCTTTTCATGTTACCGTACGCATCACACATCAAACCGCATTATGACCTCACCACCGTCTACCCTAATGGATCCTCTTCAGACCGAAGAGACGAAGCACAGTGTACGTACGTACGCACGCCTCCAGAACAGGAAGAACCCAATGACACAGCATGGTCCCATGGGGAGCCCAATGACACAGCATGGTCCCATGGGGAGCCCAATGACACAGCATGGTCCCATGGGGAGCCCAATGACACAACATGGTCCCATGGGGAGCCCCAATGACACAGCATGGTCCCATGGGGAGCCCCAATGACAGCATGGTCCCATGGGGAGCCCCAATGACACAGCATGGTCCCATGGGGAGCCCAATGACACAGCATGGTCCCATGGGGAGCCCAATGACACAGCATGGTCCCATGGGGAGCCCCAATGACACAGCATGGTCCCATGGGGAGTCCAATGACACAGCATTGTCCCATGGGGAGCCCCAATGACACAGCATGGTCCCATGGGGAGCCCAATGACACAGCATGGTCCCATGGGGAGCCCAATGACACAGCATGGTCCCATGGGGAGCCCAATGACACAGCATGGTCCCCTGGGGAGCCCAATGACACAGCATGGTCCCATGGGGAGCCCCAATGACACAGCATGGTCCCATGGGGAGCCCAATGACACAGCATGGTCCCATGGGGAGCCCAATGACACAGCATGGTCCCATGGGGAGCCCAATGACACAGCATGGTCCCATGGGGAGCCCAATGACACAGCATGGTCCCATGGGGAGCCCAATGACACAGCATGGTCCCATGGGGAGCCCAATGACACAGCACGGTCCCATGGGGAGCCCAATGACACAGCATGGTCCCATGGGGAGCCCAATGGGGAGCCCAATGACACAGCATGGTCCCATGGGGAGCCCAATGTCCCCGGGAGAAGCTGGGCTGTAGCTAAAAGAGGTTCTGAGTCTGACACACAGTGGAATGGACACAGCCACATCCTTTCCCCTATAAACCCCTTCAGCCCCACCGTCATTCTCTCTGAGAGAGAGAGAGAGAGAGAGAGAGACACACACACACACACACACACACACACACACACACACACACACACACACACACACACACACACACACACACACACACACAAGATTATGTTCCCTGGCTCACAACCTCTGAAAGAGGAGAGGGGTCTGGACACTGGAGCAACTGCTCAGCGGCCAAGTCTGAGACAGGGGTATCGGTATGTCGGATGCCGAGGTGTTGGCAACTTGGCATGGGCTTCATGTCCAACGAGTAGTGAATGTCTGGCTTCCCATAACATATCGGTTCTTCCATCCAAATGGGCCAAAATAGCACACAGATGGACGGGCAGAGTTCCTATTAGGATGCCTTGCAATGCACTCGAAGTGCACTCCCTTCCTTCCCTCCCTTCCCATTTATTCTGCGCTATAAAAGGCCTGAGGAAGAGCTCTGAGCTCGAGACATCACAGCTTCTTTTGGTGGTGCACTAAAGCATCTGTTGCGTCGGAGCCCTCGGCGTGCGAGTGTTTATTTCTCTCTGCTTAACGTTCGTCGCTCAGCACCTGCCCAAGTTTGGGTTGGGGATGTGCATGTCGTTTCCCTTTTTTTTCTTGCGCTATAAAAAGGTTTCCTACGATGCTAAATCAACTCCCAAAAAGGCTAGCTGGCATGATGGCAGGAGCCTGCACATGCTCAATGTGCCATGCCCAACCCACACTCAGAGAGGAGGTTCAATCAGTCAGCTTCAGGGTGCATTAATTAGACTGAAGGCTGCACGCTGAGAGCCAAGCAGGCCACAGAGAGCCAGATGGTACGGTACAAGTGCGAACTGTTAGGACTGCCATATGGCACACCCTGTAATCAGTGCTAGTCACTCGATATGGAACCTTGGTCGCAGGCTCGCTGCATTGACATTCTTGGGCAGCAGGTGCCAGTGGTGAGGTGACAGACATACCGCATAGTCGTAATGGCCGCGAGTGACCTGGACTTGCCATGACCAAATCACATACTGGGAGGGACAGTGGTGCTTTCGCATGTGCCTTGCCAGGGTTCTATTCTCAAGTGTGATAAAAATGCAAGTTATCATTTTACATCTTCATTCTTGCTCAGAATAGCATATTAGGCTAAAATGATACAGGGGGGAAATGTCTGTATACAACAACTTTTCCGCATGAAGATATCCGGTGCTCAAGATTGACAAATTTGACCAGGAACTGCTATATAAGAAGCCAGAAAACATCCATGGAAACTCACAAACCCAATGACGTTTGCTGGATATTCTGAATAGTATTTCCCCCATGTTGTGTTCTTCTTTCTTACCGGGGTAGGGCACTCTGCCCTTTGTCACCAGCTCGGTCAGTAGTATTCCAAATGACCAGACATCTTACCGGGGTAGGGCACTCTGCCCTTTGTCACCAGCTCGGTCAGTAGTATTCCAAATGACCAGACATCTTACCGGGGTAGGGCACTCTGCCCTTTGTCACCAGCTCGGTCAGTAGTATTCCAAATGACCAGACATCTTACCGGGGTAGGGCACTCTGCCCTTTGTCACCAGCTCGGTCAGTAGTATTCTTACCGGGGTAGGGCACTCTGCCCTTTGTCACCAGCTCGGTCAGTAGTATTCCAAATGACCAGACGTCTGACTTGATGGTGAAGCGTCCGTACAGAGCAGCCTCGGGGGCCGTCCACTTGATGGGGAACTTGGCACCTGGAGAAGCAACGCAAATGTCAACGAGGAGGAGGAGGGAGACCCGGCTCTATGAATCATTCATACAGTCGTGATGTGTTAATAAATGTATATGGAAATGCAACAGGAAAAAAAAGGGGAAAAAAAGAATGAAAGGTCATGGATTAATTTCAGAAAATCACCATTAAATGCTAAATGCCAATAGAGAGGTGTGTGTGTGTGTGTGTGTGTGTGTGTGTGTGTGTGGTGCTCGCTCGCTCGAGTGGGTGTGTGTATGTATGTGGTGTGCGCACTTAAATGTCTCTCCATACAAGTAATAATAATTTTAGTTTGTGTTAGGATTATATTAAGGTTGACGGTTAGGCGTATACTGGAAAAACATCACATGTTAATAGATGGGGGAACAGTCAACAGACATCCTCACAGCACAAGTAGTAATACAAGCAAAACGGTGTGTGTGTGTGTGTGTGTGTGTTTGTGTCAGTGTTGTTTTTGGCAGCAAATTTTAGTTTTAGTTAGTTTATTTAGTTTTAGTCACATTTTAGTCAACCTGGAATGTCTTAGTGTTAGTCTAGATTTAGTCGACTAAATATCATAAGATTTTGTCAACTAAATCTACAGTTGATTTAGTCGACTAAAATGTATTTTGGCGGGCCTTGATGCCATTGTAATGACTTTTTTTTTTTTTTTTTACACTTGCTGAAAATAGCAGATCTACAAGCTCACAAGGCGACGCAGCGCGACGCGTTGTAAGCTTGTAGATCTGCTATTTTCATAATGCAACCAAGTGTAAAATGACCTATACTGGATCTCTTGTCCACTAGTCCCTTCCTAACAGTTTTAGTCTAGTTTTTATTCGTCTTCGTTTTAATCATCATAGCTTAGTTTTCATCTAGTTTTCGAACATATTTCGTCTTAGTTTTAGTCGACGAAAACAACACTGGTGTGTGTGTGTGTGTGTGTGTGTGTGTGTGTGTGTGTGCGCACTGACCTTGTCTAGCGGTGTACTCGTTATCCTCGATCAGGCGGGCCAGGCCAAAGTCGGCGATCTTACACACCAGGTTGTCGGCGACCAGGATGTTGGCGGCTCTCAGGTCCCTGTGGATGTAGTTCATCCTCTCTATGAAGGCCATGCCATCTGCAATCTGGGACAGACACGGAGGAACACGGTACTTAAAACAAACCAATCTGGGACAGACACGGAGGAACACGGTACTTAAAACAAACCAATCTGGGACGGACACGGAGGCACGGTACTTAACCCATTCTGACCTGAGATCAGATTCATACGAGGTTTCCACTGGACACACACTGGTCTGATTCACCCATTCTGACCTGAGATCAGATTAAAAAAATCGATTTTTCAAAAATAGCAGACCTACAAGCTCATAGCGTGCCACTCGGTGGCGCGCTATGAGCTTGTAGATCTGCTATTTTTCAATAGCTAAAGCATAACATGATGCTGACACCAAAATGGGTTCCCGTTCAGAATGGGTTAAAACAAACCAATCTGGGACAGAAACGGAGGAACACGGTACTTAAAACAAACCAATCTGGGACAGACACAGAGGCACGGTACTTAAAACAAACCAATCTGGGACAGACACGGAGGCACACGGTAGCCCCTGACCCCCATCTACCTGTGTCTACCAAGTGTCCTTGAGCAAGACCCTGAACCCCTAATTGCTCCTGATGTGCTGGTTGGTGGCACCATTGCATGGTTTCCGCCGTCATCGGTGTATGAATGTGTGTGTGAATGGGTGAATGTAATGCACAATCAATGTTAAGCGCCTTGGATAAAGGCGTTATATACAGTAAATGCACCATTTACCTTTTTTTTTTTTTAAAGTGAATTGCCCCACAATATGAATACATTGTGTGTTTCGTTGGTAACTGTATAATCGCAATATTACACTCGAGGGTGTGCTTTACCGTGATTATTGGCACTTCAGTCACAGTTGATGCTTCGAGTTCCTGACCGTGCCAAAGATCAGGGTAAAGCACACGCACTTGTGTAATACTGCTTAATAGCAACTACTTCTGAAGTGGTTGAGCAGGGATTAAGCAGAGATTGGGAGGGTTCCACCACAGGCTATACATCAGGGCAATTCAGATGTGTATCAGTGTCCCAAATTGAGAACCACTTACAAAAGAAACCTAGATTGACTTAAATCTCCTTCAACTAAATAAATAACCTCATCATCCAAATTATCCCAGATGCCAAACCTAACTGTAACCTTTATTTAACCAAATAATTAAAGGGGGGAAAAAAAGTATTTACAATAATGGCCCGGCAAATGCTAAACATAATCACTGACTGACCAAAATACAGGGATATAATTCAGGTGAAGGGAGCAGACAGTGACAGCAAATGCACACTAATCTCCAAATGAAATCCATATTCGCGGCATCACGACCTGAAAGGCACTCCGAGTCTTTCTGTCTTCTAATTCCCTGACACTTCTATGGAGGGGCGTATTAAGCGCAGATCACAGAGTTCGCGGTCGGCCCCTCGGGCCTAAGTGGCCCCCGAGGAGCAGTGCTTGAAGTGCTTCAGGCAGATGAGTGCTGGAGCGTGAGAGGACCCACAGCCAAAAGGAGGGGCTGGAGTGTGTCGGTGGGACGCGTTAGGTACAGATTATGCAAGACCAGGATATTAAATTAACATGGCAGCCAGATGGAGGAAACAAAACGGAATCCTCAACACACTGGGACCTGGCACGGTTGAGTAAATCCCGGCATACACACCTATGCAAATGTGTGCACATTGCGCATATACAAACAAACAAGACATGCACGCACACACGCTCTCACACACACACAACTGGGAAATAAATAAACAAATAGCCCGCACACACGGCCTCTGCTGGTGCATCCTCTTTTGCATGATCATGTTCTCTCCCTCTGCCCTCCTCTCTCTACCCGTCATTCATTTTGTCCGTATATCCATTTCACTTTCCCTCCTATTCCCCTTCATGCCCTCCATCATTAAGTCTCCCCTTTTCTGCTCTGCTTCGCTCTGCTTCTTTCCTTCTCTGCATGTTTCTCACTCGCGCGCACGCAGGCCGTCAGAGCAGCTGTGTTCGGGTGCAGAGGCAGGTCTGTATGCCAGCTCTAGTTAGCATTCATTGATTCCACTGAGAAGTATTGAGTCTCTGAGGCGGTGCCAAGTTATCCTACCTGTGCTGCCATGTCCACCAGCTGGGGCAGCTTCAGGTATTTTCCATCTCCCTCCTTCAGGAAGTCCAGTAAACTTCCTGTGAACACAGGAATTAAAAATCCATGTTGTCAGTTTAACCACCAAGCATGGCTGTGAATTAAACTAGTTTTGTAGTCCAACTTGACGAGGAGAATTGAGCGGTTTTGGACGCTATCTCCGTATTTAATGACGGCCATCAGTCGTTATCAACACCATTCAATGAATGAAGTCAGTATGGACATTTTCACATACTGATGTGGTTGCCAGCCATTGTCCGGCATGGTGTTGGTCGCATTGTCTGACTATTACCAACGTAACGGCAAACTCTGAGCCCAACTCTAACCTTAGCCTTAGCATTAACATTCCCTAATTCCCCCATATCAGTCTTAACCCATTCTGACCGGGAACCCCTTTTGGTGTTAGCATCATGTTATGCTTTAGCTATTGAAAAATAGCAGATCTACAAGCTCGTAGCGCGCCACCGAGTGGCGCGCTACGAGCTTGTAGGTCTGCTATTTTTGAAAAATCGAAGAACGACTGACATTTTTCTAGAATCTGATCTCAGGTCAGAATGGATTAATCAGACCAGTGTGTGTCCAGTGGAAACCTCGTATGAATCTGATCTCAGGTCAGAATGGGTTAACCATGTAAGCTACGGCTTTCACTTCTGCATTTCCTAGTCACCTAGTGGTATAGGCAGACAAGGCAGTATGTAGGAAATGTCAATACTGGCTGCATTGAATGGCCTTGAGAAGAACATGCAGTCGAAACAATGGGTTGAAACAATCGAAGCGGGGTGGAAGAGAATAGCATGAACAGGTGGAGCAAGCGTGATTATAAATCACCCATTGTTTGTTTAATGTCAAATGGAATTAGCGCTGTGGTAACGTGTACCACACTGGGTACTCCAACAGCAGGCATACAAGCGGGTACTCTGACAACAGCTATTAACCCATTCTGACCTGAGATCAGATTCATAGTGAGGTTTCCACTGGACACACACTGGTCTGATTAACCCATTCTGACTTGAGATCAGATTCTAAAAATGTCAGTCGTTCTTCGATTGTTCAATAAATAGCAGACCTACAAGCTCGTAGCGCGCCACTCGGTGGCGCGCTATGAGCTTGTAGATCTGCTATTTTTCAATAGCTAAAGCATAACGTGATGCAAACACCAAAATGGGTGCCCGGTCAGAATGGGTTAAGTACATTTAGCTTTCCCTTAGTTTATAGGGGATGTCAGTCGGGATAAGAATCAGTGTGTTGTTCAATGTTCAGGTTCATTTACTGCATGTGCAAGACTGGAGTAACACAATATGTTGGTCTTGCCAGTCACATGATCACTTAGCTTATATATTCACTTATTTAAAAAATAAATAATTCATAGCAAGAGTTACCGGTAATTAGATTTGATTCTGGCTGGAGCCATTTTGATCTCCACTTCATAAGCACTCAGTACACTTGCACATGCACAAGATGGTGAAATATTATATCACGATCAAGTTTGATTCAATTTGTTAACAGTTGCGCTGGCGCTTCATCAAACTCAAACAAAAGAAAAAAGAAAAGAAAAGCAAAGCAAAAACACTAGAGGGGTGTTGAGTTGCTAGGTGGTTCAATACAACAACAAAGCATATGTTTTGTTTTTTAGATGGCCGCTTGGTGGCTGCGACTAAAATCTGTCCTTACCTTTCCCCATATACTCAGTGACTATATAGATGGGTTCCTCAGACACCACAGCATAAAGAGGCACCAGTTTGTCGTGCCGGAGTTTCTTCATGATCTGAGCCTCCTGGAGGAAGGCCTCTGGGGACATGGTGCCTGGCTTCAGGGTCTTAATCGCTACCTTGGTGGTTCCATTCCATGTGCCTGAATGAAATAAACACAAGATTATTATATTACAACTAAAATACCGTATGGGTAGATTGACAAACGGACACAATTAGGGAAAAGCTTAGTTTAGCAATTATTTGACTGCCTAGTACGTGGTATATTTGCACAGGGATTTGTGGGGAAATGAGGTTGGTGCATTGCCTTCAATAATGATAATATCAAGAAGTATGCATTGTCAGTGCTGTGGTTGGGTGGGGTTCTGGAGTGAGGTTGGGGAAAAGGGTGGTGGTGGTGGTGGGGTGTCATTTGGACTATCCATAGTTCATGACAGAGCTCTCATGGCCCTGACTATGTACGTAAACAAAAGGTTCATTATCATAACTTGTACGTTTGTTAGTTTGTGGGAGAAAACGACGCCAGCCAGGGCAGTTCTGCTTTTTGTTTTCAGTTGATAATGCATGAGTGTTCTGCTGGAATGTGTTGTGGATTTCCATGGTCACCGTCTAGAACCACACGATGTGATGGAGCGTGCACAAAAAAAAACCCTGAAAAAAAAGGTTGATGGGACAACAAGAGTTGATTCTTAACTCATTAGGACGTACATTTACCACATTGCTGTTGCCTTGGAATGCAACAGGGAGGCAACAATATCCTGTTGTCATGTTTGTTTTCGTCTTGCGATTAATGATTTCAAGATAATTTCCCCAATACATATGACCTCCTGTGTCAAAAGAGTTATGCAAATGCTATAGTACAGTATATTGTGTAAAAAAAAAATCAATACCCTAGCCTTGACATAAAAACACAGTTGCTTTTTACTGCAACTTATCTTGACAATTTACACATTGGCCAGCGGCTCTTATCCATACAGACCAACAGACTTCCTGTAAATGTACTAGATTGCCAGCCTCAAAAGCAAACAATAGCAAGCAAGCAAGTTAGTACAAAGTCCAAAGCCACAATAAACACCGTTGTCACAATTTCTGAGACGTTTCAGCATTGAGTGACAGCATGTGAAATAAAGTTACTGTCATTTTTTTAGTGTTTGTTCAGGAGAGAAAGGACACTGTATGCTGGCTAAACAATCAGTCACTTCCTAGTTCAGAGCCACTTATTCACGCCCCGCTTGCACACGGAGAGCTGAAGCAGCAGATCTGTCGCTTCCGTCATGAGGCTGACCTCCGTGAATGAATCATGCTGAAGAAATCGCCACACACACACACACACACACACACACACACACACACACACACACACACACACACACACACACACACACACACACACACACACACACACACACACACACACACACACACACACACACACACACACGGAGGGACAAAGTAGGGCACCGATGACGCGATCCAACATTAAGGCTTGGCGAGAGAAGTCGTGCGAATGGTTATCTTCAAGAAGCAGAGGAATCTTTGAGAAAGCAGGAATCAATTTGACCACAGCTCAGGAGCAATTACACGCACGAATCGACCAATACATCTATGAGTTATTTAATAACTAAACAGGATAGGGCATTGAGCACAGACATAAATAGGCCAATTCATCACTATGCACAGCAGCATTTTTGAAAGCAAGTAGAGAGGGAAACAAGGAATTCCTGGGATTTCATAGTAGGGTCTGGCAGGTTGGGGCTTGCCTGAAGACCAGGCTTAATGAAAGAGTTGGTGAAGAAAGAAGGATGACGTGTTCACCGTATCAGAATACCAGCATGTGGTAATTGACCAGTAATTACTGAGCGGTTTGTGTTTTGTGTGTTACGACGATTATGCTAAATAATTGTGATTTATGTAAAACAATTGCCATCAGAGGCAATTATGTAATAATTGTGACAGGCCTAGAGATATCACAATTACTCAAAACTATAAATAATTAATATGTGGAAGTATAGAAGGCGGTAAGTGTTGTTACCTAAACAATAATTGTGTATGCTAATATTTAATTCCATGCAATCAAAGAGGTAGGAGCGCACACCAAGAGTTGGGAGGTGCTAGCCTGAGCTAACGTGTTAAGTTTCTGGTCTATAGGGGTGGGTGGGTCGCGGCTGAAATTTGCGCACGCCCTGATTGGATCTCACCGATCTGTCCGTCAGCCCTGGCCACTCCTCTCCCACCTAGTGAAGCGCTATATGTCACATAATTTGGAGCGACGCCCACCCGGAAGCGTTGACTCCCACTTCTAGACCAAGGCAGCCAATGCGTTCCTCGAAGCTTTCATTTTTCGCGCAGACGAAATGAAAGCCTGGGTATCGAGGATAGGGAGGTGCTGACCACGAGAGATATATTTTAAAAAGGAAAGGAGAGGTCGCAAAAACTCCTAGTCACGATGCCAAAAAAACGTTTTATTTTACCAACGTTTCGAGCACTGAGAAAACTGTTGGGCCTTTCTTCGTCCTTTTTTTTTTCCAAACTTGACTACGGTGGCGGTGGTCTCAAAAACATAAGGGAACGCCAACGTTTCGACAGACAGGTTGTCTTCTTCAGGGTACGAATATTTAATTCCATATCACACATCATATGCACTCCTGTAACTTACTAAATTGATTATTTATAATGTGGATTATGTATTTTTAAAATAATCGATTAAATAGATTAGTAGATTAGATTACAGTAACTATTGTAGACGTGTGTGTGTGTGTGTGTAGTGTACGTGTGTGTGTGTGTGTGTGTGTGTGTGTGTGTGCACGTGCACGTGCGCGCAAAAGAATCCCGCGGCTCGAAATGTGGGAAACGTATCTTGCATTCACACGAGACATTTTCGCACCACTGGAGCGCTGAAAAAAAGTTGAAGCCAGCTCAAATTGTCTTGTAGCACGTCGTCACGCCAGTCACGTTTTGGGCAGAGAGTACATGGTGTGTGGAATGTATGAGATGTGGCATCGTAGTAGTACAGTAGCTTACCCATCCAGACCTCTCCAAAGCAGCCCTGGCCCAGTCGGAGCTCCAGGCGAAGCGAGTCTCGTGGAATCTCCCAGGCGTCCTTAGCCAGGCCCTGGGTCTGAGGCTTCACGGTCGGGCAAACGGTGGTCAGCCGGTAGCACAGTCCATCGGCATGTTCTGGTATATATATACAGGACAAGATTAACCACTGTCACAGATTGTTCTTTACATAATTTACTGTCAGACTTTCAATTGTAGGCTTAACACGGAAATACAGCAAAACAAAATGAATGCACCGGATAGATACAGTTTATGGTTTCTGCCAGAAAGCGATATTTGTAATAATGACCTCTTCAGTTACGTCAACATTAATTTGCAAAGAATCAAAACAAGGCCACGCCAACTCAAAACCTCAAATTATGTTTATGTGATGAAGTCAATTTAACAAACAGCCAGTTGTTTATTAAGCCCATACTGTAGTTGGGTTCTCACAGAGACATGCCAATTAGACATTGTGTTTGTTTACAGCAATAAGACTTGTGGTTTCTCTGTAACAATGTGGGCTTTGTTTTCTTGCACAACTGACATAGACATTACGACAGGCTTAAAATATATATTTATATATTCTGTACATTTCTTCTTAATCCCACATGCGTGCAGCTTATTTTATATTTTATGGAGGGCATCACAAAGATTAAAGTCAATCCAGCATAAAAAAGGTTTTGTGAATAAAATAAAAAATATTCAGCGGTAGTAGATTTGCAGTTGAATAATGCATTTTCATTTATTTATTTATTTCACATTGAGCATTACACTGCTGAACTGTAAAAAAAAAACACAGTCAGCATGCAACAACAGTGAGTGAACCATAAAATGAAACTCAAGTCATAAAACATTAGACATTGTCGCGGATGCATTCCAGGCGCCTGCCTTTATCAAACAGTCCATTAGCTCACAGTACACGTGTTCGGTTTGGACGGTGGACTCAAATAACAATAAGCCACAATAATTGACAAGTTGACTGGAAGCCGGAATGTCTGTCCAGTTGTAAACAGCAATTGTACACTAAGCGTTAAGGTCACGTAACTGCGGTTATTATGTACATACCTGTGTAATGTTTCACCAACTTCTGTAGATGCTCAAACTGGGCTCGCGTGGTGATGTAATAGCCGCCGTTGTCCAATTTACGGATCTTGTAATGCTTCACGTTGTCTCCCTTCATCTCGTCCCAGTCCCGGATAGAGAGAGAGTAGGCACCTTCATGGAAACAAAATAAAGACCAAATCGGATTAGGGTGGTACGTAATTCCTCTAAAATAAGGTTTTTCCTCAGAGGTTGTTTCACGACAGTGGCAGGGAAAGTCCACGGTGATGACGAACACTACATAACCACTTAGGCCCTATTTTACAGTTTGTCATATGATGATGTTTAAAGAAATAGTGAAAAGTTACATCTAGATTGTCCCTTAGATTGCCCCTTTTTTCTGTGTTCCTTCTGTGTGTTTGTGTGCGCACACACACACACGTGCGTGATTTAAAAAAAAGGTTTTAAAATGTGTAACACAAACCAAAAAGGATTCCAGGTTGAAAGTGGATAATATGAATAAAGATTATTGTAAGCACTACATTTCCTTGAGGTGGTTTTCATGCGTTAATCGCATTACAATAGAGCTGCCCCGTGGCCGACAGTTACAGACGTTAACAATGCTAAAGCCTATTGTCGTATTGTGTGTGTATGAATGATGGTGCTTCGCTGTGGTCGTGTAGTCGTGTAGAAGAATACCTTTTGTGGTCTCGCTCTCCCGTGCCAAGAAAGTCCCTCGCTGGTTTCCTGGAACCAACAGAAGACGCTCAGCATCTTTGCGGCCCATTTTACCAAAGTACCATCTGTCAAAAGGAAGGGAAGACACAGTCAAGAGACCAGTTAGAAGACACAGTCAAGAGACCAGTTAGAAGACACAGTCAAGAGACCAGTTAGAACACACAGTCAAGAGACCAGTTAGAAGACACAGTCAAGAGACCAGTTAGAAGACACAGTCAAGAGACCAGTTAGAAGACACAGTCAAGAGACCAGTTAGAAGACACAGTCAAGAGATGAGGTAATTTGACTATGGGCAAATGTAAAGATTAATATTTTAATTCAAGCGAGATTTGAATCAAGTAGACTGCATAATGTAGCCGTTAGCTACTGTTCAAAACAAATGGCAGACAGATGGCTCTAGGCAGCGGGCTTTGATCTTTCTACATTAGATCTCAGCTTTGTCAGCGGTGGAAGAAGTACTCAAGACGTTTTACTTAAGTAAAAGTAGCAATACCACAATATACAAAGAGACGGGTTGCAACTTGCAAGTAAATGTTCCTATATTCAAAAGTAATCACATTAAAATATACTGAGACTACCAAAGGAAAAGCATTCTTTATTTCACAATTTGTTTTTTCAAAATTGGACAAAAATGAATGCATGTCAAACAAAATGTATGGTTTTCAGCTGCACCCAGGCGAGTGCTGCCCACAGAGGAGAACCTCTCTACCCATTCAGCTTGGGCGACCCCTTAAGTACAGTATACTACTTGAGTAAATGTTCAACCACTGAGCTTCATAAATTGTGCATTTCTATTACATAAGACCTCAAACAGCAAAACGTACACTTGTAAGAAATGTTGCTCTTTTACAAGCCATAAGTCAAGAAATTATAATCAGCCCTGAACAATCTCTCTGAACAAATTTGAGAACCAATTAGCAGATATTCACGACTGTTGGTGGGAATGATCAATATGCTGACCTGGAGAGATGATTACATTTTGAGTAAAAAAAAAAGAGTGGTAAAAAAGATCAAGGTCACACTCAATGTCACGGTCAAAACCAAGGACGGCTTGGTGGCATTTAATTTGTCTTGTAGGATCAGTAGGAATTTGGATCAAAACAAAGGGTTAAAAGTCAAGGTCACACTGCAGGCCATGACCAAAAGTATATTCATGTTGTAGGAAAAACAGCAGGCAGGTGGGGAGAGAGAGAGAGGAAAAAGGGCCAGTCAATGAGAAATAAGGCTAGAAATCCCCAAACCATCACAGTCCACTGCCACGCTGGGTGGGCACACTGGGCAGCCCCTGTCCACTGCCACCCTGCCAAGCTGGGTGGGCAGCACTGGGCAAGCTGGGTGGGCAGCCCCTGTCCACTGCCACCCTGCCACCCTGGGTGGGCACACTGGGCAGCCCCTGTCCACTGCCACCCTGCCACCCTGGGTGGGCACACTGGGCAGCCCCTGTCCACTGCCACCCTGCCATGCTGGGTGGGCAGCACTGGGCAGGCATGGGGATGCCTGTCGACTGCCACCCTGCCACCCTGGGTGGGCAGCACCGGGCAGGCATGGGGATGCCCTCAGCCGTAGCTAACAGCACAGCGCTCCATAGTCTCGTGTTCTCCCCTGTTCATGTGTGTGCATGGCGGGTAAGTCACAATGCGTGACCGTCCAGGCCTCCATCATGCCATCTGTAATTAGACACGAGCCGATAGAGCTGCGTGACTCGATAATAAAGGGACTGTACTGCGATGAGGAAAAGGAAGAGGGGGGAGAGACAGACGAGAGGAAGAGATACGGGCGAGCAGCGAGACCGCCAGAGAAACACAGAGCGAGTGTGACAGCGAGAGAGACAGTGAGGGACGGTGACTTCAAAAGGGGCTGAGACTCAGGAAATGGATAGTAATTAAAGGGTACAACTAGTTAAACCAAGAATTGTTTATAGGAAGAAAAAAAAGACAGCACACCCGTCCGTGTGTAGTGAAGGGCGCTCTTATCATCATACATCAGCTCATTCTGGCCAATCACAATTTGCGTCCTCACAATAAAGCCAAAATCAGCCAATCCTCTAATTATCATACAACAGCCACGGGCGTAGCTTAACTCCTTTAGCGTCATCTAGTGTTAGCATGTGCACACTGCCCAAACGCCGCCCGTCTGCTCACCACTTCCGGGTTAAAGGGGAAGGTGGGGGCCTTTGTGAAGGAGTCAACACCACTCATTAGCTCACAGCCTTTAGCTAGCAGTACAACCAGCTACATTGTCTCAGCGATGCGGTACAAACTCACAAATGATTTACGATCGTTGGGTGCGCGGCGGCCAAATATGGACAGCTCTCGAACCTTTGGAGATACAGCGCATTGAAAATCCTGTTATAATGGAGACTCAACGGAGCTAGATTTAAAAACCCCATCGCTGAAGGGGACGAGGGCTCTCCATACTAGCCGTAGCAACAATGCTAAAAGGTAAACAGACGGACGTGCCTTCATATATGGAGTATACGGTTGTCTACAAACATACGCGTAGATAGCACCAGTAGGTACCATTAGCCTAACCTGACGCTGCCAGATGAGGGCGGTATTGGGGAAACATATTCCCCAACACAACTGGGATCATCTTGGGATCATCTGGGATCTCTGACGGAGTTGAGCTGAGTCAGATCTGCTTCGTACCGAACCAATCAGCGTGAGCTAAGGGCGGGACATGTGCGAAACCGGATGTGAAGCTATATAGACACGTCAATATGATTGGTTGTGTTTGTACGCCCACACGGTGATAGACAGACGCTCCCATCCAATCATCTACCATGTATCTTGAAAAAAAGGAACAGCCCCGTCATCGAATTTGCTTCCGCGATCCCAGATCCCAATAAGCTGTGAAACAAATTTGTGTAGCAAGCTTTTTGGATCTGGCAGCGTCAGGTTACCATTAGCCTAGCTACGTTTATAAACGTAGCTGGCACAGAAAAGGTTAACAGGTCCAAGTGTTTTATCTCTCGAGTATTTCACAATGTCTGACATCTCTCTACCAGCCACCTGTATAATATATACACAACAGGTGTCAATGGCACATCTCCCACCCAATCACGCCGGGCAATCACAACTTTTGTCTTCAATATTGGCGGTTCACAAAAAAAAAAACCTGAAAGCTGGACACAGGAGGGGCTAGCGCCCCTCCAAAATAATAATAATGATGAATAGAGCAAGGGAACGAGGTCTTACTCTTCAGCCTGTATGGAGTCCGCAGGGGCCACATAGTTACTGGGGATGTACCCCTTCTGTCCCGAGTTGATGGAGCGAGCCTCCCACCAGTCACCTTCCCTGGAGAGACAGGAGTTAGAAAACACTGGTTGGACTAACACAACGTGCACACAGTCACATATCTAACAAATAACTGGTTCCCTGGGGAAATAAATAAAAAGTACACAGTGTAAAATGCTATCAAAAACACTAAGAAAGAAATTACGTCTGTAACCTAAAAGAAGAGATTATGCTACTACTTGGTTGGATTTGATTCCTGCACTAGAATATTTCACAGGATTTGAATCAGAACATTTAGAGCGCCGAAGTCCTGAACGCCACTCGCTCGCTCATCCACTGGTTCGTGGAAGGTTCTCTTTATGGAGAATAACATCTTAAAATCTGTTTGTTTCTAGCGAAGATTTAACAAATTCAGCAGCAGTAACATAACATTAGCATTTCCTCTCAGTTGAACCCGTGCCCCCTCTCTACCGATATTGACGGCAGACTTTGGTGCTCTCTATAAAGCTGTTTTACAATTTAGAGACAAGGAACCGACCAGGTGCTCACCGGAGACGTACGAGTCATAAATAAGGTTAAAATAGTAAAAAAAAAGGGGGGCTCCTGGATCAAGCGGGACAAAACATCAGATAAAAAAAGAGGAGATCCGGGCACTCAAGAGTAAAAAAGGGAAGAATACTTTATTAAACCAACATGTTTCGACCTATAACGGTCTTTATCAGGCCTCATCATCCGTTTTAAAGTCTGTTTCTTAAAGGCAGCCCCCCCCCTCCTCCTCCTCAGGAGACTTGGCTCAGATCTGAACCCATTTGATTACATTTGTGTACAATTGGAACTAAACAGTTACAGACCCGGTAAGGGTCCATTTGGACACCTGGTGGTACCCAGATCCTACTTTGAGAAGCACTGTATTATTTATGGTGCATAGAGTACATGTTCTGGTATAGTATTCATCCAAGTAGGAATAGCTAATGTACTCACGTATTATTGATAATCTGGAAGCGATCTCCTTTGTTGAACGAAAGATCGTCTGTAGTCCTCGCTTCATAATCGTACAGGGCCACGAAAAATGTTACTCCACCTGAAAAGCACAGGATGTCTTAAGGGCAGTTCACGCCAAGGCAAGCACTTGAACTACTTTATATTGATTATACATTTTAAATGTTTTGAGTGGAGTCCACAGCACAACTAAAACGACAAAAGTGGTGAAAACTCATGAATGATAATACTAATTAATGTCACCCCCCACACGTACACTTTTTTCCCCCAAACAAAGTGATTTACAGAACAAAGTAAATGAGCAGCAGGATAGCCATTAAATTATAAACGGCAATGTAAAAATCACATAACAAAATAATTTGAACAAGAACAGACGGGGGGTGCGCACGCCTATCCGAAACACCAAAGGTCCGACGTGTGGAAATCACCCGTCACTCCAACATGCGTTGGTCCGACATGCGTTAAGTCATGCTTGTGGTTAGGGTTAGGTTAGGGATAGGTTGGCGGTCTAATGACTGTCGGACCTTTGGTGTTTCGGAGCTAAAGCCTGTACCCGAACAGACAAAACTAAAATAAACTGGCAAATACATGAAGGAAAATAATAAAGATGTGATTTAAAATAAGTTATAGTGCTTGGCGTGGATAACCCTTTAGAGATGGTACGATAGGTATGCATGACTTTGATAGAGCTTGTACATCTTAATAGTATGATATCTAAATAGAGCACAAAGAACTGTACTTGTCCAGATCTTCCTTCTCACTGACTGTTGCTTATGTTGTTGGCTCGATAATCCTTTATCGGTTTAGAAACAAGTTAACATTTTCAGTATGTTTTAAAATAAAGAGATAAGGTGTATCATTGTTAAATGCCTGTTGACGTTTAAATGACTTCATTGCAAAGTCCATATAAGAACAAAGAATGTCCTGGAAACTAAAAAGACAACATGCTCACTCACTACTGCAAGTCACCTCGTGCATAATGGAAGGTTTGCCAAACTTTTCAGGCAGAGACACCCCCAAAATAATCATATTTGAACCCCGGTCCCCACAAACACTTGGGAAAATACTAAATAGCAATAACTACAAAGTGTACACAACGTCTCTTTCTTTCGTAATATTTGATAATTCGCCCTAATGTGGAATTAAAAAAGGTCATAGAAGTCATTACATTGTATCTTTAAAAGTGTGCAGATAGTACTGTAGATACCCTGAATACACTTATACTGTATGTTGGTTTGCTAATACTGTTGAGTGAGAAAACGATTATCCTCATTAACCCATTCTGACCTGAGATCAGATTCATACGAGGTTTCCACTGGACACACACTGGTCTGATTAACCCATTCTGACCTGAGATCAGATTCTAAAAATGTCAGTCGTTCTTCGATTTTTCAAAAATAGCAGACCTACAAGCTCGTAGCGCGCCACTCGGTGGCGCGCTATGAGCTTGTAGGTCTGCTATTTTTAAATAGCTAAAGCATAACATAATGCTAACACCAAAATGGGTTCCCGGTCAGAATGGGTTAAGCTAATGATCAGGGGACCGCCACAAATAACTTGGGTCCCATCCATCCATCCCACAGTTTGGGAACCACTGCTGTAACGACACGAGGGAAGCTTAGAGATGATCATACTTCTCATCAACGTGTGACGTGTCTACGGAGTGACAGAATGCAGAATGACAACCCAAGTCTGATGCTTGTCTTAAGGAGGATGTTGGATCTAAAACAGCCCCCAGGATCAGATGGACAGAGACAAAAC
The DNA here is from genome assembly GCF_963924005.1 of Protomyctophum bolini. Classification (NCBI taxonomy): domain Eukaryota; kingdom Metazoa; phylum Chordata; class Actinopteri; order Myctophiformes; family Myctophidae; genus Protomyctophum; species Protomyctophum bolini. Next base: position 42,024,472 of record NC_137873.1, read on the forward strand.
ACACAGACGTTTGTTTTGTTTGTCTGGACATGGTTGCAGCAGTTGCATTTGTTCTTCATTTCAGGACAGGGACCACATCATATCTGATTCTGTAAAGCACTTTGAGCTGCATTTCATGTCATGAAACGAGCTATACAAATAAAGTTTTATTATTATTATTATATACACTCGCTTTATATATTTCAGCCATTTTCTCTGCACTGCACCACTTTATTACCGTCACCGATTAATCAGTCAATGCACGTCAATTTGCTTTTTTTTGCCAAACACTACGCCAGGTGTTCTGATGGTAGAACTGTTGCGAGACCTCACAGACTTTATGCATGTATTGTTGTCTTGTTTCAAAAGGTCTAATTTGCATAACAGCTGTTGCTCGTAAAGCATTTCTTATTCTTTTTCTAAAAGATTATTTTGGGGGGCATTATATGGTTTAATTAAGTATAGAGAGAGAGACAGAAAACCTATAAAGGCAAGTAGAACTGGGCACCATTCCATTTCGGGTTCATGATCTAGTCGGGGAGCGGATGATATTGCTACGTCATGTTGTAGTATCGTTTTGTAGTCATCAGGATGATATCGTTACGTCATGTTGTAGTATTGTTTTGTAGTCATCAGGATGATATCGTTACGTCATGTTGTAGTATTGTTTTGTAGTCATCAGGATGATATCACTACGTCATGTTGTAGTATTGTTTTGTAGTCATCAGGATGATATCGCTACGTCATGTTGTAGTATTGTTTTGTAGTCATCAGGATGATATCGCTACGTCATGTTGTAGTATTGTTTTGTAGTCATCAGGATGATATCGCTACGTCATGTTGTAGTATTGTTTTGTAGTCATCAGGATGATATCGCTACGTCATGTTGTAGTATTGTTTTGTAGTCATCAGGATGATATCGCTACGTCATGTTGTAGTATTGTTTTGTAGTCATCAGGATGATATCGCTACGTCATGTCGTAGTATTGTTTTGTAGTCATCAGGATGATATCGTTACGTCATGTTGTAGTATTGTTTTGTAGTCATCAGGATGATATCGTTACGTCATGTTGTAGTATTGTTTTGTAGTCATCAGGATGATATCGCTACGTCATGTTGTAGTATTGTTTTGTAGTCATCAGGATGATATCGTTACGTCATGTTGTAGTATTGTTTTGTAGTCATCAGGATGATATCGTTACGTCATGTTGTAGTATTGTTTTGTAGTCATCAGGATGATATCGTTACGTCATGTTGTAGTATTGTTTTGTAGTCATCAGGATGATATCGTTACGTCATGTTGTAGTATTGTTTTGTAGTCATCAGGATGATATCGTTACGTCATGTTGTAGTATTGTTTTGTAGTCATCAGGATGATATCGCTACGTCATGTTGTAGTATTGTTTTGTAGTCATCAGGATGATATCGCTACGTCATGTTGTAGTATTGTTTTGTAGTCATCAGGATGATATCGCTACGTCATGTTGTAGTATTGTTTTGTAGTCATCAGGATGATATCGTTACGTCATGTTGTAGTATTGTTTTGTAGTCATCAGGATGATATCGCTACGTCATGTTGTAGTATTGTTTTGTAGTCATCAGGATGATATCGTTACGTCATGTTGTAGTATTGTTTTGTAGTCATCAGGATGATATCGTTACGTCATGTTGTAGTATTGTTTTGTAGTCATCAGGATGATATCGCTACGTCATGTTGTAGTATTGTTTTGTAGTCATCAGGATGATATCGCTACGTCATGTTGTAGTATTGTTTTGTAGTCATCAATCTTCCGGAACTCCCTTTTCCCTCAAAACGATGTTTCTCAATAAAAGCTACAGGCTATACGAGAGCTTTTATTGTTATTCTTCCGGTTTGAGGGAAAAGGAAGTTCCGTTTGATTGTTCCTGCATGATGACTACAAAACAATACTACAACATGACAACAACGATATCATCCACTCCAGACCGGTTCACACGGCACTTTTGGAACAGAGACCAGGCTTTCCTCCGAGGTGGAAAGCCTGGTGAGGCGAGGTTAATACGGCAGTGAGAAGGCAGACATGTGAGACATTACATGATGGGAGTACGTAGTTTGATTTTAACGTGGGTCCTTACAACTCCAAGTAGCATGTGCTTAGCGTGTTCTCTGAGGGGGGGTTGAGTACCGAGAACCGGTGCCATACTAGAATGGGTTTTGGCACCATTTTAGATACTTGCGTCATTTTATCAGATAAATCCCAATCAATACATTAGTCGAGTAACTTCATAGGTCTCAGAACAGATAGCATACATTCAGTTTATTCCCTCCATAGGCAGTGGAACACAATAAACTGTTTAGTGCTCGTAATGCTGCAGGCAAGTATAGTGCAAGTTTTGTTGTAAAGTAAGTAAGAAAGTAACTTTATATTTTAATATTGTATGTTTAAGCTACCTGCTCTCATACCATGCACAAACTCTTAACTAAAATGTGTTGCATGCTATGATGGTGAGCACAGCAATGCTGATGTGACATCATAAACTTCAGTTTAAAACACTCCAATCTGTGTCTTGGGAATGCCAAGTTCCCACTTCTAATCAAGAAGAAAAGAGCATCCACTGTGTGTGTCACCCACAGTGTACACACACACACACACACACACACACAAAACTCACTTGCAACCACAGCAGGGAAGGGGCTGCTCACGGACACCGAGGTGAAGGAAGAGGAGGCACCGCCAAACGGCGTCATGACCGACGAAGCCCCTCCGAAAGGCGTCAGAGCGGCGGCGTGGCTGTTGTAGCTGTTGTTCTGGCCCTTCATGGCCGGGGAGTGGCCCATGAGGGTGGGGTCCGGCCCGTAGTGGCCCATGTGAGCGCTGAGCGGCGTGGCCGTCGAGTTCTCCGGGCGGTACTTGAGCGTCGGGCCCTTGTCCTCTTTGCTCCTGACGCAGCCCATCCTCAAGCCTGGGGAGAGAGGACGGATGGGGAACATTAGCTTCACCAGATTAGTCTATATATACATACATACACACACACACACACACACACACACAAGTGGAATTATTACACGATACACACCCAAATACATTCTACTGTGCAGTGTTAATCTGCTATATGAAGTCAAAGTTGCACTGTGCGTCTGTTGCGGGCACACACAGAATGCCCATAGCATCATGTTGTCAATGCATTGAATGCAACCCTGGCAGCAAAGAAAGGGCAGGCTGGTGATAATGTATTAAATGTGCGAAATCTGTGTCTGTCGTTCCTCTCTCTATCCGTGTTTCCCCACCAGCGTATCTCAAGAACTGTCCAACCAATCGACTTCACACTTGGCAAGTGTATCCCGAAGGACCCGAGGGAGTTAGAGTAGTGCAGCATGATTCTTGCTCAAAAGTGAATCTCGATTTGTTTATCCCCCACAAAGTAATGAGATCACGATTCTGTACACAATTTAAAAAAGAAATCCATGAACATCTTTAGTTTAGTTGCTGAACAAACACACATAAAAGAATGTGGCACCTGGAGCCAACTATACTATAACTTTAAACAGACAACATCAAAGTGCATGACGTAAACCTCTCTTAAAGTCTCTCTCTCTTCTAGCAAGACTCAAATGAATTGGACAGCCAACTAGTGCTGCACGATTCTCCTTCAAATGAGATCACATATTAGGTGTTCTGAATCTAGATGCCAATCTTTTTTCGATTAATTGTGCAGCACTAGAGTAGAGCCGGTCGGATCGGCGGCTTGTTCAGAAATCCATCTATACATTCCCAAAGCTCTAGAAGTCTGTGCCTTTTTTTGCCAATACATGGAGCGATCTCTGCATGGGTCTGTCTTTGTCCCGACTTCCTTCTATGCCATGTAGTATGGAGATTCATGACGGAATCAATATTACATATTAATGACATCATAGATTGTTCTCCAACTAGAGAGCGGGTATTCTGATTCTGACAACATGTACAACTGTCCTCCATGCTTGAGCAGGCTGTCAATACGAGCTGTGTTTTTGATGCTACTGAAACAGGATTGGTCTGGTAGGCCTACATGAGTCATGTATGACAACATTCAAATATGTTATCTATTAGAAGGCATTCCAGTGGAAACACAGCTAGAGAGAAAGGAGAGAGGAGGGAGGGAAGAAAGAGGGAGGGAGGGAGAGAGACGATTTCACCCACGCAATAACATAAATCGTCTTAAAGTAAAGTTGTTGTTTTTTGAATTTTTTCCTATGTAACACACCGGGAAAGTGGGCTTATATGAGCTGAAAATTAAACAAGCTATGAAACACCGAAAGGCAGCGAGAACTCCGTGATGGGATGTTTGTTATTGGCGAGCTTCATGCCATTGTGTTAGGCTATATTCTTCTGACGTTTAGTCTTGTTGCCGACCAATTCAGTCTAGACTGAACTGGTCTGGCTGAAGCCCTGTCACATGCCTCAAATGCTTCATTGCTTAGCCAGCCAAACTGAAACTATATCATCATACTACAGCCTCGTGGCAAGTTCAACCGTCCCTCAGATCAAGCCAGCTATCCATCCACTAACAGCGATCAGAGCAGCGTCACAGACAAGCCCCACCGTGTTCCAGGAGACTCAGAAATCACTGTAGAGAGCTCAGCAACTGAAATAGTAAATACGGAATGGTCAATTAATTTTGTAAAAGATTGTCCATAATTGCCTATTTTTCTGTGAGTGTTCACAACAATTACACATTGATTTCACAAGGGCAGGAGCGAGGAAGTTGAGGAGGAACACTCTCCTACATTTTGTTCGCCCATTTCGGCCGGACGTCGAAATAAATAAAGATGTCTTCTAAATTCTGACAGTTTTCTGAAATACCTAATGTTTCTGTATCAATTCATGTCAAGGACCCCCAAGATTATATGTAATTGGCCTCCGACACCCATCTGAAAATATGTAGTTCCATGGACCTCCCAGAAGCAAAGAAAAGCAAAAAGATTTGAGTTTAAAACGTTCGCTCTGAAAGAATATATATACTGTATATATATTCAAAGGTTTGCGCCACATTTTCACTCGGTGCCGCGCTATGAGCTTGTAGATCTGCTATTTTTTATGTGTGTGTGTGTGTGTGTGTGTGTGTGTGTCACAGTGATCAAAGCAATGCAGTGACTCAGCTTTCAGACATGACCCTGGTGAACACGACTTCAGAGCACGACTTCAGCCCACGCACGCACGCACCTGTGTGTCTATTGATAACACGCCTGCCTGCCAGCCAGCTCGTGACAGATGAGCTAAAGCCTTCCGGCAATCCCCATTTCTGATGACTCACGTTACCACAGTTCCACTACGATAAGGTTGACTGACTGGTGAGGGGGTGAAGAGGTTGAATTCATTCATACTTCAGAATGCAAACAGTAAAACAGATGGCATGATATTAAGGCAGGGAGAAATAATGGACCGGTACCCGGCACCATCTGGGTTTTCCCTAACACTATAATACTTAGTTAGGACACAGCGTATACGTAGCACCCATTTGTGCAACAGTGTTGTTTTTGGCAGCAAATTTTGATTTTTGTTTTAGTCATTATAGTCTTTTGAATAGTTTTCATTTAGTTTTAGTCACATTTTAGTCACCTGGAATGTGTTAGTGTTAGTCTAGTTTTAGTCGCCTAAGATTTTAGTCTACTAAATCTACAGTTGATTTAGTCGACTAAAATGTATTTTGGTGGGCATTGATGCCCACCATCGATGCAGCGCGACGCGTTGTGAGCTTGTAGATCTGCTATTTTCATAATGCAACCAAGTGTAAAATGACTTATACTGGATCTCTTGTCCACTAGTCCCTTCCTAACATTTTAGTCTAGTTTTTATTTGTTGACGAAATTGTCAGTATATTTAGTCTTAGTTTTAGTCGTCATAGCACAGTTTTCATTTAGTTTCCATTTAGTTTTCTTCAGTGGAAAAAGGTAGTCGACGAACATTTTTCGTCTTAAGTTTTAGTCGACGAAAACAACACTGTTGTGCACAGTGCCTAAGCTGAACAAATGAGAAATATGGACGTTTTAATATGCAGCACACAGGCAAAATAAATGAATGAATAAATAAACGTTTGTGCGTCTGGGTCAACAACTTGGCTTATGAAGAACGCCACTCTAATACGACCACATGCACCGAGCCGTCAATCTATAAATCCAGTGCTTTGAGATGGATGGTTTATTGATGAACCTTCAGCTCTTACACAATATTGATCCCGAAAAGCAATTGCTGAGTCAGCAGAAATGGAGGGAGGGAGATGAAGAGGGGGGGGAAATGGTATGAAGGACTGGAGGAGAGGATGTGGGGTAGAAAGGGACAGGGTGAGTGGTACAGACGGACTGGAGGAGAGGATGTGGGGTAGAAAGGGACAGGGTGAGTGGTACAGAGGGACTGGAGGAGAGGATGTGGGGTAGAAAGGGACAGGGTGAGTGGTACAGAGGACTGGAGGAGAGGATGTGGGGTAGAAAGGGACAGGGTGAGTGGTACAGAGGACTGGAGGAGAGGATGTGGGGTAGAAAGGGACAGGGTGAGTGGTACAGAGGACTGGAGGAGAGGATGTGGGGTAGAAAGGGACAGGGTGAGTGGTACAGACGGACTGGAGGAGAGGATGTGGGGTAGAAAGGGACAGGGTGAGTGGTATAGAGGACTGGAGGAGAGGATGTGGGTTAGAAAGAGATGACAGGGTGAGTGGTACAGAGGACTGGAGGAGAGGATGTGGGGTAGAAAGGGACAGGGTGAGTGGTACAGACGGACTGGAGGAGAGGATGTGGGGTAGAAAGGGACAGGGTGAGTGGTACAGAGGACTGGAGGAGAGGATGTGGGGTAGAAAGGGACAGGGTGAGTGGTACAGAGGACTGGAGGAGAGGATGTGGGGTAGAAAGGGACAGGGTGAGTGGTATAGACGGACTGGAGGAGAGGATGTGGGGTAGAAAGGGACAGGGTGAGTGGTACAGAGGACTGGAGGAGAGGATGTGGGGTAGAAAGGGACAGGGTGAGTGGTATAGACGGACTGGAGGAGAGGATGTGGGGTAGAAAGGGACAGGGTGAGTGGTATAGACGGACTGGAGGAGAGGATGTGGGTTAGAAAGGGACAGGGTGAGTGGTATAGACGGACTGGAGGAGAGGATGTGGGGTAGAAAGGGACAGGGTGAGTGGTATAGAGGACTGGAGGAGAGGATGTGGGTTACAAAGGGACAGGGTGAGTGGTATAGACGGACTGGAGGAGAGGATGTGGGGTAGAAAGGGACAGGGTGAGTGGTATAGACGGACTGGAGGAGAGGATGTGGGGTAGAAAGGGACAGGGTGAGTCAAGGTGTGGGAATAATGAAGGGGGGGAGAGAGAGAGAGAGAGAGAGAGAGAGAGAGAGAGAGAGAGAGAGAGAGAGAGAGAGAGGGAGAGGGGGAGAGAGAGAGAGAGATTGGGGGAGGGGAGGATTAACGGTAAAAGATAACGCGGTGGGTTGAAATGTGAGAACGTGAGATTACAGACCGATAGCCATCTGCGGATGTTGTGATTGTTTGCACACAGAAGCAGCAGCGCTGCCCTTTGTAGTGCATTATAGAGTATTAGCAGTGTGTACAGTACATTGTCCCAGTGGTACAGGCGAATTAACAATATTATGTACAGTACACGACTACACACGGGGTTGTCTTTGGACTGGCATTCCATTCAAGGTTACGTTGTTTTGACAGCATGTGATGATCTTTTTTTTTTAAATATTGCAATTAAAAAATAGGCATGAGTTGCTTTTAACCCATTTAGACCTGAGGACAATTCTACAAATGCCTTCTAAATCCTGACAGTTTTCTGAAAAACCCTGTTTCTATGTCAGTGGTTGTCAAACTATTTAATGTCAAGGACCCCTAGAATTATATGAATTTGGTCGCCGACCCCCATCTGAAAATATGTTGTTCCAGGGACCTCCCAGAAGCAAAGATTTGAGCTAAAAACGAACATTCTGAAAGAATATATATTCAAACATTTGGGCCACATTTTCACGATTTTTCTAAAATAGCAGAACTACAAGCTCGTAGCGCGGCTATGAGCTTGTAGATCTGCTATTTTTCAATAGCTAAAGTATAACATGATGCTATAAACACCAAAAGGGGTTCCCGCCCAGAATGGCGGCGGGTGGGCGGGCAGGTGGCTTTCACTAAAACAAGATTATTCAGACAATAAAACGTAACAGATAGTAGATACATCTTCTGGGAATAGTAACATTGCTTACTACAGAACCGTGCCCATCTGTCAACTACATCTGAACCGCTAAAGCCCTATGCTCCAGTTTTTCAAGCTAGCCTGAAAATCTGTCTTTTTCAGCAAACACCATCGTGCCACAAATGAGACTGAATTAGACTCCGAGTCGAGTAGGATGAGAGAAAGCATAAACATGTAGGCTATCTGAAAAATGTTGCCCCAGGACTGAGGAGAGGACGTATGAGCATGGAATGCTTGACACAATGCGTTATCAGTGCTGGCCTTTATATTACTTCTGCAAACTAAGGTCACACACTCACATGGTAACAAATTAAGCCAGAACAGAAGCTATACTGACTTTAGGAAATAAACTAGTACTAACATGAACAGCACCGTTGACCCCGTCTTGACCTGCATGTCAACCTTTCCATGCTATGCTATTCATTGATTAGGGCATGTCACTGTGGCTGAACTACACTGCTCTACACAGTACTGTACTGACCCCTGACTACTACAGACTAATGTTGGGATATCGGTCGGATCAGATGCCAGGGTGTAAAAGGTGTAAGTTTGTGTTGTTTACGCTGTTTACATATCGCACGCACAGACAGACAAGACAGGCTGATGGCGCTGTTGAGAAAGGGAAATAACTCCATGCCAGGAGGTGGCAGTAATCTGCAGTGTAATGACAACCGGCCCGGAAGTCAATTGAGCAACTACAAACAAACAGATGAAGCATTTTCCCTTTCTAGGACTATTAATCATCACGTAAACTACATTAGAAGGCAAGTGTCGTCTGGCATGAAACCATTTTGCTGAATCAATAAAAGGATTTATTTGCATGCACTGTAGAGGATAATCATGATTGAAGCATATGGTTGCAAAATGCACTATACTCTATACTTTTCTGCATATAAAACATTTGGTTACTTTAATATTATTAGCTGCTAAAGTTGTCGATCTGTTATGATCATCTTGGCAGGCATTAGCCAACTACTTTGGCACAGTCCAAGGGCTGGCCGGGTGTGAAACGGGCATTATCTTGGGGGCATTAGGATGATTCATTCATAAGACAACAAGACTGCCATTGATGAAAATGGCTACCAACCAGGCTTTTTGAAATACTTCCCTCTCAAATGATATGCTGCAAACATGGCGAGTGAACAACATAGTCTTCTTCACAGAGAACCATGATAGAGTGAACAAAAGGAGATTCCTCTGAAGCGGAGGCTGACATTTTGTCAGTGTCTCTAGGCTAGTAGCCTCTGTGGTATGCTGACCCCCATGCGCCCCCTCTGGCTCTTTCCCATCATAAGCACTGCATTGATTTACATTTTCTGTCACCACAGTCTTCTCAAGTGTTAGCCTAGTCATTAATCAATCCCACTTTTCTTAACATGGCGAGTATACTTTGAATAAAGAATAAGAACGTTTCCATCTGAGAAATAAAATACAAGCTTTTTCACTACAGAAGCAGGCTTTTGGTAAAAAGCCATTCATCTCAACAAAAGATAAGGATTTTTTAACACGGTGACATTGGGTATTCCCCTGTATGTAGCAGAGGGCTCTCCCAACAGCTCTCCCTTCCTGGCCTGGACTGTTGCATCTATGCACATGCTAATGCTAACATCTGAAATGTTAATTGAGTCCGCCTACTGCCAGTGGCAACCAAATGGGTCATGTAAATGAGCAGTCCTTTGATCAAATCACAAGTACTCTTATTACCAAAGATGTCTCCACAGAACAGACAGCAGTTACTGTCATTCAGAAACCAGTAGCTCATGCTTTCCAACATTAGGCTGTGAAAACCCAAAAAGGAGAGATTTTCTGGGGTATCTGCAAATTGCAACACCCCCACCCCCATAAAACCCTACACTACAATAAATAGAATAAATACAAGGATGTGCAAGTAAAATCACACCGTTGTGCATATTATCCCCGTGTTTGCACAACAAAATAATACATAATTTTGTTTTACAAATCAATTCCCTCTAAATACCAGTAGTTCTTATCAGCCACTGGACTAGTGGTGGTGTTGTTTATCTGCAGATCTTCTTTTCTTTTTTTTGGTAGACTAGACTGGGATGTTTTGTTTGGGGCTGTATTTTTAAAAAACAAACAGATGTTCTCCAGAATATGGATGCCGAGTTTCAAGTGGTTTAAAAATGAACGCCCTTTTTTCAGTTATTCTGTTAATATAAAAAAGTAATCCATTGGATAATCGCCAAGAAGATAACCGATCAGGCAGGCCTACACAGAAACAAAGCCACATTTGTGCGTTCATATACATCGATGTGACATTCCAGCGTTCCAGAATAAATCAGATGCATCAGGCATGACATGTGTCAGCATTTAGTGACAGCAGTCGTCACTAGATTCTATACATTTTGACTACCGTTGTTGCCTATACATTTATTTCACAACAGTCTGACGATGTAGCAGACTGCCATCTGCAATTTGCTCAATCTCTCTCTCTCTCACCCTCCCTCTCTCACATGTGGGCACACACAACTAGACATGACAGCCAACAGTACATTTCATAGTGAAACATTTTACAACGATAGCCTATATGCATAGGAGGCCTTTGCTATGTTTCACCAGTTTCAATTGAAACAGGCGTCCACCCTCAGGGGGGCCTCCAAGCTCCAACTAACCGTCAGGTGTCAGTCAACCCCTGCCCTCTCTCTCTCTCTCTCACTCACTGCCTTACTCTCTCCCACAATGTTAAGTTACACTTATTTCCTGTTAATAGCCTGTGTAAAAATTGTGCGGCGGGGAGACACTTTATTGTGAAGGGACGACAGGATGAGGAGAGGTGTTGTTGCTGTGTAATTGTCGAGAGTAATGGCTGCACACGATATTGAACAGTCAAAACTATTTGTATCAATACACCTGTATCAACAGAATAATGATGTCATAGGTAGCCTATGGAGACCTCATATTTGGTCTTGAAACTGGCCTACAGATTGCTAAGGCCGCCCGGCCCTGCCTATATGCATTACTAAACAAAATACAAACTCTAGTCTAAACATTCCTTTAAAGTCATTGGTTTAAAATCGTTTTTGCCATTGTAAGGTCAGGACTCAGGACTGACTTGTGTGTGTGTCTCGGCCCAGATTTTCAGTCCAAAAAAAAAAGCTTCACATTTTTGGATTGAAAATAAAATACTGTGTCTTCATGTTGTCAAAAATAGCAAAATCACCACATATTATGATCAGAAGGGGGGCGGTTAACTTCAAAGCAGCACAGTGCGAAGACCGTAGACGACGGTCACACCCCTCTCTCTCTAACCGCCAATTGGGCCCTGTGGAGTGATGATGGGGCAACATTTCTACCCTGGGCCTGAACAGCTTGAGATGAACAACGAGAAAGAAACAGTCTAGATACTGTCTCAGATAGACAAGTGTGACGTCACAGGTTAACCCATTCTGACCGGGCACCCATTTTGGTGTTAGCACTATGTTATGCTTTAGCTATTGAAAAATAGCAGATCTACAAGCTCATAGCGCGCCACCGAGTGGCGCGCTACGAGCTTGTAGGTCTGCTATTTTTGAAAAATCGAAGGACGACTGACATTTTTAGAATCTGATCTCAGGTCAGAATGGGTTGATCAGACCAGTGTGTGTCCAGTGGAAACCTGGTATGAATCTGATCTCAGGTCAGAATGGGTTTGTTGCCCATGTGCGTCAGTGCATGTGTGGTAGATTTTGTTCTAGTGCGATAGAATGCATCTGTAGTCCATCAATCCATTCTTGATCTCTGCTGAGACAAGCCAGAAAACATTAGTCTGTCTCTCTTCACATGGTTTGTGCAGTTCTACACAGTTCAACTTGAACACTAGCATTCCTATTCAGGGCATGTCAAAATAGGCAAACATTCAGCAAAGAGTGCCAAAAACAGGGGAAACATTCAGAAGAAAAATAATAATAATAATCACACCCGTGTGAACTGTGAAGTGAGGGCCACTCTTATCATCATACATCATCTCATTCTGGCCAATCACAATTTGCGTCCTCACTTTTCCTTTCCTCACTTTTGTCTTAAATGTTGGCGTTTACACAAATCCAGAAAGCTGGGCATAGCTAGCGCTATCATCATCTTACAACATTGAGGAGGGAATACGGTATAGCTTGGAGCAGCTATAAATGTTACTTTATTCAATGGTCATCGAGTCATACAATTATTTTTTCAGGATAGATAGGTGATCATGTAATGATGATGTAAAACAAACTGTGTCAAAACAAACGTTTTTAAAACAAAATTAAACCTGTATATAGGAGCGCCCCGTCAAAAAAAATAGTGGATCTAACAAGCTCACAACTGAGCTTGAAGGTCGGCTATTTAGGGTTTTGAGATCTAATAGCACAGTGAGGTGCAGTGAGTTAGTTAATGGGATACAGTTTGGCAGGCTTGTACGAGCCTCCCAACAAGAACAAGCATGACTCAAGCCCACATTCTGACTAAATCAGACGTTGCAACCTCTGGGTGTTCTGCAGGGAGAGGCAGTGCAACCTTTGAGCATAATTACGTATTGTGTAATGTTTGCAGTTAGTCAGGACAGAACTTATACCTCCTCCCATTTTGACGTCCTGTACAACAGCCGTTGTTTGTGAATCCAATACTGACGTGAAGCCTTTTGAAAATGAAAATGACGGAAACTATTAGCAGTCTTAGTGCCAAACAAACAGGCTGCAACTTCCCATAGACAGCCCCATTCATCGAAACAGAAAAGTCCTATCCGATTGTATTAAACAACATCGTCAAACTCACCAACATTGCAGCTGTACGGAAAGCTTAAATTATCCTCTTAAAATATGTTACGTCTTTGTTTCAGAAAAATCCACCGTAGACATATTATGAGCTACTTCCCTGTCAAGTAATTCTGTGCATGATATTTCTTTTTAAGTGACAGAGTTTGGGAGCGCTCGTTGGATATCACTCCACAGCCCTGCGTACAACCTGTTTTGAATTTGCTCATAATGCAGGAGGCAGCAGGACGTTGTTTTACAAAAAAAAAAAAAAGAGTGCTTCCAAACTCCAATACTTATGGGGGAAAAAAAATCACCTGCAAGGAATTTCTTGACAGGAAGTAGCACATAGCATGTCTACGGTGGATTTTTATGAAACAATCACTTTGCAGATAGACGAGTTTGACGTTGTTTAATACAAATCGGATAGGACTTTTCCGTTTGGATGAATGGGCTGTCAGTCAATGGGAAGTTGCACCTAGTTAGCATCTTATCTTACTGGCAAGATGGCCGCGGTCTGAATATCGTCTATAGTGCCACCGAGTGTGCCAGTGAGATTAGAGATATACATTTTGGCGAAGCAGCCTTTTTAGTGACTATAAGGGCTGCAGTAATAATAAATAATAATGAATTGCAATATTATAGCGCTAATACTATTCCAAGTGCTCAGAGCACTTTACAATGGTTCATTCATTCATACATTGGGAGGTGAAGGTTCATTCATTCATACACTGGGAGGTGAAGGTTCATTCATTCATACACTGGGAGGTGAAGGTTCATTCATTCATACATTGGGAGGTGAAGGTTCATTCATTCATACATTGGGAGGTGAAGGTTCATTCATTCATACATTGGGAGGTGAAGGTTCATTCATTCATACATTGGGAGGTGAAGGTTCATTCATTCATACATTGGGAGGTGAAGGTTCATTCATTCATACATTGGGAGGTGAAGGTTCATTCATTCATACATTGGGAGGTGAAGGTTCATTCATTCATACATTGGGAGGTGAAGGTTCATTCATTCATACACTGGGAGGTGAAGGTTCATTCATTCATACACTGGGAGGTGAAGGTTCATTCATTCATACATTGGGAGGTGAAGGTTCATTCATTCATACATTGGGAGGTGAAGGTTCATTCATTCATACATTGGGAGGTGAAGGTTCATTCATTCATACATTGGGAGGTGAAGCAGCAAACAGCCGACACCAGCGTCCTCACTTCCTCACCCACATTCACACACCAATGGTGGAGAGCTTCACACCGACCAACTCATTGGAGGCAACGTAGGGTTCAGTGTCTTGCCCAAGGACACTTCGACATATGGACAGGAGGAGGAGCTGGGATTCGAACCGCCGACCCAGGGATCCTTGGACGACCTACTCTATCTCCTGAGCCACAGTCAGCCACCCCACAATGTAACTCAGTAATCACCCTCTGACTGGCACACTCTCCATGGCACAGTAGTACGGTCTTATCATCAGGGCACCCTGCCATCTCTGCCTATCTGAGTGAGTAGAGGGGGCTGGTGGGGGGGACTTCCTTCCGATCCCATTCATAACTCAGGGGCCACCTGCTGTGCCTGTCAAAGCCTAGAGAGAGAGAAGGCCTGATTTGTTCTTGTCCCGTGCCAAAAATAGATCTACGGGGTTACAAAGCTTCGCGGATGCGACGCGCTGTGAGTTTGTAGATCTGCTAATTTGTGCTAGTGTGACATTAATAAATTAAGCACCAAGGCAGAGCCATCTTCAACATACAAAAAGAAAAGGCCTCCTTATCCTCTCATTTCGTTAAACCAGCACAGAAGAGGGACAAGATATATTGAATTACATCAATACATATGAATACAAACTAATATGAATTTGGAGTCTGGACAGCATTCATTCTTTTTAACGTTCTCATTCGGACATTAACGACTTACATGATATTGGTTGTGTCTGCCATAGTTATAGTTATAGTTATAGTTCAGATGTGCATTATGAGTCCCTTTCTTTAGTGAAGCCCATTGAGAGCAGGAGGCCCTGATCATAAACATTTGAACCACAGCACAACGTCACAGAATGCAAATAAATATAGTATTTATTTACTATTTACATGAAACGGGTGCAGTCATGTCCTCCATAAGCACCGATCGAACCAGTTTCACAGAGTCCTGAAGTGTGTTCCATTGTGTCTATACTCACTGTACTGTAGACTACTAGAACTAGAGCAGGGTTGAATGTCTACTCACTGTACTGTAGACTACTAGAACTAGAGCAGGGTTGAATGTCCAGTGACTTTTGGATCTAAAAGCGAGGATAGGCACAGAAAGCTTGCCACACAAGGCCTTATAAACTAATTGCCATCTACGAACTGCGAGCCGTGCACTTTTTCATATAAGATAGAATGATGGGTGAGATAGCCAGATAGCCATTGGCGGTAATGAATGGCAGAGCACTGTGATCATGATACACTGTTTTAAGAGGCCTGTTGATTACTATTTATATGTATTTGATGTATTACCACATGTGTTGTTCTTGCTTACCGTTAGTCGCTCCGGGTTAAGAGTGTCTGCTAAATACCTATAATATAAATTGTAAATTGTTGTCCTTGCTTGTTGTTTTACACACACACCCCTGTGTCAATTATCTAATGTGATCCTGGGCTCTACACACCCTCCGCCAACCTGGGGAGAGCAACGGACTTGAACTCATGCTTCCTTCATGCACGAGTGTCCAAGTCGCTCTTTTGCACCCGACAGGAGTTCCTTTTCCCTCCATCAGGCGCCCCGGCTGGCCAGGGGGAGGCAGTTTAGAGACCAGGATTACTGCATGTGACAACATGCTACCCTAGGGGACACGGGGAGAACATGCAAACTCCACACAGAAGGGTCCTTTCGCCAACCCCGCCTCGGGTATGGGCACTGATGACGCGGAGGAGGGGATACGCCGCCAGCGCCCCGAGCGGGAATCGAACCCAGGACCTTCTAGCCGTGAGGAGAGAGCACTACCAACTGTGCCAAGGTGCCCCCCAAAAGTGGTGTTCTGACGAGAATAATACGGCTGTGAATCATGACTCCATTCGGAGGCTTTATGGTCCCTGTTGCCCAGCCAAACACCACCTGTTAGGGCTGCTCACTTCACTGTGCCAGAAAGCCTTCCAGTCAGCACTCACCATCCTATCCACTCCACTCCAGCTGTGTGTGTGTGTGTGTGTGTGTGTGTGTGTGTGTGTGACGAGGGACTATCCCATTCAGGTTGTGTGTACTGTATCCTACTACTGTAGGATTACCACCATGGAGAGGGATTACTATGGCACATGAGCCCAAGCGCGCGCACACACACGGAGTCACGGATACAGTCTTGCAAGCTACGTGTAAACATTACAGACCTAGTCTTGCACTCTTTCTACCCCCACTCAAATGCTGTGGACTGAATCGCTCATTTCAGTTGAAGAGTTGTTTTACTTGGGCATGGGTATGTTGCTAGTTAGAACGGTGTATTTACTAGAAGGCCATTGACATGTTGCATGGCCTAATATATCTTACTTATTCATTTCAGCCAGCCCCAGGAGCAATGAATGATATCTTGATGCTGTGGCCTATACCACAACTAGGGCCTGCATCAGCACATCCTTGTGTGTTGACTTTAAACTTGTGTGGAACTGAAGAAACACGTACATAGGCTACGCATACGCTTTTTTTTATTACACGTACAACTATCAGAAGCCAAGGGAATCACCATAGTAGCCTACGCTTCGCGCTTTGAAAACACAAAGATTGTTACATTCTTACAAAGTAAGCTAACAACATGCTGTGAGAGTGAGAACTCCTGATCTTTGTCCCAACTTTCTCCGATTCGTTTGCCCCAAGTAGCAGTAGTAGAAAGGCCCTGTAAAGGTAACTCACGGAAATAAATAACACATGTGTGTGTTTTAAGTGTCTCTTACCTTAAAAAACAAACTTTTCTGTGTTGTGTTTGGGCTACATGCGTCCTCCCGAGGTCTTTTCTTCCACGTATTGTTATCGTGCAATCCGAAAGGAATCACCCCGACCGTCCGTCCGTCCGTCCGACCGACACAAGCAGTTGAATGATCAGTCCTCGGTCTGTCCCATACCGACTCCCAGCTCCATACACCGAATCTTTTATCGAGATCCACTAAATCCGCGTACAATTCCAATTGACAACGCTATATCCACATGATACGGGAATAAAGGCCGCGCAGAAATGGTCAAACAAATCACGGCCCGAGATCGGCGAGTGTGTGGAAGCCGGTTGCATTGAGAGCAACATAACAATAGCCAGCCACCTCAGCCTAGTAGTCTACACACAGCGAGGAGCCGATGAGACCAAAGGAGGAATCATTCCCTATTGAATGGTTTTCCCTTGTGCCCATGCCCAACTAGTCCAATATGGCCGACATTACGTTACAGACTGAGATTTGGTCATTTGTATGAGCGTTACCCTCGAATAGTTGCAATAATAATGATGCAAAGTAAAGCATTCGATCTTATGAGACTAAGATTACTAGCTTACACCTACAATATATAGACAAATACCCACATTGTGAATGTGACTTAACCGTTGAACCTTCTCCAATTTCTTGTGCAATGTATTGTGCAGACATTTGGCGCCCTCTAGAGGCCTTCTGCTACTGCAACATCGACATCACCGTGCTGGTCTACTCCAGTGGATTTCAACCGGTGGTCCGTCCCTGAGGAGGTTCCAGAATCCAGGTGGTCCCGGGCCGGTACCGAGGCTAGGTGGTCCCCAACTAAATGATGGAGAGTTGGTAACCAAATAATAGACCTTTAGATCTTTACCTATTCAGAGTGTAGTGTAGTTCGATCATTCTCATGATGAAATTGGCATCCTGACCGGAAACTGTAAATTCATCTTATTGGAGAGACACCGTTACTGAACAGAGAGAGAGAGAGAGAGGTAGAGAGAGAGAGAGAGAGATAGAGAGAGAAAAAGACAAAATTTTACCCCATGAACAAAATATAGTCATTCTATGATTCTACAAACATAGTAGGCCTAATAATTTCAAAGTGATTTGCTGACCCCTACTGACTAAAGAGCACACTTACACTATATTACTAAAACACTAATAGTAATGTAGCTACCTTAGTTTAATAAAATCACACCCGTGTGAAGTGAGGGAAGCTAATATTATTAAGTCTAACTCATGTTGCTATGATTAGGTGATGTAATGGTGATGTAAAACATTCATTTGGAGCCTAAAAGGTCAGTCTATGGCCTCACTCACACCTAAGACACACGTGTCTTCTGTGTGTTATATGGCCGCCTCAATGCATTTCCAATGGGAGTCACATGGTTTCATGACACAACCTTGTTGCATGGCTGTCTTCTGCCCTCCCCCCATGCAACAAGGTTGTGTCTTCAAACCATGTGACTCCCATTGGAAAAGCATTGAGGCGGGCGGCCATGACACACAGAACACACACAGGACACAAGTGTGTCCTGTGTGTGTCTTATGTGTGAGTGAGTGAGGCCTATGATGTCATATTGATAATAAATAATAATAATATATACGATTTATATAGCGCTTTTCTAGGTACCCAAAGTCGCTTTACAGAAAGAGTACAGACATATTTATTAGAAAACTATTTAAAAAAGTTTAAAAGGTTAAAAACTAGAAATCAAAATCAAAAGAGGGACAAACAAGAAGGGGTGTGTCAGTGTGTGTGTGGGGGGGTTATGTAGGGAAAGCCAGTTTGAAAAGGTGGGTTTTGAGTGTGCTTTTGAACATTTCGAGGGTGGGGGCAGCTCTGATGTGAGTTGGGAGTGAGTTCCAGAGAGAAGGGGCAGCCACTGCAAAGGCCCGGTCTCCCCATGTCCGTTTGTTAGATTTGTGGGGTTCCAGTTGGTTGGCAGTGCTTGACCTGAGGGAGCGGGAGGGGACATGGCGGTTGATCATATCAGTGTGCTCTATAGATGGCGATTCGTGGTTTCATCTATATTTTAGGCGTCCGCAGATCCGACCAGACATCCTGGGTATAGCCTACTTGCCACATCAAGGTCTTTTTTGGGACACAGTCCCGGCGTATGGCCATGATCGTTTGGAAGGTGCATGAAGGCATAAGAAGGTTTAAGATTTTTATTTATCAATTTGATTTGACGACCACGGGCCACCACGACCACTCATAGGCCTACTCAGATTGTAAGGCATTTTATATACAGTAAGTCAAGAGAGCACCTGCAGAGACCTGTTTATATAGGATTTACAAAATTACACAGTGCAAGGGCAGGAGCCTATCTCCTGTTTCTGTAGCGTGAGGCGGCTTGATGTACAAGTACACTAGTGCTGCCAGAATTGGCCGAAAATTACATTTGAATATTCCTTTTGATGGAACACCCATGGATTCGAACGAATGTCGAATGTATATGATTTTTAATATGATATGAATATTGCAGCCTAATATGCTGTGACACTTTCTCTTTCTTTATCTATATGGTCCGGTCCTGTGTGGGCCGCGGTTGGTGCTGAGAAATGCACTCTCTTCTTTTGTGAGTCTTTTGTGAGATAAGATTAATGATTCATAATTGTCTTAATAGCCAAATCTTTGTATAATGTTTTAGTTTACGTGCACAGAGTCTCATGGTCGGGGGGGTAGGACCAAGTCTCATGGGATTTGGGATTTGTTTATAAACATTTGTGATTTGTTTATAAACATTTGTGATTTGTTTATAAACATTTTGGGATTTGTTTATAAACATTTGGGATTTGTTTACAAACATTTGGGATTTGTTTATAAACATTTGGGATTTGTAAGTCTCATGGGGGGGGTAGGACCACTTCCAGTTGACCTGTAGTAAGTCTCATGGTCGGAGGGTAGGACCAAGTCTCATGGGATTTGGGATTTGTTTATAAACATTTTGGTATTTGTTTATAAACATTTGTGATTTGTTTATAAACATTTGTGATTTGTTTATAAACATTTGTGATTTGTTTATAAACATTTTGGGATTTGTTTATAAACATTTGGGATTTGTTTACAAACATTTGGGATTTGGAAGTCTCATGGGGGGGGGGGGTAGGACCACTCAGGGCCGGTTCTAGGCATAGGCGAACTAGGCGGTCGCCTAGGGCCTCAACCACTGAGGGGGCCTCGTCACAGGGAGAAGATTTTTTTTTTTCATGTATCCCTTACATGGGCTACTGGCCACATGTGGCCCCCACCTAGCTTCTTAATTTTGATCTCAAAGTGCACCAGATTGAAGCATTTTCATGGCAAATTTACAATTTTTATCCGGCGTGGCAAAGCAGGAGGGGGGGGGGGGGCCTCTGTATAATATGTTGCCTAGGGCCTCAAAAGGCCTAGAACCGGTACTGCAGGGTAGGCCTACAAGTAAAAAGCGACAACGTTTCGATGTTTCAGTTACATCTTCATGACCTGACGAAGATGTAACTGCAACATCGAAACGTTGTTGTGTGTGTGTGTGTGTGTGTGTGTGTGTGTGTGTGTGTGTGTGTGTGTGGTCCACCATCTGTTCTCTCCCCTCCAGGTAGGATTGCAGCCAGCTCACTGATGTGCATCAGAACCAATATCTTTTAGCTTGTTAATCAGTATGGAGTGGTTTACGGTCATGTCAAAAGCCACCATGTGCCACTGCAGTATTTGCCAGCATCCACCTCGTGACGCTCAAGTAGAGGAGGCATGCATGTGTCATTGGAGTGGGATGTTCTGAAGCCAAGATTGGAATTCCTATATTAGTTCTTTTTAGGATAAGATACTTTTCAAGCTGTGCATATTATAGACTATTTTATTTGTTCCATCACTTTCGAGATGGAGCCTATATGAAGGTCTAATTTGCTGCCTTTCTCATGCAGTGGGGTTACTTCATTAGTGTGAATGAAGTCTTTTGTAACGGAGTAATTCTACAATGACGCGAATGGTATTTTTTTTACTTTACTAGTAAAATATTTGAGTTACAGGCAGGCCTACTATTTAGAAAGCTGGATCTTGTATGGTATTCTTCTCTTCTCCACATGATGGCGCCGTTTGATCAGACTTGCACATAGTCCGTGATCGGGCCATGATATCAACAGCCTCTTTTAGTTTAAAACACAACATGGGGTTTAGGTGATTTTTTTTCTTCTCCATTGGAATCACGTCCAAGCACAACTTGGGGATTGGGCCCCGACCACAATGACTCTGCGCGTTCGTCATATTGCGTCAGAGAAGAATAAACACAAATGACGTGAATGAATCGGTCATCGGACACGTTTTGTGGTACGGTATGGGTATAGCCTATAGCATGGCAGGTATAGGCTACTAGAACACGGTATTGGACAACCTGGACCTGAGGTTGGTGCAACATGGGCGCGTCCGTGGCTTCCCGAGTTCCCGGCGTCTTGACATGAGGATTCAGCCGTATTGATGGGAAAAGACAATCAATTGCAATCGCTTAATTATAAATAGGCCTGCACTCTGTCTTAATATTAATTGATCAGTTCTCACAGGCCTATAGGTTATATAGCCAAATTCCTTTTCCGTATAGCCTAACACACTATATGTTCTCCTTACACAAAAACTGTATACAGCATCAGGAGATATTCATTCTATGCCAGAAAAATGCACATCTTTTAGAACTATCAACTCTCTTTGTCTCTCCTGCATGCGTCACTCATACAGCAAGCAATGTTCAGATCCGATTGTGTGCAGTTTAGACTATAAGCTATATTACGTTGGTGTATATCCAGTAAACGGTGGTCATTATTCAAAGCCATTTCCAATATAGGCATATAAAGTTAAAGCTTCGTGCAATGAACGTGGTTTAAACAAATAAATAAAATAAGACTCTCTTGGCAAAGAAGGCGACTCGTTTTCAGCACCGGATAGCTCCCCACGGGCCTTGAACTCCGAACATCTTCTAATCTAGCTGGAGGCTGATAGGTTTCCTTTCCCATCAGCACCACTGATCGTGTGGTTCACAGAGAAAAGGAACCACGCCGGTCATCATTTCTCCAAAAGATTAGAATTTCCCAGCTTATAGCCCATAATCATAAATGCCTAATTAGAGGATAGTTATTGATGACGCGTGGGAGGCGCGCGCACTGACTGGTCGTGGTGGTGGTGAGGGAGAGAATTATTTATGCTGACCGTCACGTCCTCTTGTGTAAACTAAAGTGCATACACGTGTGCACGCACCTCCTGTCAAAAGAATTTGATGGAGGGAGGGAGGGAGGGAGGGAGGGGAAAAAGTTTCTATGTAAAAGTTCCATCTTGTGGGGGTGGGAGGGGATGTATGAGGTAGGGCCGGGGAGGGGGGGGGGGGTCGAGCATGCATCGATGAGGAAGCAACCGCGCTATTATATTCCGGGAGGAAGGCGGCTTGATGACGTCTATAACCATCCCTAATGTGACTTATTGGAGAGGAGGGAGAAAAAAAAAGGCAAGGCTCCACCGAGTCATGGATAAAAATCCAAGGCAATCAGTTCGCAGGACACAGAAAAAAGTTTAGAACAAAGCTATGTAGACGAACCACGCGGCGTTTTTCTTTTCCTCGTTACCTCTTCCTTTTGCGCAATCATCGCCTGGTTTTTAGTCACATAGTTGTGTTATAAAACTAAGACCGGCAGCGCTGAGGGGACCACTATAAAGGAACCGACGGCGGAGGCGCTTCCTTCAGCCCAGGAAAGGAGGAGAGGTGCCGTGAGAAAGATCGCTATCTTTCTCTCACTCTGCACTCACACACACACACACACACACACACACACACACACATACACACTCACACACACACACGCACGCACACACGCACTCACACACACTCACGCACACACACTATACCAACAGCACAACCGCACCCGGCGGCACGTATCTCGTCCAGCCCCAGCTGCTCTTCTCCTCTTCCTCCTCTAGGTATGTTGTGTGCTTCTCTCTGCAGGTTCTTTCTTTCACAAACAGGAATTGCTTTTTTTTCTTCTTTTTTTTTTAAATCGGAGAAATGGGAACTCAATCAAGATTAAGTTGTGGAATTCTTTCTTCTTCTTCTTCTTTTTTCCTTGCGCGGACCCAATTTATTTTTTTCCTTTTTTTTTATATAGGCTATACCACTGTCTGTGCCCAAAGGAAATTAACGGATTTCGTGTCGCATTCGATCTTTAAACTTTTTTTTTTTTTATGGAATCGGGCTGAAATAGAGCAGCAGGGCAAACAAAATGTGATTTCAGCACTAATGGAAATGTTAAGCTATATAATTGCCTTTATGAAGGTTAGCCTTATATATAAACTGAATTATAAACGGAACGCATATATTGTATAGGCTATGGATGATAGACTATATATATTTATTTTTTTGCTTTATTAAGTGTGCATGTGAGTGTTATGGATGGAGTGGAATTCCCTGTATATATAACACTGCTTTGTGTGTTTTCATTTTCTAACAGCATGGCCAGGTCGAGCAGAGCGACCCTAGTCTTGCTCATCTATGGGATCGTAATGCACTTCAGCGTCTACTGCACACCTATCGGACTAACACCTATCGGACTAAGTTACCCCAAGATTAGGTGGGTGGATGTCTTACAATTGCATTTTTCTTTTAAAAAAAATTTTTTTTTTTAATGATGGCGATTTGATTCAAAATCAAGTATATAGTTGGAACAATATTCTCAAGTAATATTATTATTATTATTGTTGTGAGAAGATCGGTAATAGTTTAATACATTCGTTTAAATATAGCATTAAACAAACATTTAGCCTTTAGCCTATATATAGTAGCCTAGGCCTATGGAAAATATATTGCGCAATGTGTTGGTTGGGTAATGTGGAAAATGCCATGCAGTGAATGGAGAAATTGCATGTATAGCGGTATAAATATAGCCTGCTATATCGGTGTACAGTCCGATGGGACAGGCAGGCATGCTCACAGAGGTATAAAGAACTCCCCTTATTAAAAAATGAGAGTCAACCGGATAGCCCCATGACAGGATGACGGTGGGATGGCGTCACAATGGAAGAGGCGAGGCAAAACCAATAGGAATGCTCCATTCTATAATGAGATGCATTAACATGTCTCCCCCCCCCCCCCGTCCCCCCACCCGTTTCCTATTGAAAGCTCTTAATTTATAGGCGTGGCTTTTTTTTTTTCACCGAGTCTAATTTTCACTGAAATCATCTTTTATTAAATGTTGGCGCATGAAGGCCTATAAATATCCGTTGTCCCGATTCCTATAAATAATGAATGAGGTCCGTATAATAAATAAATAAATAAATAAAAATAGCATCCCATTTGAAAGTATATATAATTCATAAACACAAATTGATTATTGAGCTATATATAATTCGATAGTAATTATAAGTAAATATCCTACAATAATACAAACTTTCGTTAATTTCTCCCAGTCTATGCTATACTATGAATATATAGCATCATATTCACGTTTGTTATTTTTTTATTTAGCCTATTTATTTATGTTATTTTACGTCTCAATGGTATTAAGTGAAATGCTGTATAAGACGCCTGTATACCAATGCAGACTAAAACGCAATGACTTAATGGTTTATGAAAGGATTCTATATTATTCTCATTAATGATTTATATTTCCCCCGTTGCATTGCAGGCTTGAAAACGACGCGTTCGATGAGGATGGGAACATTGGGAACTCGTTATCTGACATGGATTTTGATAGCGATCAGATTTCTATACGAAGCCCACCGTCCTTAGATGGCGACGGTTACACGCTTTACTACCCACCAGAGAAGAGGTGAGTTCGGCTATATATATAATTATATATATTTGATTTAACATAAAATGCAGGGGAAATCCATTCGGATGACTTTGTGCGTCGCCAATCGCCATAATATGTATATATAGGCTATGTGTGCTTGCTTTGTGTTTTCCCCCCAGAGTTTTATTTGTTCAGTGTTATTTTCATATTCAGTAGCCTAATAATGTCGATGCAAAAATAGCCCAAGACGATCGATGAGTACAATGTGATTATCCCATTACATACATGCGTGCACAGAGCAGCAGTATATGGCGATATAGATATTGTTTCGTCGTGTGTAACTTTGAGAGAGGGGTGGGCACATCATTTTATAGGCTATACTTTTTTTGATCATTGTCTGTGTGTGTCTTGCGCTTCTTATTATGGTCATCACCATCACTGACGATCTACATGTGTTGTTTGTGGCGTTTTATCTGATCTCAGAGCAGTGCAGCATGCAGAGGCGGAATTAGATAGAGCCTTGAGGGAGATCCTGGGGCAGTTAACAGCGAGGCAGTATCTGCATACTCTGATGACAATACAGACAGTAGGGTAAGGGCATTTATCTTAATATAAGCGTTTAATATATTATTATTATATATACCTGCCGCTCCGTCGCGTCATGCATCATCTTTAGTTTGTCCGCCGCCCCTTATTTAAGTTCAGGTTTGCTGCTGCGCTATAATGTGTCCTTCGAAATACATATACATACATTTGTCTAGTTTCATTTCTTTGAGTGTTTTTATTTTTTAATTTCGTGACCCCCCCCACCCCCGCTCATAACCCACAGAATGCACAATAGCCTACTGTGTTCCGCCATATATACACTTTCTTTGTTGGCATTGTTGCGTTCAAGATTATACTTCAATAGAGAGAGACATTGTTCTGATAGCTATAACAGGCTAATAATTATATCAGCCAAATAATAAATACGATGAAAACAATTAAATTAATGTATTAACGCCTATATAAGGCTTTAATGATGCACTGTGAATTAATAATTTATAACAGACGATTTAAAGGCTTAAGCCACAGTTTTGTTCGACATTAAAGGCCAATTTTTTTTTGCCTTTTGTTTGCCGAACGAAATAAATCCATGCACACATGTAGGCCTATACATAAATAAGCAAATAAGCTAATTTAAAGCTTGTAGACATAACTTTGTGATGGAATCCAAAACCCGCGTCAACTGGAGTCAACTGGACTAAAATGCCGTGGTAATCTTCATATATTATACATACAGTGCAGTTATGTGTTGAGTTAACACAGGTTATAAAAGCCTGCATGACTTCCTATACTTAATTAGTTGCATGCCTGGCGGTGTTGCAGATCTACAAGCTCACAACGCGTTATACGAACGTGACGCGTTGTGAGCTTGTAGATCTGCTATTTAATACTGCAGCGAGCTATAGCCCGACAGGCAGCCATGCAGCGCCACCAACTATAGCCTATATTTATGTAAACGAGCCATTTTTTTAACGTTAGGCGGACGCGCATTATTTCCCCCTCGTGTGTGTGTGTGTGTGTGTGTGTGTGTGTGTGTGTGTGTGCACGCATGCCATGCAGTGAGGAGAGCAGCGTGGAGGAGGACTCGCAGGCGCAGTCGGAGCAGCCCCTGTCCAAGAGGCACTCGGACGGGATCTTCACCGACAGCTACAGTCGCTATCGGAAACAGATGGCCGTGAAGAAATACCTCGCCGCCGTGCTGGGACGAAGGTACAGAACGAGGGTTAAGAACAAAGGACGGAGACTCGCCTATTTGTAGCGCCCTATCTATCCTATAATAACCCAACCGTTCTGTGTGAGCCCAATGAGCGCCCCCCCCCCCCAAAGCCCCCCCTCGATCCTTGAATGATGTGTATATAATATCAAGTCGTTAAAACTCAACAGATTATTACCTTGACCAAACAGTGGACATGCGCCTGTGTATTTCTTTTAAAACATGTATTTATGTATGAAGTAAAGCCATTAAAAATGAATATTTTAATAATATTTTTCGTTTTTTTCTTTTTGTACAAACAAGAACAACTAAAAAAAAAAGCACTTGATATAACCTGCACAGTTATATAGCCTATATATATACACTTTGTGGACCAATATTTTATTTTCGTGTCAAACATGTTGGAAAAAAAACTAAAACAAAAAAGATAAAAAGGTATAAATTAGAAAAAGAAAAGAAAAAATACAATAAAAAGATATAAGTGTGCACCTTCAACGTTATGCGCTTGAAAAAAAAACTCTTAAAGGTCATCTATATGCAGAAAAATAAATAGATTTTAAAAAGACAATCAAAGTATTGAATGTTATACTTATTTTTGTAAACCAACGTTCTATATTTTTTTAGTGTTGTTTGGTTGTTTTCGAAAAACAGGCCCAAAGAAGCTAGTGAGCATGCGCATGTGAGTGAGGCATTATCCACTGATTCTCCTAAAATGATAGATGTCCTGTCCCGTCCCACCTCCCTCTCCTCATGCCCTTGATGCCAGTGGCGTGCACAGATAGGCACTAGGGGGTGCTAGAGCACCCCCTAGTGCCCTTTTGGTAATGTGCTCGACAACAAAAAAAAAGAAAAAATGTTTCATTTTTTTTTCTTACTTTTTAGTGTGTGGACCATGGTGACATTGATCAAAAATTCGATAAAAAAATAAATAGCAGACCTACAAGCTCGTAGCGCGCCACTCGGTGGCGCGCTATGAGCTTGTAGATCTGCTATTTTTCAATAGCTAATAAAGCACCAAAATGGGTTCCCGTTCCCGCCCCAAAATGCGCAGCACAAGGTGCCCTTTTTTCACTTGAGCACCTGGCCCCTCTAAAAAATGTCTGTGCACGCCACTGCTTGATGCAGTGGTTCTCAAACTTTCTCAAAAGGACTCCCAAAATTGACACAGAACCCCATTTGAAAATATATGCCAGGGACCCCCATGATGAGAGAAGATTTGCTCAATTTCCTCAACTATTTTGTAATTTCAAGGACCCCCAAGTTTTACATGAATTCTATAGGCTATATGTATACGGACCCCCCATTTAATGGCATTTCTATATCTCTGGGACCCCAATATATATATTGTAAAAAATAGTGGGGGGGGAAAAAAAATCAATATTATTTTAACTCAGAGAATGTACAAATGGAACCAAATTGGAACCATTATAGTGTCCATTTGGTTCCATTTGTACACCTTCTGAGTTACAGAGACCCATAAGGGTCCATTTGGTTCCTATATACTATCATTTAGCTATGGGGACCCCCTGGAACTCACCCGAGGACCTCTGGGGGTCCCCGGACCCCCACTTGGAGATCCACTGCCTTAATGGGACCTTAATGTGGGTCTCTCATCTGATGGCTGCAACTGATTGACTTGGGAAAAAAATCAGGGTGGTTATTTGGGGATATAGGCATACATTTGGTTGTAGACTTTGGAAAGGTCACCTCATGCAGTATAGCCTGCGAGCCTTACTCTGCGAGTCTGCGCCCCAAATCCCCAATGACGACGCATGCGTGCTCACTTGCCTCAGTCGTTTTACTTGTCATTTACTTGAGTTCAAGCAGCTACATTAGATGAACAATGTTTCGTATGTGTGCGTGTGTATGTAAAGTGTAAAAAAAACCCATATATATATATATATATATATATATATATATATATATATATATATACACACACAGTGTCCATATCCATCTCAATGTTCTTTTGTGTTCTGTAAACAGAATACATTTCAACTGTTATATCCGGTTATATTTGGGCAGTATTACCAGCTGTGTTCAGAATCCACAAGACTAAGACACAGGGAAGGACGTTTTTGGGCGAAGGTTATCGAGGTTATCGAGTTACCAAGATCTTGCCCATAGTCTTGTTGTTGTTTTTTTTGTACTTGTGTCTGGAATATTTAACTATCATTTCATTACTTATAAAACCGGTGCATGTGGAGATTTACTTTATTTTGTTGGCTTAATAGTAACAGCATGCTCTTGTACCGTTTTGGATCATGATTGTCTGGGTGGTGAATCTTGTACTCAAACTGTATTGTAACATCGCTGACCCACACCTCAGATGTGCTGGACATGATGTGACCGAGGAGTTGAGGAGGGTTATCTATCCGGGTGGTGGAAACTGGTACTGCACTGACTTGTTGAATTTCACCTCCCTGCTCCCATAATTTTTAATGGTTGATATGACACTATACCCCCCCCCCCCTTTGTCCTCCCGGTATAGTCGCGCTTATGATTTAGAATCGCTGTACAGGTGGCCGTGGTTAGTGTGATGATTTCACAGTGGTGTGGCTTTTATCGTTTTGACAACGCTGACCTAAGTTATAATGCATGGAGTACATGTGTGTGCAATGACGATGTGACAGAATGTGTGTGTGTGTGTGTGTGTGTGTGTGTGTGTGTGTGTGTGTGTGTGTGTGTGTGTGTGTGTGTGTGTGTGTGTGTGTGTGTGAGAGAGAGAGAGAGAGAGAGATTAGAGAAACTGTCCGTGTGTGTAGAGAGAGGGGGAGGAATAGAGTAGATGTGCACATGCACGCACGCACGCATGCATCCACACAAGCGTGTGTGTGTGTGTGTGTGTGTGTGTGTGTGTGTGTGTGTGTGTGTGTGTGTGTGTGTGTGTGTGTGTGTGTGTGAGACAGGAAGGAGAAAAAAAAGCAAACGAGGAAGAGCGTAAAAGAGAAGATGAATGTCAGAGTGAAAGACAGACAGGGCCTGCTAGAGAGAAAGGAGGGAGAGCGTGAGTTTAAGAAGAAAAAAAGCATGCGGTAGAGAAATGAATGAGCCTGTTACATAAGAGATGAGTTCAGCAGTGACAAACCAGAGAGAGAGAGAGAGAGAGAGAGAGAGAGACTCACACACAAAAAGAGAGACAAAGGCAATTGTAAGGGAGCACGATCTCACCTCACTTGACAGAGTGAGATCAGGGACAATGGGTCCGATATCAGGACCGTATCTGACATTAAACTTTGAAATCGCTTCACTTTGGCCTTTCTGACGAGAGCACTGGTACAACAGTATACTATATGTGCACACGGTGATAAAAATAGAGGCAGCTGGACTTGGCCACTGTATTGAGTTATCTTATATATATCTGTATAGCCTATATACAGAGATATCTCATGTATTTATTCAACATTAATGCAAATGCAGCTTGATGCGCACTCCTGCAATTCAATCCATGGCCACAGTGGCCCCCACACGCAAAGTATCAATACCATCTTTCCTCAATTTGGCTTTCTCCCGCAGGCTTCGTGTATGCATGCATGTGTGCTGGATATCTGTGTGGATATGTGTGTGTGTGTGTGTGTGTGTGTGTGTGTGTGTGTGTGTGTGTGTGTGTGTGTGTGTGTGTGTGTGTGTGTGGGTGGGTGGGTGGGTGTGCGTGTGTGGGGGTGGGTGGGTGTGCGTGTGCGTGTGAGAGAGAGCGTGTGTGCGTGTGTGCGTATAAGACAGTACACGTACGTCTGTGTGTCTGTGCGAAGGAGCGGCTGAATGTGAATGCATGTAAAAGTGGATTGGCTTTGGTGCCTTTTGCTTCGACATGAGTAAAAAAGAAGAAATCAAATAAATTGCCACATTTGAAAGATGGCAATTTTAGTGGCCCTATGATGCTGCAGTCCATTAGCTTATAACGACGAAAAACTTCCTTTTACTCTGATTACCCGCTCGCCTACAGGGCCAGTAGTGTCATGTCTGTGTTCTGCTTGTGGGGAAGGCTTTGGCTGAGAATAGCCGATCTTCTGCTAACTGTCCGCCAACGCCTTCCCCACAATAAGGACGGACGCCGGGGTTCAAGGGGTTAAAAACGTTTGGCTTGGTCCGCCCCAAGAGT
>NC_137873.1:42059912-42094912 GCF_963924005.1 Protomyctophum bolini
GGTATGGAGCAGGAACCAAATGGACCCCATTTGAAAAAGGGAAGTTATAAAACCACTTTAATCTGCATGCCACAATAAATTCCAATGATTAAAATCCAAGAGCAGCGATTAGATTTTAATCATTGG
The DNA here is from genome assembly GCF_963924005.1 of Protomyctophum bolini. Lineage (NCBI taxonomy): Eukaryota > Metazoa > Chordata > Actinopteri > Myctophiformes > Myctophidae > Protomyctophum > Protomyctophum bolini. Next base: position 42,060,039 of record NC_137873.1, read on the forward strand.
ATCCTGCATGTGGCATTTAATGGCTCTGCATGCATTCTGCATCTTACAGTGCTTTGAATGACTGTCAACCCTGGACGGCTGTGAATAATGACCCCCCCCCCCTCCCCCACCCTCTTTATTGGACATACATTGAATTGATTTAATCCCCCCTCCTATTCCCATAATTCCCCTGCCCAATATTCTACTGCTCTGCTTTTATTGTTATATAGGGGGAATAAAATAACATTGACTTTGGACTTCGTGCCTCGCTGTGTGGTTTAATTGTGTCCCAATCGTGTGGTCACATCTTAGAACTAGAATTTAATTGTTCACAGACTACTGTGTATAACGCGTGCGTACGTGTCATGGACATAAGGTATGAAGTGAGCACAAGGTTTCACACCAACAGGCACACTGGGAAGGAGGGTTTGTGTGGAGTGGATTTACAACAGTTAACCCATTCTGACCTGAGATCAGATTCATACGAGGTTTCCACTGGACACACACTGGTCTGATTAACCAATTCTGACCTGAGATCAGATTCTAAAAAATGTCAGTCGTTCTTCGATTTTTCAAAAATAGCAGACCTACAAGCTCGTAGCGCGCCACTCGGTGGCGCGCTATGAGCTTGTAGATCTGCTATTTTTCAATAGGTAAAGCATAACATAGTGCTAACACCAAAATGGGTGCCCGCCCAGAATGGGTTAACAGGGAGGCTATTTGGATCACTATGCTAATGCAAAACAGCAGCATCAGCATGCCAACTTTCCTGGGCCTCCAAAGGTATACCACTGGGTTTATACCAAGATGGACAGGACACGATCTGCCATGACTTCAGGGTCCAAATCAAATCAAATCAAACTTTATTTATAAAGCACATTTAAAAAACGACTGTCATCGACCAATGTGCTGTATACAAGTCAAGAAAAGCGTATACGTAGCATCAACAGATCAATACATCAATAGCAAGCAGGGTACATATGGGGTTGGCTCAGAGTCACGACTGGCATGATGATGATGACCTGTTTTTTGTAGCCCCAATACCAATATTATATATTAGCATTTATGGTGTTCTTTTTAATATTGCTCATCTGTATTTGACCTTGTGACAATGTAAAATTGTGTTATCTTTTTTTGTATATTGTATATGTGTACTCAGGGCAAAGAGAGCATGCATGCGCTCAATGGTTTTCCCTGATTAAGTATAGGTCAATCAAAAAAGACCTCTGTGTGGAGGATGAAGTCTGAATATAGTTGTGTCACCCTATACTATCACGAGTGGAAATCTACTTGAGTAGAGTTAGAGTAAAGTATGGGTTTCAAATTGTATGTAAAGTATGCAGAATGTCTCATTTCAAGGTTTTCAAATGTAAAACAAATATGTTGAAAATAGCAGGTCATACAGTAGGCCTACAGTAAGTACATTAAGTAGTAGTACATTAACCCATTCTGAACGGGAACCCATTTTGGTGTTAGCATCATGTTATGCTTTAGCTATTGAAAAATAGCAGATCTACAAGCTCATAGCGCGCCACCGAGTGGCGCGCTACGAGCTTGTAGGTCTGCTATTTTTGAAAAATCGAAGAACGACTGACATTTTTAGAATCTGGAATCTGATCTCAGGTCAGAATGTGTTGATCAGACCAGTGTGTTGTCCAGTGGAAACCTCGTATGAATCTGATCTCAGGTCAGAATGGGTTAAGTACAGTACTTAATTAGTTCACCACTGCCTATCACCGTCCGATGGTGCCATTGAACATCAACACCAAACCATTTATAGTCAACACGGCAACAAAAAAACGACACTGCTGGCTTTAAACTCCAGGGATAGTTAGCATGTCTTCCCTCTGCTAGTCTCTCTCTCTGTTCCACATTCTGTACTGAAGAATCTTGCAGCTGATGAGGATATAGTTATGTTAATTGTAGCTAAAGCCAGATTACAGGAGCTTGAATTCAGACTTTTGGTGATCGTTGTTATTGAATATTTGTCCCCCGTGGCTGCTGTGTAGCCGGTTGTTCACAACATAACCATTAACGTGTGTGTGTGTGTGTGTGTGTGTGTGTGTGTGTGTGTGTGTGTGTCAGTGTGTGTGTGACAGTGTATGTGTGTGTGTGTGTGTGTGTGTGTGGGGGGGGGGGTTCTATTTCCATCGCACAGGTGCCATGACCTTGGTTGTACCTGTCACTCAGTCAGTTGCTTCTGTGATGTGTCCGTGCGTGTGTTTGTGTGTGTGTGCGTGCATGCATGCATGCGTGAGTGCAGACTAATATCCGCGGCCCTCCCACTTCCCCTGCAAACCCTCCCCTCTGTGTCAGGAACTAAGAATATAACACGGGGAAGAGAGAGAGAGAGAGAGAGAGAGAGAGGAGCCCAGACATGGCACTGACGCTAACCCCCTTCCACCCGTCCAACTCATAAATCATTCAGTGGCTAGAGCTGTGTGTGTGTGTGTGTGTGTGTGTGTGTGTGGCGGGATGCGGTGAGGGATGCGGGGTGTGGCGGTTAAGCAGGGAGGGGAGGGGGGTGGGGGGACTGGGAGATTATGGGCCCGGTCTAGTCATGCCTGGGCCTGTGGCAGCCTCCAATCCTCCCCATTCCCTTAAGACCCCTACTCGCGGTGTGTACTGTCACATCCACCAGTAAGCAGAGGGCACTCTGCAGCGAACAGGAGATCCTCTGGGAATAGTGGTGTGTGTATGCGCACGTGCATGCGTGTGTGTATGTGAGAGAGAGAGAGAGAGAGAGAGAGAGAGAGAGAGAGAGCGAGAGAGAGATATGGGGTGGATTGGGGCTGGTTTGTAGTAGAAGACAAGACCACTGATTTAACTTTGGTTTGGAGGCAACACGTATTCCGTTGTGCATGCATGGGTATAGCCATGAGTATATCCATCCAGCACTGTCCATCATTCATCGCTGGAGATGCAATGATCATGTCAAATATAATGTTTCATGTCCATCTACGGGTGAGCCTACAAACCCATCGTCTTTTAATTAGCCGTCAACCCTGTCAAAGGAGAGATGCTACCTGGAATAATGTACGGCAAATGAACCACTTCATACAACCTGACAGTATTGTGCGGCGAAAATACTAAATAGCCCATCTTCAAGCGGTGTCAAAACGTAGCATGTTGTGAGCTTGGAGACCTGCTGTTTTGGGGAAATAATATATATATATTTTTTTTGTAAATGTCCGCCAACATGCCAACAAGCGACACGTGAAGTTCAAAGTGGTTCAAAATGCCATCATGAAAAAAGTTACGTGAAGGAAATACATTCCTGGTGCTTAATCAAATTACATTTTCTTGTATCTTGACGATTGTTGATATTAACCAAATGCCTACAGGGAAAATGAGGTCTACATACAATTGGAACACCGGTGGCCATCAATCTAATGTTACCTTTCAGTGTATAGTATTTAACATGCAATGAAGACATTGTCTTTTTTTGTTTGTTTGCTGCTGACAATAACGTGTGTTATAATATGCGTTGACATACAGTGTGTGTCTCTCTAGGTCGTCCTCAGACGAGCCCTCCATCGTTGCTTAATCCAGTCATCCCGGTTCTTCTCTCCATACATCTGGCCAGATCGTTGGTGCTTTGTGCTCATGCGTCGTTCTGGAGTACATTCTGTTAATGTGGGACGTCCTCGTGGCCTGTCTGTAGGTTCCCACAGCACTACTTTGCTGACTGGCAGCTCTTGGTGTCTTTGGCATGTGTACCTGCTATAGTCTCATTCTCCTGGCTGCTATTTTCTGCCATCATCATACAGATTTATGTTGGTAACATGCTCGCAGCAATCCTGTGTATAGCACCCATCTAGAGACTTCTGCAGGGTTGGCTTCAGGGTCCAGCATTCACTGCCGCAATAGGAGAACAGACTCTAACGTTGCGTAGAAGAAGCTGAGTTTGGGTTGACGGGGGAGGTTGGAGTTCCATACACTGGCCATGCCGTTCAGGGCCCTCCATGCAACTCATGCCTTCCTCACTTTCAGGTCTTGTTTGGTTGAGTTGACCCATGAGCCCAGCTTCCTTCAAAGCAGTGCCTCCTGTTGTTGTCAGAGGTGGGTGCTCTGATGAGATGTTATATAGGTGATAACCTGAGGCCAACCTCATGGCACACTCCGATTCCACTCTGGTCAGGAGCTCCTGAGCTTGTTCCACGTGGTCGGAGAGCAGGCCGATCGTCCACGTAGACCAGGTCTGTCTGCTGGGTGTCGTCTCGACCTCCTTGGTGTTATGGTGCAAGGCCACGGTCCTGCTCTCGCCCATTGATGGCCTTCCTTAACGCGTAGTCCAGGACTATGACGAAGAGGAAGGGGGGCTAGGGTGTCCCCTATAGCAGTACCCCAGCCAAGATGGCCAACTCCTCACTGTTGCCATCTGGGGTCACCACCTTGGCCCTTGTTCCTGCACACATGGTCTCTATTGCCCGGAGTAAGTTGGGAGGGACACCGTAGCACACATCCTCATCATACCCATGGGTCCCAGGCTGTGGCATACAGTATGTATTACAGGGGAGAAGCCCCCTGTGTGCTGCTTTGTGCTTGAAATGTTTTCAACAGCAAAAACATGATGTTCTGTACAGCCACAATTCTCAACCAAACTCCTTTCAGAGATGAGCGCTCATGGTGTATCAGTATATCTCTCAAAATTCCTGTCTGTGAATGTGGAAGAGAGCTATGGGCGCTCCACTGGTGGACTGCTTTTGTCTGCTTTAGCAGTGAGGCGTACATGCATGGATGGACAGCCGTCAAAAGACATATAGAGGAAGCCCGGGAAGGATGCATTGTGTAATAAAAAGGCTCGTAAAACGCTTTTGCGCGGATGGGAAATTCAATTGCCAGAAGCAGCAATTAACCCATTCTGACCGGGCACCCATTTTGGTGTCAGCATCATGTTATGCTTTAGCTATTGAAAAATAGCAGATCTACAAGCTCATATCGCGCCACCGAGTGGCGCGATACGAGCTTGTAGGTCTGCTATTTTTGAAAGATTCGAAGAACGACTGACATTTTTTAGAATCTGATCTCAGGTCAGAATGGGTTAATCAGACACAGTGTGTGTCCAGTGGAAACCTCGTAGTAATCTGATCTCAGGTCAGAATGGGTTAAGATACAGTTACAGCTAGGGCATGAGAAGTAGATACTGTGGAAAACATCACACACACACACAAAGAAACACTGGCTTGCATTATGCAGGACGCTCAAACACCTTATCTTCAGAGCTCCTTTCATTTATTTTTTCATCCACTGACCTTCAATCCGAGGTGATTGATTGAACCCCTCATTGTGCCTTCTAGCTATTTTTTTTATGCCATTCTCGGTTTTGTCTATGATTCAAAATTCAGTTTTCAGGGCCTGGGTTGTGCAAACACTGAATAATCCAACGGTGCTGGAAGCCGACATATAGGTGTTGAAACTACTGTGTGAGATTAGTGGGGAGAAAACATCTCCACTCCACGGCTCTCTTTTCTCTTTAAACAAGCTCCCTCTCGCCTTCACTACCCGTTGGACATGCAGATAGATATACCCACTGCTGCCACATCCATTTCATCCATCATTCACTCCCCTCTCCGCCCAACGCTGGAGTAATTTCCTGAATGAGATCTCTGTTAATGAATGGAGAGGCTAGCGACTCACGAGAGAGAGAGAGAGAGAGAGAGAAAGAGAGAGAGAGAGAGAGAGAGAGAGAGAGAGAGAGAGAGAGAGAGAAAGAGAGATGATACAATGTGGAAGCTTAAGGGGTGTGTGGCTGCCAGGAGGAAGATTTACACTCTGCACAGCTTGACACAGTCATGCTATCTTCTTCCCGTTTTTAAACAATCAGTAAGGGCTTGTGTTGTTGGGAGATGCATGTCTCAGTGTGTGAAGGCCGGGGGTGAGCGCCGAGCGCTTTGTCCCAAAACGTGATGGTATATCAAAGGAAACAGAAAAATAATGGCAGCAACTTTGGAGTCAAGTTGAAAGTCCTGTGAACACAATAGCACTCTGTTGCCAGGGGGTGGATGTCAAGAGCAAGAGTTTTGAGTGCTCTAGGTGACAATATAATGAAACCACTTGGGTGTATAAAGAGGCCTTTACATTTTGGTTGGAGTTTAACTGCAAGTACATCAAGGCAGCACAGATATCCTGTGTTGAACAACTGTCAACATACTCATATTTGTGGAGCTTTTCTATACTATACTACTACTACTACTACTACTACTACTACAACACTATTCATACTAGGAGAACCCTCCATTTTGAAAGACATAACCCCTCCACATAATGTGGAATGAGTCCACTAGCAGACTGCTAGTCCAACTATGGGCCCATATGTACCATAATCACAGAATGACACAACCTACATATTATAGGACACCATCATATGAACGAGTATCCTATCCTTCTCTATGAGGGGCCAAATAGACCAGTTCCACCTGGGAAATATTTATTCTCTATGCTATTGGTTTGTAATGACATCACCTATAATCAACATGAGTTAGACTTTAATATAATAGCGCCCCTCACTTTTATGGATAGCATAGCCTACTGCCCCCCCCTTTTTATTTTCTCTTTTTGGTTAATTTTGGTTAATTAGTTATTGATTTTGTTGTGTTGTACTGTGTCAGACTTTCAGTATTGTAAAAAATAAAAGTGTAAAAAATCGAATAAAATACTAATCGCACAAAAAAAGAACAACCAACAAACAAACAAACAAACAAACAACTATTTGCCATAAGCCGGAGAGAATACGTGTCTTGTCAAGGCAGCCTTAAAAGACTCCAGTGTTGGAGCATGTCTTCAAATGGGGGTCTGCGGGCTAATTAGTGTCAATTTGGGGGTCCTTGACATGAAAAAGTTTGGGAACCAATGATTTAGCACACTAGGAGGCAGAAGGGACAGAGGTCCTCTTTTTTTCCTTTTTTTGCTGCACAATTGCGTGGGAAGGAAGGCGGGTGTAGCTGGATCATATCCTGCAGTTATGGACTTAAATTCACTTAAACTTAATTCACTCCATATTTGGGCATGCCTGACAAAGAACTCCATACATAGGAATAAAGGGACACAGTGAGACAGATACAGAAAGCTCCATATATGGGCATAAAAGGGACACTGACTCTGACACAGGTATGGTTACGTCATGTTGTACTAGTATTGTTTTGTAGTCGACAGGCAGGAACAACAAACCCGAACTTCCTTTTCCCTCAAACCGATTTTTCTTCAATAAAAGCTGCAGGCTATACGAGAGCTTTTATTGTTATTCTTCCGGTTTTGATGGAAAAGGAAGTTCGTGTTTGTTGTTCCCATGCATGCCTGTGTCGACTACAAAACAATACTACAACATGACGTAACGATATCATCCGCTCCCGAGCGGATCATTATACCTAAATGAAACAGAGACCGGGCTTTCCTCCGAGGTGGTGGAAAGCCTGGTGGGCGAGGTTAGGTATTGCATAGCCAGGTGGGGCATGGATTAGTGCTCTACAGCCGGGCACCGGTCTAGTTCCGCAGAACTGCTGTAAGAAAGTGCAAACGTGTTCCTGAAGGACAGCTGGAGTCACCAGGATGGTGTTGATGTAAATGGGAAGTTAATCTGCTCATGTTTAATTTTATTTTACTCAACACACCCTGAATTGTAACTCCTTACTCTGACAAGGTCGAGGGAAGAAAGCTGCCGTGCCTGTCCTCCCATCTCATACATATTCAAAGCGAGCGAGCGTGCGCGCGCGCACACACACACACACACACACACACACACGTTTGTCAAGTTTGCCACACAAAACATAACCGTCGGTCGGGCAATTATCTTTGGCAACTCCCTAAAAATAGGAACTCTGAGATAAAGGAGCGTGAGTGGAAGATGGAGGCGGAGAGAGAGCCAACCAGGCACTTCATTCACACCTGTGAGAAAACATCCTGTAATCCCCACGGAGGACCCCCCCCCCCCGCCCCCCCCCTCCCCACGGAGGAACGCCCCCCCCCCCGGCAGCACAGCAGAGGAGCGGAGTCTCCAGTGGTGGAAAAAGTACTCAAAGTAGTAAATATACGGCAATATAGAACTACCTTGTTACAAAGTAAAAGTCTGGAAGTACTTGTTTCGAACTCAGTGAGCACTTACTATGAGACCTAGCAGATCATGTCTGTGTGTGTGTGTCTGTCTGTGTGTCTGTCTGTGTGTCTGTCTGTCTGTCTGTCTGTGTGTCTGTCTGTCTGTCTGTCTGTCTGTCTGTCTGTGTGTCTGTCTGTCTGTCTGTCTGTCTGTCTGTCTGTCTGTCTGTGTGTCTGTCTGTCTGTGTGTCTGTCTGTGTGTCTGTCCCACTATCCAAATATGGAGTGTGTTGCATCAGCAATCACTCAGCTCCATATATGGGCACAAAAGGGGCCAGGTCCACTCAGCTCCATATATGGGCACAAAAGGGGCCAGGTCCACTCAGCTCCATATATGGGCACAAAAGGGGCCAGGTCCACTCAGCTCCATACATGGGCACAAAAGGGGCCAGGTCCACTCAGCTCCATATATGGGCACAAAAGGGGCCAGGTCCACTCAGCTCCATATATGGGCACAAAAGGGGCCAGGTCCACTCAGCTCCATATATGGGCACAAAAGGGGCCAGGTCCACTCAGCTCCATATATGGGCACAAAAGGGGCCAGGTCCACTCAGCTCCATATATGGGCACAAAAGGGGCCAGTGATTTGTTTGTTGTGGACCTGCAGGCCCCTTTTGTGCCCATATATGGAGCTGAGTGCGTTCGCTTCCCGCGTTCGCGCGTCTTACTCGTAATAATAATCCAAATCTACAAAGTAACTAAATGTTAGTTAACTAAATGTAGTAAAAGTACAATATTTAGATCCGAGATGTATAGTGGAGTATATAGAAGTAAAAGTATTACTCACGTAAATACCTCAACATTGTACTTAAGTAGGCTACCTGTGCTTCAGTAAGTAGTCTCTGCCGGGTTCGGTTGGATCGTGTTCTCTCTTCCTGTACGCCGCTCAGCTCCACCTGGAAAGGGAAGACGTATATGGTATGCCTCGTTAGAATGATTGACACGACACAAGGGCTCTCTTTCCTCTGAGGCATAACGCTCATCGACTCGCTGAGTTGAATGACTGATGGTAGAAATCAATGGAATGTATAATGTGTGACGTGTGTGAGAAGTCGTCAACAGGCCTAGAGTGTAGCTAAATACAGCAAGAGGGTGTTTGATTGATTGATTGATTGATTGATTGATTGATTGAATACTTCATTCGTTTGCGGAACAAAAAATCATAGGAAAGTACAGTTAACACAATGACAATTTATTGCGAATGCAGTGAGCACTTACTATGAGACCTAGCAGATCATGTCTGTGTGTCTGTCTGTCTGTCTGTCCGTGTGTCTGTCCCGCTATCCAAATATGGAGTGTGTTGCATCAGCAATCACTCAGCTCCATATATGGGCACAAAAGGGGCACCATATAAGGAGTCCCCAAAGCAGCTATACGTCCAAAACCCAAATATGTACGAGCTGCGTTCGCTTCCCGCGTTTGCGCGTCTTACTCGTATATTTGATTAGATTGTTATCTACAAACAATAATGTATATAGTATTCAAAATCAGGTCTAACACATATTATTACATTGAAAGAAGAGACTGAGAATGTCCGTTAAGTTCAGTGGCCTTTACAGGTTTAGCCAAACCATTCAGGTCTCTGTGGCGAAAACGAAAGTTTCTGTAGTGAGACCTGAAAGGAATGAGAATAAATAGCAACATTGCTGCCATGTGCTATGGGTCGTCGTAAATGTCATATCATTACACAAAAAGCTCACCAAAACGTGAAACTTTAATGTCTTAATTCCCATCCTCATCATATAACTTTAAAATTGTACCATTTAGCAAATGAGGACCTCAAATGAACAGCAATGATTATCATCTGTAGCCTGCGGATGCCCAGCGATCATGGTTATAATTAGGACGACACACTTCTGGGTGTATGCCGATGATATGACGACGCCTAACGGGTGTGTGTGTGAGAGCGAGCTTTGCCAACCCGGCCCAGCCAAACCTGCTGCTATGTACTCCAGCACCCACAGCCTCATCATGGCTCTGCTCCACGGCTGACTGCACATTAACCCATTCTGACCTGAGATCAGATTCATATACGAGGTTTCCACTGGACACACACTGGTCTGATTAACCCATTCTGACCTGAGATCAGATTCTAAAAAATGTCAGTCGTTCTTCGATTTTTCGAAAATAGCAGACCTACAAGCTCGTAGAGCGCCACTCGGTGGCGCGCTACGAGCTTGTAGATCTGCTATTTTTCAATAGCTAAAGCATAACATGATGCTAACACCAAAATGCGTTCCCGTTCAGAATGGGTTAACCCATTCAGACCTTAGACCACATTCTATGAAGGCCTTCTAAATACTGACAGCTTTCTGAAAAACCCTATGTTTCTATTATGTCAGTGTGGTTCTCAAAACAATTTCACGTCAAGGACCCCCTGAATTATAATGCAATTGGCCGCCGACCCAATATGTTGTTCCAGGGACCCCTGCACCCGGAAGCAAAGATTTCAGTTAAAAACGTTTGCTCTCTGAAAGAATATATATTCGAAGATTTGCGGCCCCATTTTCACGATTTTTCAAAAATATTATATCTACAAGCTCGTAAATTTGCTATTTTTCAATAGCTAAAGTATAACATAATTATAATGCTTTAAAACACCAAAAGGGCTTCCCTGTCCAGAATGGGTTAACCATGGACACGTGGTGAGAAACAGCTGTCACTCAGCCTCCGAGTCTCACAGGCGTTCGTCACAATCCACTCCGGAGACACAGCGTCCATGATGATCCATCTGCTGCTGCGCTGTGGTGCCGGGTTTTCTTTTGTTTGTCTATGAAGTATAAGAAGTAACTTTACTCAAGTGCTGTACTTACAATTACGAGGTATTTCCGTTTACTTTCTTCAGTATTTATATTTCAATACTATACCGCACTACATCGCAGAGGAAAATATAATGTAAAAAAAAAAGGGTTAGTGTTATACATTTTTAACTTGTGAATCTGAGTCCTCCTCGTCACATCACGCCTCCATATATGGTCACGCCTCGTGACACCATATATGGCCATCTCCATATATGAAGATCACGACACTCATCTAACCCTGGATAACCATACATGAAGAAGACTGGATCATCACCTAGATCTGCATAATATATGGAGCCGGCCAGCAACTCTACATCTGACCTCAAACCCTTAGACCTCCATATATGGAGCTGACCTGTTCTGACATTCCATATGTTGATGAGTGTCCACCAGCCCCCCTAGCCCCCCCTGACCCTCAGTTAAGTTATATGACACTAATTGTTTTTGCGAATGCAGTGAGCACTAACTATGAGACCTAGCAGATCATGTCTGTCTGTCTGTCTGTCTGTGTGTCTGTGTGTGTGTCTGTCTGTCCCGCTGTTACGTCACCATGACTCAGCCATAACCATATAAGGAGTCCCCAAAGCAGCTATACGTCCAAAACCCAAATATGTACGAGCTGCGTTCGCTTCCCGCGTTTGCGCGTCTTACTTGCACTATATAAAATGAGATGCGCTCCCTGGCCATTTTTCAACTGCCCCGCCCTCAGTCATTTCATCCTGGAGCTGAGCCTGCCTGTCATGACGTGCCGCTGTGCCCATGTTTCTATTCTGCCAGGATGTACTGCTCATTAGTTGAAGCGGGTTGCCAGGTTCAAATGACATGATGGCTGCCACGGCCTGCAGTGCTCAACTCTGTGTGCGCAGCACGCTATACGTCCTGGAAGCCCCTCGCTGTGCCGTGGTCATCTACTCATCACTGTGTTCTTCTATGATCGCTCAAGTTTATTTAACCCATTCTGACCTGAGATCAGATTCATACGAGGTTTCCACTGGACACACACTGGTCTGATTAACCCATTCTGACCTGAGATCAGATTCTAAAAATGTCAGTCGCTCTTCGATTTTCAAAAAATAGCAGACCTACAAGCTCGTAGCGCGCCACTCGGTGGCGCGCTATGAGCTTGTAGATCTGCTATTTTTCAATAGCTAAAGCATAACATGATGCTAACACCAAAATGGGTGCCCGTTCAGAATGGGTTAAAGACATGGTGAAATGAAAAATACGTTTTTCACACTTTGAGTGCATATCCGTGGTCATCATGGGCATACCCATAACAATAGATGACAAAACAATGGCAAGAGTATATATGTTTTATATCAAAAGCTCACTTTTACTTCCTTTGAAGGAAAACCATGCTGCGTGATGACGTGTCGAGGCCCGCATGAATCAAAATTAATCTTGCTTTCATTGACCCGTTTGATTCCCATTGCTGCACGTTCCTCCAAACACAGCTGATTTTGATTATAGAACTACTCCGTTTAAATCACGTATAGACTACTATGGTGGTTTAACTATCCATCCATCTTCAACCGCTTATCCGTAGTCGTGTCGCAGGGCAACAGCTCCACCAGAGTACTCCAGACTTCCCTCTCCAGAGCAACATTAGTGACTTCCTCCTGGGGGGATCCCGAGACGTTCCAAGGCCATGTGAGTCGATGTAATCCCTCCAACTGCGCTTTGGTGTGCCCCGGGGTGCGTCGAGGACCTCCCTACTAGGGAGACGCCCGAGAGGCATCCTAACCAGATGCCCGAACCACCTCAGCCGGCTCCTGTCCAGGCGAAGGAGCAGCGGCTCTACTCCGAGTCTCTCCCGTGTGACTGAACTGCCAGCCACCCGTCGGAGAAAACTCATTTCGGCTGGTTGTATTCGCAACCTTATTCTTTCGGTCTGACCCACACTTCATGACCATAGGTGAGAGTAGGAAGACAGAGAGCTTTGCCTCTAGGTTTAACTAGCTCCATTCTTAAAGGTATAACAAAGCATCACCACTTGTCTTTGAAGCTATAGGGCACTTATTAAGGCTACAGTTGATGTGACAATTAATTTTTTTCAGCATTGAAGGCTTTATTCTTCAGTCTGTATAGCAGAGAGTGTTAGAGAGGCAGGGGCCGGAATCCCGTGAGAGGCACGTTTGGACAAAAATAGCAGATTTAAAAGCTCACGTGTCGTGCTGCAGCGACACATTGAGAGCTTGTAGATCAGCTGTTTTCGGGGGGGCAACCCAGCACTCTTTATCTATACTGGAGATGTGGTGTATACGCTATACATTTCGAAAAAATGAATTAGTTAAACGCAAAAATGCTGTGTTCAAGTTCAGGAGACTTCGGGGTAAAAAAAGCAATTCTTCTGAATGCTCATGCCTTCCAGCATGGCATGGAAAGGAGAGGAGTGGCATTTACATTTCTTTCAACATAGTAGATGCTGCATTCATGGTCTGGAAAGGGCAGTTGCGTTTTACAGACGCGTGCCTGGTGGTCTGTATATACAGACGCGTGCCTGGTCTGTATATACAGACGCGTGCCTGGTCTGTATTTACAGACGCGTGCCTGGTCTCTGTATATATAGAGACAGCAAACAAAAGGGCTGAGAGAGGAAAGACATGCGAGATAAGACAGGAGGGATTTTGGAAATGGAGCATATGGTCTGTGCATGAAGTGGTTTGAGCCACCAGGTACCCCAGCTGATGTAACATTTAGCAGATGTTCCACCTGGCTTAATTCTCCATGCACGGTTTGTGTAATAATATGTCTGGAGGCTTTATTAGTAATACAGCAGAGTTGAGTTGAGTCTACCTGGTTTCGCAAATTATTGCTGTGCAGTATAAGTCCTTGTTACAGCTTGTGATAACTTAATAGCATATATATACTAATCAGCCACACAAATGAATAGAACTTCAAAATCATGTGAAGATCAATGTTGGCCTGAGTGACTATACTAAATTCAAATGAATCCTAAGTCCATGAACTTTCCATGAGTGCCTAAACTCCCGTTTCATTAGTCAGAGCACGGCCAAACGGGACCAGAGGTGGATCTGATCAGAATGCAGTACTCAGAACAAATGTGTGGTGTTTAATGTGCGGGTGCAGGGGTGGTGGGGGGGGGGGGGCGAGCGAGAGCGCTATTGATCTTTGGTAGACCGACAACTTCCTCTGTCAGCAAAATGCTATTTCTGGATACGTCGTATCTCAGGAAGCCAACGAGACCTGATTTGTGGTGAATGACATTACATTACGCTGTCTCTCCTTCTCTCCCCATCCCATCCCCAGCAATCTATTTCCATTCCATCCAGCACTTTAAACCATTCTGACCTGAGATCAGATTCATACGAAGGTTTCCACTGGACACACACTGGTCTGATGAACCCATTCTGACCTGAGATCAGATTCTAAAAATGTCAGTCGTTCTTCGATTCTTCAAAAATAGCAGACCTACAAGCTCGTAGCGCGCCACTCGGTGGCGCGCTACGAGCTTGTAGATCTGCTATTTTTCAATAGCTAAAGCACGACATGATGCTAACACCAAAAATGGGTTCCCGTTCAGAATGGGTTAAACTAGATTGCCGTTTAAGTTAAATTTAGCTCGGAGGGAGACAGTTTGCAGGCATGCATGAAAAACATATCCACCCCTTCCTTCACGTATAATTGTCATATTGTTGGTGGAGGTTGTTTTGCATGGCAGATAATTGCCCAGCCCCTTGGGGGGTAAACCCCCTCCCCTTAGCGGTATACAGGCTCGTCTAGCCGTGTGACAGATTACCTGTATACAGTGTGAGTGAATCCTGAAGATAATAATGAGCAACACTGTATCTCATGTCATCACACAGATCGAGCTACTGTATGGTGCCCACGATGGAGCGCACAATTTAGGCCGCGTTCGTGCACACACACACACACACACACACACACAGTCACACACACACACACACACACACACACACACACACACACACACACACACACACACACACACACACACACACACACACACACACACACACACACACACACACACACACACACACACACACACACACACACACACTTTACTCCACTCCCAAGTGGTTTGTCAACACTTCTCTTCCGGGGCAGCTTGCATGCGGTAGCAGTTTCTCCTCTGTGGTAAAAAAGAAAAAATGCTGGATGGAAGACTGGACAATTATAGCGATAGTCCCACGAGGGGAGAGGGTTCCAACGTTGTCCCGGTGTGACGAGAGACACCTCCAGTCCCACGAGGGGAGAGGGTTCCAACGTTGTCCCGGTCGGTGTGACGAGAGACACCTTCCAGTGTGTAAAAAAACCAACAACGGAAAATGCTCCGACAGCACAAAGCCTTTAAACAGCGGTGGGTGCAGAACACCAGCTTATCCCGTCTACTTAGAAATGCTTCCATGATTCAACAAACAAACAGCGGGCCATCATTTTAGAAAATACACTATAAGGACGTGATTTGTAACCCGACTGCAGCACATGAGGTCGGACTAAAGGGAGGTCTATCAGTCCCAGCAGGGGTGAAGTTCCTGCGGGCTAAAACCCACCACCACAGTAGAGACTCCTCACAGAGCACCGGCTCTCTCTCAATGAGAGGCGGGCGGGCGATAATTTTGGACGTGCGCCGGAGCAGTTGAGGGCCGTTAGACCTGGATTGTGGTGAGCTTTTTTTCCCACACTATACCTGTGAGAACACCGTCACTCGCTCCCCGTCTGAAATGGCCTTTAGTGACTCGTACAGGTTAAAGGGTGCCTGTTGGGTGGAGCGGGGGTTAGTAGGGTGCCTGTTGGGTGGGGCCATAGAGTAATAAAAGGACAGAGACTGAACCGGAGCGATAACCCCGCCCCTCCGCTATTCATTTCAGTGGAAGTTGCTCAGTGGCGTTTTTGAAGCACCCGGAAGAACTGTCTATACTTCCACATTTGACCACGAAATTTTGCCGTGGCGGAGAGGGTATTCGGCTCGGTGAGCTAAGGGTTGCATCACTGCTTTTTGCAGATGATGTGGTCCTGATGGCACCATGGGTCCAAGACCTTCAGCTCTCACTGGACCGGTTCACAGTGATGTGGTCCTGATGGCACCATGGGTCCCAAGACCTTCAGCTCTCACTGGACCGGTTCACAGCCAAGTGTACGGCTGCTGGGATGAGGATCAGCGTCTCCAAATCTGAGGCCATGGTTCTCATCAGAAAACCGGTGGATGGTGCAGTCCGGGTAGGGAATGAGGCATTACCCCACGTGAAGGAGTTCAAGTATCTCGGGGCGGTATTGCAGTCGCTGTACCGCACTGTTGTGACGAAAAGAGAGTTGAGCCAGAAGGCAAAGCTCTCCGTCTACCGAGCAATCTACGTTCCTACTCTCACCTATGGCCATGAAGTGTGGGTCATGACCCAAAGAATAAGGTCGCGAATACAAGCGACCGAAATTCGTTTTCTTCGACGGGTGGCTGCTGGCATCTCCCTTAGAAATAGGGTGAGAAGTTCAGTCACACGAGAGAGACTCGGAGTAGAACGGCTGCTACTTCACCTGGAAAGGAGCCAGCTCAGGTGGTTTGGGCATCTGGTCAGGATCCCTCTCGGGCGTCTCCCTATAGGGAGGTCCTCCAAGGTGCAGTTGGAGGAAACACATCGACTCACTGGCCTTGGAACGTCTCGGAATCCCCCAGGAGGAAGTCACTATAATGTTGCTCTGGAGAGGGAAGTCTGGAGCACTCTGGTGGAGCTGTTGCCCCTGCGACCCGACTACGGCTAAGCGGTTGAAGATGGATGGATGTGCCCAGGCGGTGGCGTATAACCGTCTGGGCACCCGACTGGTAATCCAGTCGCAGTGTGTGCCGCGGGTTCGACTCCCGAGCCCGACACGGCCTTTACTGCATGTCTTCCCCCATCTCTCTCTCTCCCGTTTCCTGTCAGCCTACTGTCTGTCCCTTCAAAAAAATAACAATAAAAGGCGTAAGCCGCAAAAAAAATATTTAAAAAAAAAAGAAGATGGATGGATGGATGGAAATGCGGAAGTGCAACAGAGCGCTCAATGTTAAAGCCCAGCTTTATAGGGACAAAAATAAATAAATGAAAGAAAGAAATCAATGGGCCGGCCCTGATTAAACCCACTCTGACCAGCTCTGTCGGACTCCACCGCCAATGAGATTCTCGCCGCAGAGCACAGACAGAGTGATTCATGTCAGCACTGAGAGCCGTTCTATCCCTCGGCTGCAGACACGGCCGTTCCGTTCCCACACTCCAACCTCTGGGTCAAAGCCCTAATAAATGTAGACGTTGACACACTGCAGGTTCTAGCGGTCAGAGAGACGAGCATAAAGATTCATGTTGTGGGCGGATCTGGATTCTACGTCTACGCCGCACCTGACGCCCGCCCAATTACGGGTGACAGATGCTTGGCACGTGCGTGCACACATTAATGCATCCGCAGCACGGAATGAGATCTCCATCGCCGACAATTTGATTCTCTTTTGAAGGCCTCTCCGCCTTTGTTCTGTGTGGTGTGTGTGTGTGTGTGTGTGTGTGTGTGTGTGTGTGTGTGTGTGACCAGATGTGTCCCCCCCGCCCACACCCCCACCCCCCTCTACAAATTTAATCAAGATGTGACTGGCGTGAGGAGGAGGGTGTGTGTGTGTGTGTGTGTGCGAGCGCGCGTGTGTGTGGGGGGGGAGACAAAGTGATGGTGGCCTACAGTGAGTGACAGTGGTATGAGAGAAAGAGAGAGAGAGAGAGAGAGAGAGAGAGAGAGAGAGAGAGAGAGAGAGAGAGAGAGAGAGAGACGCACATATATACACACACACACACACACACACACACACACACACACACACACACACACACACACACAGTGTATGTGTGTGCGTGCATGGCATGCATGCACTGGTGCACAGGGTGGGCGTGCTGTGTGCTTGTACCGATTCTATGGACGGGACCCTCCCTAACCCCCTTATTAGTGGGCTCCATGTGTCACTGGTTAATCCACGGCTCTCTCAAGGGACAAGCCCCCCCCCCCCCCCCCCCCCCCCCAACACAGATGGGCCCTCCTTTTCCCAGCATAGTATAATAATGACCATTGAGGGGATTCCAAAGGGGATTCTTTACCCCCTTAATCCATTCTGAACGGGAACCCATTTTGGTGTTATAGGCATCACGTTATGCTTTAGCTATTGAAAAATAGCAGATCTACAAGCTCATAGCGCGCCACCGAGTGGCGCGCTACGAGCTTGTAGGTCTGCTATTTTTTTGAAAAATCGAAGAACGACTGACATTTTTGAGAATCTGATCTCAGGTCAGAATGGGTTAATCATAGACCAGTGTGTGTCCAGTGGAAACCTCGTATGAATCTGATCTCAGGTCAGAATGGGTTAAGGCTGTGCCTTATGGGGGGGGGGGGGGGGGGATTAATTGCGTAATGATGCAAGTGGTGTCCATGGAAGAGGAAAGGGGCAGACCGAAACACAAAGAGACAATGGCTAAACACAAACAAATTGGGGATGTTTTTGTATAGGTTATACGTATATATATCAAGTGTCTCCGCATGCGGGCTCGAAGCGCAGCAACTTCAGGCGTTCAACCTCAGTTCAGAATGATTGAGATGAGATATTGATGCTGACTCTCTAACATACGGTGGTGATTCAGCACTCGGTTTATTGTGTTCATTCATACTGAATCATGAAGGGAAATAAATAAACGCACCTCGTCGACAAAGAAAACATTCGTGGCTGATGTGGGACGTTCAGATGTTATAAATTGTCAGGAGGATGGATATATGTGTGACGTGTGAAGTAAAGCTATTTATTACATGGCTTGGTTGATTCTGATTGGTGTGTTATTTCTTGATAATGACCGCTCTGCTCTATAGCAGACCGATGCCTGATCAAACCCTCGGAGCACCTGTTGAACAACAGGTGCTCCGAGGGTTTGATTTACTGCCGTTTCCAACAACATGACAGCCATGGAAACACAAACAAAAATGTAAAACATTTCAACGAGAAATAGACTAAGCAGTATAGGCCTACCCAGAAAATGGATGAATATATCGATGTTGTTGTGTTTTGGGTAAATGTATTAATTTATGTATTAAGTATAGCCTGCATGTAATAAGTGGGATAATATCTGCCCAGGTGGTCATTATTGTCGGGAGATAATTCACCGACAGAGGGTTTAACCACCGACGCCCAGTGGAGGTGGTTAATCACCCTGATTATCCCTTACACAGTGTAGCCGTCAGGCTCCACAACCACGGCTTGACCCCCCACATGCATGTTCACGCTCACGTCTGTTCTGTTCTCTGGGATTACCGACTCCCGTCTGACTCTCACACTGTCTGATCCTCTGGATTACTGACTCTGGCACATGGACTACTAGAACATGGGTTCCCAAAGTGGGGTCCGGGGACCCCTAGGGGTACTTGAGGGAGTTCCAGGGGGTACCTATATATAGCTCAATTAGAGATAGTTAGGAACCAAATGGACCCTTATGGGTCTGTAACTCTGAGAGTGTACAAATGTACATTTGTACACTCTCCGAGTTAAATGAACAGTGGTTTTACAATATAAATTGGGGTACCAGAGAAATAAATGCCATTAAACTGGGGGTCTGTCTAGTCCACTATAGTCCCTTCCTAACATTTTGAGTCTAATATTTGTCAGTATATGTAGTCATAGTTTTAGTCACCATAGCATAGTTTTCATTTCTGAAGGTAGTCGAACATTTTTCGTCTTAGTTTTAGTCGACAAAAACAACACTGAGGGGAAGTCAACCCTTTCATGTACCTTAGGGCTTATAGGCAGCAGCATAGATAAGCAGGGTTGCTGCGCCAGGGACGTATAGCTGACCATTTGGTTGCCCTACTCGTAGGATATTCGGTTGCCCTGCAGCTCGCAGTGCGCGTATAGGTAGCGACGGCACTGCGCGGACGGAAACGTCACAGCCAGAGTATAAGCTAAGGGAGAGCAGAGCAGCCTTCAAACATCCTGAAGAACATCTGCTCGTCCAAGGACACACATAGCCATGGCAACTATACAGTTACAGAATGCAGGCCCTTCAGTTCCAACGTGAAACCCACCCTCTTCCGCTATACGGCTCAGAGACGTGACGAAGGGGCATTGTGTAAGAAGTTATACAGACAGCGGTCTGAAAATCAACTTTAAAAAGTCAAAGTCGTAACTTTGATCAGAAAGAAAGAACGCTATATGAAATCACAGCATAACTTACGACTGTATAGGTATACGAGTAAGACGCGCGAACGCGGGAAGCGAACGCAGATCGTAAATAGCTCCATATATGGGCACAAAAGGGGCCAGGTCCACAACAAACAAATCATTCAGCTCCATATATGGGCACAAAAGGGCCAGGTCCACAACAAACAAATCACTCAGCTCCATATATGGGCACAAAAGGGGCAAGGTCCACATATACAGTAAGCGATGCAACACACTCCATATTTGGATAGCGGGACAGACACACGGACGGACGGACACACGGACAGACATGATCTGCTAGGTCTCATAGTAAGTGCTCACTGCGTTCGCAATGAATGAATATATGATGCAAGTCAGGCTCAATAGCATATATCACGTCAAAAGACATGCAACTTGAGTCAATACAGAGAACAGCATATATGATGAAAATAAAAATATACTCCCAGTTACTCCCAATACTGGATATTATAGGCTCACACGAATCATGACAGGAATGCACCACTGGGGCCAGATCTATATAAGCTTAAATTGCATCATTTGGGTGAGTTTCTATAGATCAGCTTTCTTCCCCTTATGACACATAATATGTTTTTCATATTTGGACAAAGCATTAATGCCTGTTCTTCTCTTATCTTTGTCATTTAACCCATTCTGAACGGGAACTCATTTTGGTGTTAGCATCATGTTATGCTTTAGCTATTGAAAAATAGCAGATCTACAAGCTCATAGCGCGCCACCGAGTGGCGCGCTACGAGCTTGTAGGTCTGCTATTTTTGAAAAATCAAAGAACGACTGACATTTTTTTAGAATCTGATCTCAGGTCAGAATGGGTTAATCAGACCAGTGCGTGTCCAGTGGAAACCTCGTATGAATCTGATCTCAGGTCAGAATGGGTTAAAGGCGGTTGGTGACCAACGACCAGTGGTGGTGAAAAAGTGCTCAAATGTTTTACTTAAAGTAAAAGTATCAATACTGCAATAGAGAAAAGTCATGATTTAGAAGACATTATTGTAGAATCTGGTCCTAAGCGTGCGTCTCTTCACGTGGTTCCAGTGAAACTCCTCACTGTCAGGTGGACAGAAGCGGAACCTTCAAGTCAACATGTGTATCAGAGGAGACACGTGGTGATGGTATGTGACTGCTTTGTGCATTCACTCTGGAGACTCATTAGTATACTCTGTTGTACTGTGTATGAGCGGGATTCCTCCAAGTCCTCCAAGATGGCCTTGGATGGGATACAGAGGGATCTTTGTCTGCTTGAATAGAGTATCAATAGAAATACTCTGTTACGTAAGTAAAAGTCCGGAAATTCAAAATGTATACTTGAATTAAACAAAAAGGATTGGTATCGAAATGTAGTTAAAAGTATACTGAAAGTAAAAGTAGGCTATACTAATTATGCAGAATGTCCCATTTCAATTTATTTTTGAAAATAGCAGATCTGCAAGCTCACAATGCGTAGCATCGTGACCAGGGGGGCAGTCAGACGGATATTTTGTGAAGCCACTAAGGAAATGAAAGTTCATATAATGGCCTGTTGTGGCGCTCTCATTGGGCTCAAAAAAAACCATGCCCCATAGAAGTCCATGTATTTGGGCCCAACTTCATCTAGACTGTATTACCTTAATAAACATGGTCATGAATACTTTTTGCTTCCAGTCACTAGTTTAAAGTCTCATTTATAATGTCATAATATTCTTTTTGGAAAATTATGGTCCCATTTATTAGAAAAATGACCATAAAGTCGCGCATGTTCTGAGGGGCGTGGCTACCGTTACAGTCTATGAACGGGATCCCCCACCCACTCGAGTCAAAATAAAAACCAACGAAGAAGAAGGGGGAAGTCCCGCCTCGTTGTCTGGGCCAGCCAATGGGCCAGCTGGCCTGAACTGGGCGAAAACGGATCTAGAAAGATGGCGACTTCCATTGCAAGGACTGACAGGCTTCATTTTACGTTCACGTTAGACCCGCGGGACGCTTTGTCCATATTTTTTACAGTCTATGATCGTGACGCATTGTGAGTGAGCTTGTAGATTGGCTATTTTCAAATAGCCGAAATGTATATAGGACTGAAGTGGTTATGTGTAGTAGCCTATAATAATAATAATAATAATAATAAAAATAATCAAAATCTAGAAAGTAACTAAACATTTCAAACAAATGTGGAGTAAAAGTACAATATCTGCCTCTGAGATGTAGTGAACTAAGTGAAGTACCTCAACATTGTATACTTGTATACTACCATTCTGAACGGGAACCCATCTTGGTGTTGGCATCATGTTATGCTTTAGCTATTGAAAAATAGCAGATCTACAAGCTCGTAGCGCGCCACCGAGTGGCGCGCTACGAGCTTGTAGGTCTGCTATTGAAAAATCGAAGAACGACTGACATTTTTTTAGAATCTGATCTCAGGTCAGAATGGGTTAATCAGACCAGTGTGTGTGTGTCCAGTGGAAACCTCGTATGAATCTGATCTCAGGTCAGAATGGGTTAAGTGTATAGTACTTCAGTAAGTACTTGTAAATGTACTTTCCACCACTGCCAATATCATTACCACCGCCACCTTCTGTTCCAGCATGTGCATCAAATCCTCATCTATTTGTATGTGTAGAATGTAGTTATTTAACCCGAAAGATTTGATTAGCCACATGCTCAGCAATTCATCCAGATGTTATTTATTTAGACTCGTTAAGAGCGTTATGTAGTTATCCAGTTTACAGGTTTGGGGGAAATGATGTTGACACACGTCCTTGTGACGGGCACTCGAGTCGAGTGGTGCAGTACTAAATTCAATTTACAATTTACGCATATTAGCAGATGCTCTTAATCCAGAGTACAGTAAGCAAGCACAAAAACATTGTAATACATCAAATACATCAAAATTGTCATCATGAATCATAAGCTAAGAACCTAACAGTGGAACATATCTATATAATGAAACTATGTGAAACTATGCTATATGTCTACATAAAATGCTATTTAAGATACTTAAGTTGAGGCTATACACCTTTAGGTCATCAGGGCTACGGCAAGTGCTATGGGCTAAAATGGAGTCTGAAGAGGTGGGTTTTCAGACTACGGCGGAAGATTGGGAGTGAGTCTGCAGTTCTGATTGCTATGCATGGGAAGTGCAAATTAGTGCATTCCATAGTTTTGGAGCCAGAAGAGAGAAGAGTTTGGGACGTACGTGTGGGGCGTTGTTGTCACAGCGTTTTTAGTGAAGGTATACTTCCAGCCTCCCTGCGTTGGCTGATCTGAGTTCACAGGAGGGTTTATACTATAGGGTCCGATCAGACTTGTGAGAAATGGGGGTGGTCCTCCAACACCACAGAGACTATAGAGCACCGAAGTCTGACGTCACTTTCAGTAGAGGGCGTCAGTCCCCAGGTTCATGTATTTGTTTAGTTGCATTGAAATCCCCATTGAGGCGATTTTAGATCGCCTCATATAACAACTGTGTTTTAAAAATAAACATGTCACCCCGGCCGCTTCACTCATATGGATCAATCAACTGACTGAGAGAAAACGCTAATGTTACTGTTGCTGAATTAGTTAGATTTTCGCTAGAAGCAGACTGTATCATATATGAGTGACTGACTGTTGCAAACGATACAGAGACACCTCCCTAACAATAACGCAGAGACAGCTTGTTTATTCCACAACGCTTATAGTAGACGATATTAAGATCACCCCATGTTATTCTCCATAGAGAAATTACTTCCGCGAACCAGGGGAATCGTCGGGATGAGCAAGTTACGTCAGGACTTCGGTGCTCTATAGGGGGCCTAGAGATTAGAATCCATCCACGTCCGTGTGTTTATCCACTATAAACAAATGCAGTTGCCGACGGAGAGGGAGATCTTTCTCTCAGTGCACTATTAGCCTGGGCAGCATTGCATTTTGTGTTTATGATCCGGTCGGGAGAGGATGGTAACTTTCGTCATGTTGTATAGTCAATGATTTGTAGTCCCCTGGCCTTGTGGCTTCCTGCCCGTTGTAGTCAATGATTTGTAGTCCCCTGGCCTTGTGGCTTCCTGCCTGATGACTACAAATCAGTGACTACAACATGACGTATTTTATTTTACCATCCCCTCCAGACCGGTTCACACCCGCGATTTTGAAACACAGACCAGGCTTTCCTCCGAGGTGTAAAGCCTGGTGGTGACGCGAGGTTAGTGCACTATAGCTACAGGTTGCTCGGGGCACATCTGTGTCACCTCAGCGTTTAACCACTTTAACCATTATTTTAAACGTTAGGTGCCGCGCTATACGAGCTTGTAGATCTGCCATTTTAGAAAAAATAGCAAAATAAATATTTTTAACTCATACCTTTGCATTGGTGGTGGGGGTGGGATGTCCATGGAACAACATATTTTCAGATGGGGGTCGGTGGCCAATTACATTACATTTCTGGGGTCCTTGACTGATCTTGAGAATCACTGAAAAAAAAGAAGTCATGATTTAGAAGACATATTGTAGAATCTGGTCCTAAGAGGAATAGCGTGCACCTCTTTACGTGGTTCCAGTGAAACTCCTCACTGTCAGGTGAACAGAAAAGCGGCCTTCAAGTCACGTGTATCAGAGGAGACACGTGGAGGTTGTACAGTATGTGATTTCCCAAGGACCAACTGAGTTACAGTAGCAGCCTAATGATCAGGGACTGGAATATGGAATATAGGGGAATCGGACATTGGCATAACTAGCTTAAACTGAAAAGAATAAGTGAGAATAAAGAAGAATAAGTGCAATAGGTTTTTTTTTTCCCTGTGTGTTGAATGTCACCCTAACGTCTCACTTGTCCTCCTACGCAGTTCACTGGTCGATTGATGTCCATTAGCGCCCTTTGTGGCCTCACATGATGCGTTGCTTTGAGCGTTCACTCTGGAGACTCATTAGTATACTCTGTTGTATATGAGCGGGATTCCTCTCTAAGTCCTCCGATGGCCTTGGATGGGAGATACAGAGGGATCTGTCTGCATGAATATAACATTTTCTCCTCTGTCTTGTTGTTAAATTATTGAACGAGATGCACTCTGGAAAACAGTCTCTACATGTGAGGTGCATCACAAACACACCTCGCTGGGTCCACATTTTCTCAACAAGAACACCATGCAAAGCCAAAGAGATTAAATCAACTTGAGAAGAACAGTTCAATCCAACCTCCTAAGTGCACTTGAAGACGGCATGGCTCACCAATTATATTATTCTTTACACTACACTCCAGGGTTCCCACTTAATATGAAATATTCACAGGTGGCCTATAGGCATAATCGTCTCAATATTTCACTTAATTTAAATATAGTCATGGACGCGTGCTCATGTCGTGGAATTCCTCCCCGCTGGTGAAGGACACAAACCACTCTGCCTGTGTCTGCAGAAGCAACAGATGGCCCTGGTGTTGGGGTTGCTAGGAAACTGGTAATCAAATACTTTAATTCAGATTGATTTGGGAATATGTGGTTTATTAAAAAAATAAAATTAAGTATTTTATCATTCTTCATTCAGGCAAGATGACTGCTCTCTCCGTCTCATTATATTGAACTGTTGATCTGCTCTCTGTTGTTGCAAATTAACAGAGAGAGAGAGAGAGAGAGAGAGGGGGGGGGGGGGGAGAGAGAGAGGGGGGGAGAGAGAGAGAGAGGGAGTGGGGGGGGAGAGGGGAGAGAGAGGGAGAGAGAGCGAGAGAGCAGCAGCAGCATGTTGATTTAAAGGACAACTTTAGTTTTTTTCAACCAAGGTTCATGTTTTAGGTTGTTATTAGACAAAGTAAAGTAAAAGAAGGAAAAAGGAAGTTGTGTTGTGCGTGTGCATGTTGACTGAACTGGAGTCATTTGGAGAATTCGACCAGGGGAGGCGCTAAAGCATTTCAACTTCCTTGAAAAGAATGGAAGCGGCTGACTAAACAAGCTATGTAAACCCCATGATGTAAACGTTTAACCGTTTAAACTTGGATTTTCTTTTCCTTCCTACATTCAGCAGTGGGAGGGACCTACGTATGTGTTATAGGTTGCGACATAAAGCTTTACATCGCAACCTATGACGCAGAGGTCGCGACCTAAAGCCATAGGTCGCGACGTAGGCCGCAAAATGATCTCGCCCCTCCTGTTCTAGTCTTCCTAAACAAGATATCTCAATAAAAACACAACTATGATGATTAGACCATGAGGTATTCAATGTTTGCAGAACAGTGCAGGCTCCCGATTTGGGCATTGTCCGTGCACCAAGCGATGGTCGTGTAAATGCACAGACCGCCCCCTTTGGTCTTATAGTTGGAATCACTGCCGTCAACAGTTCCATCTGCCCTGAAAAGACAGCGTCCTGGAAAGTCAACAACGCTGTCAATAATGTGGTTCCCCTAATGTTTATCCACAGCTGTGATATATCCATTTTAGATAGCTCCAGAGGCCGCACGTTTGCGAGGAAGAGGCTATAGGTAGTGGAAGCCGTTCGGGGTAGAGTTTTGCTCTCCGCTTAGCTTTGAGTTTTACCCCGTCTCTGTTTGCGGTCTCTCCTCCTCTAGTGTTTTATTACGTATTAGGGTTAGATTCATTTGCACAATTTTAGTTGAACTACGTATACTATTATTGTCCATGAGAGCTAATGTTGTAATTGTAGGGACTCAGTGAAAGTATATAATACAGCATACAGTTATGCTTCTGCTGCTGGCCATGCAAAAAGGGGGGCCCTATTTTCATCAGTGCTATAAATCCCTTATTCCTAAACATCTTTGCCTTTTTTACTATTTTGAAAAACATATTAAAAACAAGCTGATCTACATCAACACGTTGTCGGCTTGTAGATTGGCTATTTGAACTATAAAAAAATATAGTAAAAAGGCAAAGAAAGTTAGGAATAAGGACTGACGGAAATAGGGCCCTAGTTTGATAAAAAAAGCAGTTAATTAAGTCCTTGGCAGACATTGAGTTAACCTTGTTGACGGAGGGGACGGTGTTTTCATCCACTCTGAACATTCTATCTCTGTCAGTCCAAGCTTTGAACCAAACAACAACAAACCTTTATTTTTCTCTCTCTCTAAATAGAACACCAAAACATAGACTTGATACCTGGAGCCGCTTGCATCACACACACACACACATGATCAGCATCCACAAACTGTCACTTTAACCCCCATGGCCTCCCCTCCAGTGCCCCCCATGGCCTCCCCTCCAGTGCCCCCCATGGCCTCCCCTCCAGTGCCCCCCATGGCCTCCCCTCCAGTGCCCCCCATGGCCTCCCCTCCAGTGCCCCCCATGGCCTCCCCTCCAGTGCCCCCCATGGCCTCCCCTCCAGTGCCCCCCATGGCCTCTCCTCCAGTGCCACCCATAGGGAGAATAACTTCCACTTGCACACAAGATATCTCTAAATCTAATGGGTGGATTTCAAGGAAAAACAGGTCCCAAACAAAATGTGGAACACTGTTGCACTGTTGCTCCTGTTTACTCAGTCAGTGAGACAGTCACAGTCAGAGCAGAGCATCCCACCGGTAACACTCACAAATAGACCGCCAACAGAAGACAGAGGAGGAGAAGGAGCTAAAATTGAAGCTATAGCATCAGCTTGGCTGGTGGTTTCGGAAAACAGCAGAGTGGGTGTGAAATCTTCTCTCTTTCATCTAAAAATAGACATTAAACAGTATTCCTCCGATCTGCCTCCGTTCTTTTTCTCATTTCCTGCTATAGCAGACGGATGAATCACTTTGGAAGCTGGAGGGTAGGAGGAGGTATATACTTGCACATGTATATGCATGCCTGTGCTGTGTGGTGCACACAGTACAGTACACAGTACAGTACATGTCAGTGCTGTTATACTCGAGTACATGTACTCAAGTATAGGGGTGTGCCAATATATCGATATGCGAAGCCTATACGCGGCGAAACGAGTCGTGCAATAAAAAAATTGCGAAACATAACCGTCTCTGGAGTGTTTTGCGGTCCCTTTCCTTTCACTGGGGAATTCTCTTTGGCCTGCAATTTACACCTTGCCTATACCAGCACCTCCCCCACCTGGATGTGCACGAGAAGCGCATAATATAAATGGTAAACGGTGCATTTATATAGCGCCTTTATTATCCAAGGCACTTTACATAGATTGTGCATTACATTCACCCATTCACACACTGACGGCAGCGAACGGACACCATGCAAGGCACCAACCAGCACATCAGGAGCAATTAAGGGTTCAGTGTCTTGCTCAAGGACACTTCGACACCAACTCTGGGGGAGCCCGGGTTTGTGAACTGGCAACATTGCGGTTTCCATCTGGTCACTATACCCTGAAGCTGACAGTCCTCTGAGAAGAGTTGTTTGTAACTGAGCTTTATAGGAGATCGGGTGTGGCCACCATCCAATCCACTGCTGGTGTCATAAGGCTCATCAGAGCCGGCCAATCTGTGGAGAGGAGCAATTCCCCACAGCAGCCAACAACAGGCCCTCTCCAGTAATCATGATGGCACAGGCCTCCTCTGCTCATCAACTCTCCACCTCAGAACACAGGAAACAACAGATAATACCGAACACAAACTGAACTACAAAAAGGGTGCAGTACGTAGTTCAGACAAGTCATTGGTCCGACAATTGACAACCCACCTCATCTCCTAACCTAACCATAACCGCAAGCACGGGAGCAGACATCCGCATGTCGATTAATGCCCTGTCTGAAAAGCATCCAGCTCCCCTAAAAAATAATACTAATTATGGCTGGCCGTAACAATGAAATATATATATCATTTTCTTTTCTCGTCCTCCAAATATCGTGAAAATATTTTTTTCCCACATTTTCACTGATTTGGTCTGCTATTTAATTTTTTTGTGTGAAAAGTCATGATGAAATAATTAAGAAGAGTACCTCAATTTGCCCAATAGCTGCCCTACATGGAAACTTCAATATATTTTGATGAGAAATATTTTTTCGCGGGACACTCACTGCCAGACTGGATTACACAAGCCACTGGTCCTACCCCCCCCCCCATGAGACTTACAAATCCCAAATGTTTATAAACAAATCCCAAATGTTTATAAACAAATCCCAAAATGTTTATAAACAAATCACAAATGTTTATAAACAAATCCCAAATGTTTATAAACAAATCCCAAATGTTTATAAACAAATACCAAAATGTTTATAAACAAATCCCAAAACCCATGAGACTTGGTCCTACCCCCCCGACCATGAGACTTACTACAGGCCAACTGGTAGTGGTCCTACCCCCCCCCATGAGACTTACAAATCCCAAATGTTTATAAACAAATCCCAAAATGTTTATAAACAAATCACAAATGTTTATAAACAAATCACAAATGTTTATAAACAAATACCAAAATGTTTATAAACAAATACCAAAATGTTTATAAACAAATCCCAAATCCCATGAGACTTGGTCCTACCCCCCCGACCATGCCGGTTCTAGGCCTTTTGAGGCCCTAGGCAACATATTATACAGAGGCCCCCCCCCTCCTGCTTTGCCACGCCGGATAAAAATTGTAAATTTGCCATGAAAATGCTTCAATCTGGTGCACTTTGAGATCAAAATTAAGAAGCTAGGTGGGGGCCACATGTGGCCAGTAGCCCATGTAAGGGATACATGAAAAAAAAAATCTTCTCCCTGTGACGAGGCCCCCTCAGTGGTTGAGGCCCTATAGGCGACCGCCTAGTTCGCCTATGCCTAGAACCGGTCCTGGCCAAGGTGCCTGGACAGCTGAGCCACGACCCAGGCAAATAATAAGTTTCTAATACATGATAATAGATGCATGGGACGTGATTTATCCACTTGTGAGAGCTGTAATACATCATACAAATCATCCCTGCATGTGTTCAATTAGAACACCTAATCTAACTGTGGTTAAGAGTCATCTTTATATTGCTAGAGTGGGAGTGTAATAAAAGCAATATATCTGAGCAGATTGGCCAGTCAGACCAACTCTAGTATGAAGTAGGTGATGAGAATCATGAGACTAGACTTCCTTGTATCTGCTAGGGGTGTGACTATATAGTAACTGTATCAAAATATCGATTTTAATTTATATCGATATGTAAACGGCAACATTCTTTTTTTAATCGTTTGACTTTGTATCGTATTGTTTTGCAATGGGAATAATCGGTAACAAATCATCTTGCAATGTCAATAATCAATACTAAGTATTTATGCATGCATTTATGCAAAAAGAGAAAAATATGGGTTTAATTACTTTTATCTTTATCGATAAATGCATGTGTGTATGACTGTCAAGGCGTGGGTTTTGTCCATATAATACAATACTATTTGCCAGAGAATCACTGTGTTTACTTATTTATATGCATAATTAATGATAAATCTTCCCCTTAAAAAAACCTGCATTATATCCACAAGTTTCACATCACATATTTAATGTATTTGCTAAATAGTTACTGTATCGATTTCAAATCATTGACTCGTATATCGTACCGCCAAAATGAACCAATATCGTCCATGTTATCGTATCGTCAATGTATCGTGATGTGTATCGTATCGTCAATGTATCGTGATATGTATCGTATCGCTGGTAAAATGTATCGTTATACACCCCTTAGTATTATATCTAGTGTTATTTTAGTCAAGTTAATTTGCATATAGATACGGTGGCTGAAGAGCACCCTTTTCTGCTGACATATTAACCCATTCTGAACGGGAACCCATTTTGGGTGTTAGCATCATGTCGTGCTTTAGCTATTGAAAAATAGCAGACCTACAAGCTCATAGCGCGCCACCGAGTGGCGCGCTACGAGCTTGTAGGTCTGCTATTTTTGAAAAATCGAAGAACGACTGACATTTTTAGAATCTGATCTCAGGTCAGAATGGGTTCATCAGAGCAGTGTGTTGTCCGGTGGAAACCTCGTATAAATCTGATCTCAGGTCAGAATGGGTTAAGTGTCAGAATGAACTCGGTCTCGGTGCTCGAGGGGGTGTTAATTGTGGTAAAATGTTTGCGTTTCAGCATGACTACGTTTGCGTTTGCGTGGCAAACCATTTGACAACATCTAAAAGCCAGATGTCAAACATGGTGGTCCTCAGAGATGAGGTATAAGACGTTGCCAACTCACTGCCGCGCCCCACAGGGTGTAAAACATCAGCCTGATTCACACAGGCTGCTATAGCCCCGTGAACATCATGTCAGGGTTCTCCACTGACGCAACTGGAAAGTATACAGTCTCACAGGTAGAGAAAAAATAAAAAATAAATAAAAAGGGAAATGAAAGAGCCTTTCAAAATAGAGGGCACAATCTCTGTCTCTCTCCAAAGTGACCTTTTTGTGCCCAGGGTATACTCCATAACTCCAATAAAGAGCTGGATTCAAACAATGACTGTAGTAAAGTTTGGGACTCGAGAAAAGGAAAAAAAAGAACACCCACAAGGCTTCGAGGATATGAAAGATCTTTTGTGAGCCTCACGGGGATTCTTCTCCTGACCTGATAATAAAACGCAATCTAATACAGTATAATAATAAAACACACACTGCCACTTTGCAGAGACAGAAAGGTTATACTGCTATACCGGGCATCTCTAGGCCCTCTAGGCCCAGAGGCAAAGTGGCTGGAGATGATGTTGACTGGTTGAACAGAGAGAGAGAGATATGATCTCACACAGGGGAGTGTCAGGAGGCCGATAGAACACCACACTGGAGACTCACAGCGACTCCAGCACCAAGCAGAGGGGAGAGTTATGAGAGTTATATCAGGAGGCCTGAATCGTCCATCCATTCCGTTCTGTAAGTTTCTCCCTTCTGAATGGGTGCAAATGTCACATATATAATTCCTCCCTAAAGTCCAGCAGTGCAATGTGTATACTTTGAAAGGTGCTTTTAATGGCGTCTATTATTGCGAACGCTGTGAGCACTTACTACGAGACCTAGCAGATCATGTCTGTGTGTGTGTGTGTGTGTGTGTGTCTGTCTGTGTGTCTGTCTGTCCCGCTTTTGTGCCCATATATGGAGCTGAGTGATTACGTCACCATGACTCAGCCATAACCATACAAGGAGTCCCCAAAGCAGCTATACGTCCAAAACCCAAATACTGTATGTACGAGCTGCGTTCGCTTCCCGCGTTTGCGCGTCTTACTGGTTAGGGTGTATTATTTAGTGTTCAGGGCACTGCACCTGCAATGCAAAGCCCGATATTGAAATTGCAAAGATTATTCTTTGCATAAATGAAAAGCGTTTTTTTGAGGCACTAAACAAATTGCGCAACTTTGCATCACACATTACACGTGGCGAAACATTGCGTATTTTTTTAGGAATGTTAGATCCGCCTCAAACTTGCTCAGCGTACAAAAGAGACCGTAGCGATGAAAAGTTATCAAAAGGGCCGTGTCACCACGGCGAAGTGTCACTCATCCTGCAATCGGCTTCTTGGATTGTACATGTCTTGAGTTAGTACAAAGTAGTACAAAGTACAGGTCACTCAACTTGTTAGGGCTCTTCCATTGAGGAGCATATATGGATGTGCTCAGCAAGTTCCAGGGCAATATATGGCCGTTCGATTTTGAGATATATATTCTGTGCACATTACAATTCTGACCTCGGTGTGGCCCCGGAGGAAAGGCCAGCGGGCTTCATCTTCTGGGGAGCACGAAGGTGCACGGCAAATTCAATGGCAATCAATATCTTGTTTCAGGGACCAAATAGTTGGATGGACTGATGGACCGTCTGCAGCAAAACATACCAGGGTTATAGGATTACTTTCAAATGTGTAACCTAACCTAGATTGCCTGTTAAAGTTGTAAACGGTATAAACGGAACAATCTCAGTATAACTTGATCTCATTACTCCCACTTCCTTCTGGAGGTGGTGTATATTTTATAAAACAATGCAATGCGTGATTAAATGAGAAGATAATTCACAACCGCATGAACAATTTAATAACCTTACTTACTTACTCACTCACTCACTCACTTACCTACCTGGTGTCTGCGCCAGGTGTCTCTTGGGCAACCCCTTTTTACTGTTACTAGGGCTCTCTTATTTAATACCCTTGAATAAATATTCTCTCATTTTAATAGCATTTAAATATGAATCCAAACATGTGCTTCGTCGTGGGCTGTGACATGTCCTATACGAACGCACTTCAAGTAGAATGCAAACGTGTGTGCATCGGTTGTCTTTTCTTTTCTTCACTGAACTTCATAATATAATACATGAATAAATAGACGTGACAAAGCACGGTGCTAGCAGGGGGTGGAATAACAGCAGATGGCACCAGTCATACCTCTTCAAAGGCAGATGAACAGTAGGGGAGCAGCATGGGGCTGACTGGGCTCTCCAGAGCACTGATTCACTGTTACATTCGTCAGAGCGCTGGACAGACAAAGGCTTCCATATACAGTACGACAGTCCCAAAACACTGGTGTTTTTCCAAGTAAAAAAATCACCATTTGCCAAAATTCAAATAATTTGCTATTTGTCCCCCTCCCTCCCCCCCCCGTTTTTTTGAGGGACGCTAGCCCCTCCTAAACACAGGTTTTCTTTTGTTGAATGTTTGTTTTGTAAACGCCGTTGACACTGAAGGGAAAATGTACGTCATAATGTAACTCATTACGTCATATAATTGTCTCTTTATTGTTAATAGCGTTTAATGTTTGTGTTGGCACCGTTTGTTTTACATCACCAAATCAACATGAGTTAGACAGTACTTCAATATATTAGCGCCCCTCACTTCACACGGGTGTGATTTTTAACTTATATGTATGTTTCTCTGTCACAACCGAGTATGGGTTCAGACTCCCATTGGCTTAGGACTCGGAGGCAGGCTCAGGGAGCCAATCATATAGGTCGCTACTAGAAGACAGAAGCACTATAGTGACTGTAAGTTTACACCTGGCAAAAAGCAATGTGTGTTGACTGAGGGAGGCGAGGAACTGATTGAAGACAGGTGTGAAGGATCCAAGTGAATTAGGAACACCTGCTCATGCATGCACACACACACACACACACACACACACACACACACACACACACACACACACACACACACACACACACACACACACACACACACACACACACACACACACACACACACACACACGCACGCACAGCTGTAGCTCACCCATAACTGAGTCACTGAGCCGGCCCGTTCGTCTGAAACCCCCCCTGGCGCGACTCGTCATTCCAACTGACATAGAATATGCTGACGTGATGGTAAACTCCACTGGGGACCCTGATGACGGATAGCTAGGAGATGTTTGTTTAGCTGTATGCGTGTCTACTGTCTGCCCCTTACAGAGTTATCAAAGACAAATCTAACATGCCTGCAGGAGGAACTTTACTTAACTTGTGGCATGACTATCGCACACTGCTGACGCTCATGCTAGTGTAAACCCCTATAGGGCGGGCTTCCAAAACCTTTCCATGCCAATGACCTCCACATACCATCTCTCTAGCCTCTGGTTGCGGCCCTCCTACTGCAAAACAGTAGGCGACTCCTCTGTGTACCACCAGTGGTACACGGACCAGTGGTTGGGAACCTCGGCTGTACTGCACCTTCCTGCCGTTTAATATGTTAGACTAAGAAAGTATTAGTTATTCATATACTTATACTGGTGAATAGTTTGGGCAGGCTGCTGGAATGAAGAGCGATCCTTATATAGCACGAGGAAAAACATGAAGAATGAATCACTTAACTCTGAGGTGGTGTGAGATAGCTTGTTGTTGTGCAAGTCCAAACTTTTACATTAGGGGGGCGTAAAGACTGAAGACCATTGGGTCACAAATTCAGTAGACATTCAGTAGTTCATTCTCAGGTTAACGTTTAGAAAGGTGCAGCAATTCCTTGGCAATCCAGCCAGTAGTTAATTGTCTACA
>NC_137873.1:42102412-42283394 GCF_963924005.1 Protomyctophum bolini
CCTTATTCCCGCTCTGGGGGCGTCTGTATCTCAACGGAAGGCAACATGGAGGCAACGGGAGGCGATGGCGATGCGTGATTACATTGGCAGGCCTTCCCGAGGTTTCTTAATTGCGAAGCTATAGTGGAATACAAAACGGAAGGGGACGTCCGGTAGGCCAATCTGAGGCGGGACTCCTTCTTTCCCAGCAGTACTTTGCCTTTAAGATTCCGCTTGACTTCCTCCTCCCGTTGGAGACAACAGGTCTCTCCAACGAAAGGGCAGCGACCAATGAGGCATCTATATTTTTTTAAATATCTCTCTCAAAGTCACGGAGGTCCTTAACCCATTCTGACCTGAGATCAGATTCATACGAGGTTTCCACTGGACACACACTGGTCTGATCAACCCATTCTGACCTGAGATCAGATTCTAAAAATGTCAGTCGTTCTTTGATTTTTCTAAAATTGCAGACCTACAAGCTCATAGCGCGCCACTCGGTGGCGCGCTATGAGCTTGTAGATCTGCTATTTTTCAATAGCTAAAGCATAACGTGATGCTGACACCAAAACGGGTTCCCGTTCAGAATGGGTTAAAGTTAAAACGTTTGAGAACCTGATCTGGCCTACATATAAGCAGTCAGCCTCACTTGCATTATATCATTAAAACATCATAGCATTTCCTGAAGTACTAAATCGATCTAAGCCCCTAATTAAAATGTTTCGACATACACGCCTCCAGGTGTTACAGCATCATTAATTTTAACTAGCACCGATACATTCACTTACATTTGCCCTTGACAGGCCCTTTGCTTCAGGCCATCACGGCAACGCTATAAATCACACAA
Organism: Protomyctophum bolini; assembly: GCF_963924005.1. Lineage (NCBI taxonomy): Eukaryota > Metazoa > Chordata > Actinopteri > Myctophiformes > Myctophidae > Protomyctophum > Protomyctophum bolini. Next base: position 42,103,239 of record NC_137873.1, read on the forward strand.
CTTTGAACCACTGAAATAAGCAGCTGTATGTACAGTAGGCTACACTTACGATTTGGGAATGGTACAGTAAATGATGCAGCACCTTTATCCAACGCGCTTTACAATATGCAATACATAATGAACGCATGCATTGCGAAGGCAACCATGCAAGGTCCCAGCCTGCTTATATAGAGCACCACAGTCTGACGTCAACATCAGCCAAACTAGGGTGCCAATTCAACCGCTTCGTGTATATTCATTCTATTATAATCTTCATCATCATTTTTCGACAATGACAATGGCTTACTGTATGTCAAAACACATGAGCCTCAATCCGAGCATTACGCTTGCAAATGCACAATCGCTCAAGATCAAAATGGACTAGTTGAGGGGCGATGATTGAGGGCGATAATCTTTTCTGAGACATCTTCTCCCAACATGGAACTGGAAATCACCCGAGCAGAACAGATCCCTCTGTTTTATGTCTGTCAGGATGGTGGAGAAATTAACCAACAGATCCCTCTGTTTTATGTCTGTCAGGATGGTGGAGAAATTAACCAACACATCCAGCGGAGTAGGGTTTTCTTTAAGATGAAATATAGCTGGCAAAAACCAAAGGAAATGAATGGTTATCACGTGTTTGTGTTCGAAACCGTTTACCTCCCGAGGGGAATTAAAGTCATATTCACGGCCATGCACGTTGGAGGCAACATAAACTAAACACACGACCGCTGACCGGGTGGGTCTTGCCCGTCCTTTGTATCATTAATTATATATTTTGTCTCTCATATTGTCCTTGTTCTTTGCATTTCATTACAATACAGTATTATATTGTGATTGTAATACTGTTGTTGCACAGTCATGCCTCAATGCACCAACATTTCTCTGCTTGTATGCATTCTCTGAGACGTCCCAAGAAGTCTTGGAACGTCTCAGTGTCAGTTGACTGAAGGATACGGCACATGTTTACTAATCTCTCAAGACAGATTCAGAGCTCCGCAGCTGAATCTGTCCGCAACTGAGGTTACAAAGTGTAGAGTTGCTGTTGTTAGTAGGAATGAAAACAACGACGCACCACACACACACACACACACACACACACACACACACACACACACACACACACACACACACAGAGCGACAGAGCAGTCTGATTCATCCCTCTCTTGACAGCTGTGTTGTGATCCATCCTAACCTGAAGATCTGCTGCTGAAATATCAAAGGCTCATCTGTGACGGCAGCTAATCTGTGAACAAACATACAGGGGAGGATGTGTTCCGTCTTGGGGCTCACCGGCTCAGACTGCCGTGTCAGAGAGCAGAGAACAAAAGGACAGCCGTTTGAATTCCTGTCATTGCAGTGTTAATTTCGTCGACTAAAACTAAGACGAAAAATGTTCGTCGACTACCTTTTTTCACCAAAACTAAATGACAACTAAGCTACGGTGACTAAAACTATAAGACTAAATATACTGACAATTTCGTCAACAAATTAAAACTTGTCTAAAATGTTAAAGTTATAATATGAGCATCAAAGCAATATTTAAAATATTCTTATTAGCACGTGCATCATCAACTTGCGACATGGAGCAGTCCCTATTGAGTGGAAAGATTCTCTATTTATGAAAGAAGAGAAAATATTTAAGGTATAATGTTTTAAGACATATTTGTCTTATTATCCAGGGATCATTTTAAATATTTTTATCCCATTTCTTCACACGGGGAGAACATGCTCTCGTATGGGGCACTGATAACACGGAGGACCAGCTAGTGGCCCCAGCGGGAATCGAACCCAGGACCTTCTAGCTGTGAGGCGACAGCACTATACCGATTGTGCCACCGTGTCCCCCGTGTGTGTACATTTGTGTACAGTATGTGTGCACAGATAGGAAAGAAAAAGAAAGAAAGAAAGAAAGAAAGAAAGAAAGAAAGAACGAACGTACGCAAGCACTTGTCGTGGAAATTTAGAGATAAACATAATAATACTCTTAGCTGTTCTGTGCTGCTTGTTTGCTTGCTTTATGACGTCACTGTCCCATTTAGTGAATGCCTTCACTAGGCTATATGTTGGGGGGGTTGTCTGTGTGAGAGCAAGCTATATAAGCTGTCGTTTCTTGTCATTCTGGGAGCCAGACTGGGTTTTCCATACATGAACAGGTCATGTAAGTCTTGTCTTCTTACTCGAGTAAACTCCTTATACTCCATAACTCTGACATTTTGTGCTGCCTCATTATTCATTGTTTATGAATTGTCTTTTGAGTATGTGTCCCACAGACTGCCTTTACACACTAAGCAGGTCAGCAAGTGGGCTTTATTCCTTAAAAAAAAACCCCATTTTGTTATTTACCTCTATCCCGTCCACAGTCTCCCCACACAAGACAACTCTCCCCACACACTATAGTATAGGCTGTTGCACACAACCATATTCATAAACCGGTATTTTTGGCAAAAACACTTCGTTATTATTAATTATTCAGCCACACAATGCTATTCATGGAAGAAAATGTTCTGCCTTCAAATATAATGCATGATGTCGTGTCTAAATGATTTGATGTCTCCTTATACGTCTGCTTTGAGTGGCGGCGGCACCGTCAACCAGGAGTATTTCACACAACGGCTGTGACGAAAACAATTATAGGATAAGACAAGAGTGCTGCCTGGTCCTGACTCCATATACCCCTACGTCAATTATAGGATAAGACAAGAGTGCTGCCTGGTCCTGACTCCATATACCCCTACGTCAATTATAGGATAAGACAAGAGTGCTGCCTGGTCCAGACTCCATATACCCCTACGTCAATTATAGGATAAGACAAGAGTGCTGCCTGGTCCAGACTCCATATACCCCTACGTCAATTAGGATAAGACAAGAGTGCTGCCTGGTCCTGACTCCATATACCCCTACGTCAATTAGGATAAGACAAGAGTGCTGCCTGGTCCAGACTCCATATACCCCTACGTCAATTAGGATAAGACAAGAGTGCTGCCTGGTCCAGACTCCATATACCCCTACGTCAATTAGGATAAGACAAGAGTGCTGCCTGGTCCAGACTCCATATACCCCTACGTCAATTAGGATAAGACAAGAGTGCTGCCTGGTCCAGACTCCATATACCCCTACGTCAATTAGGATAAGACAAGAGTGCTGCCTGGTCCAGACTCCATATACCCCTACGACAATTAGGATAAGACAAGAGTGCTGCCTGGTCCAGACTCCATATACCCCTACGTCAATTAGGATAAGACAAGAGTGCTGCCTGGTCCTGACTCCATATACCCCTACGTCAATTAGGATAAGACAAGAGTGCTGCCTGGTCCAGACTCCATATACCCCTACGTCAATTAGGATAAGACAAGAGTGCTGCCTGGTCCAGACTCCATATACCCCTACGACAATTAGGATAAGACAAGAGTGCTGCCTGGTCCAGACTCCATATACCCCTACGTCAATTAGGATAAGACAAGAGTGCTGCCTGGTCCTGACTCCATATACCCCTACGTCAATTAGGATAAGACAAGAGTGCTGCCTGGTCCTGACTCCATATACCCCTACGTCAATTAGGATAAGACAAGAGTGCTGCCTGGTCCAGACTCCATATACCCCTACGTCAATTAGGATAAGACAAGAGTGCTGCCTGGTCCTGACTCCATATACCCCTACGTCAATTAGGATAAGACAAGAGTGCTGCCTGGTCCTCACTCCATATACCCCTACGTCAATTAGGATAAGACAAGAGTGCTGCCTGGTCCAGACTCCATATACCCCTACGTCAATTACCTGAGTCACCACCATAATGTGGTATAAAGGACTATGACGCTATATGGCACGGAGACCATTCGCAAAAGTTTTAATTCACACAGTGAACCCTCTCTGAGCCACAGACAGACAGACAGACCTTAAATTTCCAGGTCAGATTTGACACAAATTTAACATTTCACTGTTTACTGATCGAGGTTCACTGGTTCAGAAAGACACCTTTAAAGTTGGCTGCATGTGAAAGGGTATGGTACGAAGAGTTGGGGTTATAGTTAATGCAGGGTTCTGTTAGTGTTAAGGGATAGCAGCAGGCCTACATTGTCTTAGCACCTTGTCAAGTCTTGTTACCATCTCTGTCTCCAAACAGCTCTCATGAGTCATGTGTGCACTTAATGGCAATTTCAGCAGCCAAAGCAGCCTAGAAATGAACTTGCATGGACCCCGAAAATACTTCAGGGTTGTGTTTTGTACTTTCTACTTAATCTCTCTCTCTTCTACGTATAGGCCAATTAATTATATTTCTACCTCCTTTAGAAACCCTTGAGACTGTTCAGTCTAACAATAATTGTTAGCCATTAGCTACCCAACATTCACTCAGGAGTGTTGCCAAGAACGACCATGAAGAGTTGAGGGGTTTGGCTATTGAGTTGCTCTAGTCTAGACAGAGGTTTATTGATTTGAAAAGAAATTAGGGAACATTAGCCAAAAATAGCCTACAAAAATAGCCTACAAGCTCACAACACGCCACAACGTGACACATTGTGAGCTTGTAGATCAAATAGATTTGATTTGAGTACTCGTCATAATTATGGGGGCCATATGACACACGTCTGTGTGCATCGGAAGTTGAACCTGAAATCCACACACATAATCCTGAATTTTAAATCACACAAAAAGGGAAAAAAAAGTCACAGAAAAGCACAAACACGCTTGAAATCAAACATTTTCCAACTACAAACCTGCTCAATCGGTTGTTACAACAACAGTACAAATCTGTTTCCACAGATCACAAATGCGTCAAACTATTGCATTCTGAAACCTTTTCATGTAAAGGATCGCCACATTGATATCAATATGGACCCTTATCCGTTAAACTGATCGTGACGCTATTAGCTCATTTTGCTGGGCAGTGGGCACCCACCGGACCCCCCTCCCCCCCCCACCTCAATACCTACAACGGGGGTCCTCACACCCCACTTTGAGCTATAACCACCGCTGTAGTACGAGTGGCCTCATGTATACCTGAAGGGGCATGCAGGATTCTAGGGGCCGGTGAGTCATCCGCAAGAGTCATAATAATGTGACACGCCCCCAGGGACGTGCACGCATAGTTAGACATCAAAGGGGGCTTCAGCGGAGCCCCTCTGCTCTTTTACCCGTCTGTAAAACATCTGCCCTCTCCAGACCTGCATGAATGCAGCATTTACTACATGGTGAAAGAAATGCAAAATGCCCTCCTCTCCTTTCCATATACCATATACCGGAACTTCCGTAAAGTAAGGCAGCATTCAGGAGAATTGTATTTTTTCCCCGAAGTCTCCTGAACTAATTTCTTTCTAAATCCATGTCGTTAATTACACCTGCATCTCCAGTAGATAAAGAGTGCAGGGTTGCCGGCCGCACCCCGAAAATAGCATGATCTACAAGCTCTCAACGCGTCGCAGCGCGACGCGTTGTGAGCTTGTAGATCTGCTATTTTGGGCCAAAAGTGCAGAGTCTTATGGGATGTCAGCCTCACTCTCTGCGCGTGCCTGCACGGTCCACCCATCCACATTCCTCCTTCCGTCCCCTTCCAGAGGCTCCATCTGTGGAGCCCTGCGGGGTTGTGTGGCTGCTGCCTGGCCTCTCTCACGCTCCTCCGACCCATCCAGGCTGCCCAAGCTAAGCACGATCCCATCCCGTGCATGCTCTCACCTCCTCCTCCTCCTCCACCCCTCAAGCAGATCAGCCACATGGTATACGACCATCTCTCCTCTCTGCTTCATTCTCCCCTCCCTGACTGCGTGCGTGCCTGGATGGATGGATCACAGTCCCAAAGGGACATATAGGGCTATAGATAGATACTAGTGAATTCTGGACGTCCGCGTCCGCCCACGCCAGCCCCTCCAAGGCACACGCCATTAAGCGGTAGACACGCACCTGCCTGCCTTACTGTGCTCACCTTTATTAAACTGCGCATGAATGACCGTGTGACGTCAGACGACGCATTGGGACAGAGTACTAAAAATACAGGCTTTTCCTCCGAGGTGGTGGAAAGAAAGCCTGGTGAGACCAGGATAAAAAATAGAGTAGGCTACAGGAAGCCGTTTCGTGCTTGCATCTACGACGTCATCAGCTACGTCATGTATTGTGTAACTTAAATATGTTATAGAATTGAACAAAACAGTTATGGATCTATTGTTTTTTTTTTGCAAAATAAGTTCAGGACCCATACTTGTATAATGTATTAATAAAACTAAATGTCACCGGCCCAGCATTGTTTTTTCTGTGTGCTGAATATCATAAACAGCTGCCACTATCAGAGAAGAGGATGCAACAAAGTCAAAATATGTTTGCTGTCTGAAACTCTTCAGTGAGTGAAATCACATGCATATCTGATATCTCTCATGTTGTATTCATAACATTACATTGTTGTCTAGGAGGTCCCCTTTGTTTTGTTTCATTATACCACTCCTTTGTTTTCTGTTGATGTCTGCCCTTTCATGTCATGAATTTCCATCCGGCAAATCTTTATTCTTCTATTTTGCTGTATCTCTCTCTCCTGCGCAAAGAAAATGTGTACCGATTTGTGTGATTTTCTGACAAAGAAGAATCATATTGGTTCAAGATAGATATCGCAAAGATTGGCCTATACTGGGAGTGTGCATGTACTCTGCATGTTTGTTTTAAGGCCACCATTGTTTATGCAAACACATATTGTTAGTCTAGACCAGTGTTTCCCCAACCTTCTTTTCCTTTTATATCCAATACCCACGTATCTTATTACCGTCTCCCACACCCAATTAAAATGTAAACATTATTTGTGTTGTGTTGCTTATATCATTTAGAGAACATCTCATCGATTTCCAAAAATCACATTATTAAACTAGGCTTTTTGGATGCAATTATTGTGTAATTATTAGCCTACTTCCCAGGGAGAGAGAAAAAGCATGCTAAGTAGTATAGTAGACTATAAGTAGAATTGTATGGACAGGACAGGGCCTGACATCCTTGTGGCAGGGCTGTGACATATACGGACCATGGTACTGACATCATCAGCATCATTCAAAGTGCCCATGCACTGCAGTATTCAGAGCCATCCATGTGTCAATCACTACTGATTGACGCATTCCAGAGACTGTCATATGCAGAAGAGGTAGGGTAATTATCGTATTAACCCATTCTGACCGGGAACCCGTTTTGGTGTTAGCATCATGTTATGCTTTAGCTATTGAAAAATAGCAGATCTACAAGCTCATAGCGCGCCACCGAGTGGCGCGCTACGAGCTTGTAGGTCTGCTATTTTTGAAAAAAATCGAAGAACGACTGACATTTTTAGAATCTGATCTCAGGTCAGAATGGGTTAATCAGACCAGTGTGTGTCCAGGGGAAACCTCGTATGAATCTGATCTCAGGTCAGAATGGGTTAAAGACCATCATTGACTTATGGAGAGCATGGCCATGGACCTCTGTATATATAATGAATGCCTCCCACAGGCCAGCGCACACTTATGACTGAGGAAGATGCAGTAAGCAATGAAACGTCAGTCATTATCTATTTGTATTAGCACCTTAATAAGAGGCTGTAATTGTCCGAGCTGCTCCAGTGTGTATAATTCTCTTCTACAGCTGCTGTTGCCTTGCTCCTGTGACGCACCGGACCTGCCTCACACAGCCTCGCACAGCGGCGCACACTCTCTTTCATCATCAGTATCACGTTCACAACACGTCAGTATCATTGTCCCGCTATCCAAATATGGAGTGTGTTGCATCAGCAATCACTCAGCTCCATATATGGGCACAAAAGGCGCAAAGGTCCACTCAGCTCCATATATGGGCACAAAAGGGGCCAGGTCCACATATACAGTAACAGCGGGACAGACACACAGACAGACACACAGACAGACAGACAGACATGATCTGCAGGGTCTCAGCTGCGTTCGCTTCCCGCGTTTGCGCGTCTTACTGGTGTCCATGACCAGACAGTGGCCTTGTGGTTAGAGCGTCCGCCCTGAAACTGGGAGGTCGGGGTTCGATCCCCCGGCTGGGTCATAATACCAAACTGTAAAAATGGGACCCAATGCCTCCCTCCCTGCTTGGCATTCAGCAAAAAGATTCCCAGAGCGCTGCACAGCTGCAGCTCATCGCTCCAAGATGGGTCAAATGCGGAGAACAAATTTCACTGCGGTAACGTGTGTGACAAAATCATACGACTTGTCAGTATCATAATGTCAGCATCATGGTCAGTATCATGTCATATGATACTGACAGACCAGAGTATCCACAGCACAGTGGTAAAATTTTTACCACTGTGCTGTGGATACACTGACAATATATTTAGCCTAATCCAAACCATTTAATGGTTTGGATTAATTAGGCTAAATATATTGTCAGTTTGGATCATTCAATCCAATTCTTTTCATTACCTTAAAGGACCACTTCACCACTTTTCAACCTATCTTCATATAACAGGTCCTCACTAATAATCATGAAAAAAATGGCACGATTTCTTTCTACTCAGTCTGTGTCTCATAGGAGGGCTGTGGGCAGTTTAGAAACCGTCTTCCAGTGTAATCATCATTAGGCAGATTTCTTTTTAAACAAGTATTTAGATTTTCATTATCGTGAGAACGATATGGCTTCCATTTTCACATAGCAACTTTTCAGGACTAGAAAGCCTGCAGTTTCTATTAGCTTGTATTCCCCATCGATGATGTCACTTGGAAGACCGTTTCTGAACTGCCCACAGCCCTCCTATGAGACACAGACGCAGAGTAGAAAAAAATGGCACCATTTTATCATGGTTATTAGTGAGTTAGGTTGAAAAGTGGTGAAGTGGTCCTTTAAAGCTTAATCAATGAATTCAACTCAGTGATGTACAACAACAACAATCTGTACCAGTGATTTCCACACTGTCAATAAAGACAGAAGACGCTTAATTGGAAGCATTAATATTAACAAGAGTAAACTGAGATTCAAACTGACATGGGAGTGGGAGGTGTCAATGAATCTTGGGCATTTTGAACAGACGGACGAGAGCAGATTAGCGTGGAAGTGTTACGGACCTTTAGAATTGGCTCGAACCAGAGTGGCGTATGCAGGAATTAATTATTACCTTGGCCTGAATATCTGCCTGGGCACACATTTTTAAAATTAATTCATGAAGTCATTTTTTTTTATTAATTAATATGCATTTTTGCCTTCAATTTCCTAAAAATGTCAGGGGTCAGAACTGCATTTAAATGAACAATTTACTGGACAATACAACCAACCAACCAGCCAGCCAACCAATACAACTGGACAACACACCAACCAAATACAACTGGACAACACACCAACCAAATACAACTGGACAACACACCAACCAATAGAACTGCACAACACACCAACCAATACAACTGGACAATACACCAACCAACCAAGAAAGAGGCTTTGATTTGATTGTGAAGAAATTAATTACAACCAATAAGGAACCAATAAAGAAATGTTTACTTTATCAAAGCATCCTCCTCCATTTTTTTTTTACTCTAAAAAACAACTCTGCTCACAGACATGTTTCCAGAGTCTGGAAACATGACATGAGAGCTTATTGCCACAGTCTTCTGATCTGTATGACTGTGTGTGTGTGTGTGTGTGTGTGTGTGGTATAAACACTAGTTTCATCTGCTGTTACCTTATCTGTGTTGGAATCTTGTATTGGTTCCATACGATGATCAACACACAGTGAAGGAAGCCTCCTTTTGAGCAGCAGCAGCATGTTGTTCCACTGGCTTCACTCACAGGTAAATAGTACTTTCCCAGTCCTTGTTGTTGTAACTGCATTCCCCTTTTCTTTATTTAGTTTTTGTATTGAGTTGTACTTGAAATGTACTGTAATTCTGCAAACTGTTAATAAATCAATCAATCAAACAAACAGAACACAAAGGACCACAACTATTCAGGTTGGGTGTTGGGGAGACAAACAGTGAGCTGCTGGCCACAGCTCCTCTTTATAGCCTGCAGTGCTAATCATGCAACAAGGAACAGCTGACACAGGGTGTGGCAGCCAGAGCCATCAGGTGATTGACAGGTGTCTGTCTCTTTAGACCAGCAGAGGTCAGCAATGTCTCATGTCACAGGCACTATACAACAGAAGAAAGACAGTAACATTAGTGCACCGATAGATACACAAATGATCAAGTATGATTAGAGACTAGAGTGTATATAGTGTGCCAGCACACAACATCATGCTTTGATGTCATGTGTGCATAATGTGCAAGCACCTAACAGGGAGGAAATAACAAATGCAGTGGAACATGTCTGGCATTGGTCCTATGAGAAGCACATACACTGCATCACACGCAGTGTGAAAAGTAGTTCAATGATGTCCAGCCACAAACAGATGGTATAGTCCATGTAATAACATAGTTAAAGAAAATCTGTAAGAGCGAGACATTTATGAAGGAGGAACTTATAATATGGATAATATTTATCCATAGATAATATGATACTATATAGATAATATTATCCCTTCATCAAAACGTTTATTTTATAGAAGCAAACGTGGATTCAACTATAATCAGTCTGAGGGATTCATATCAAAGTCAAATAGAGCACATTTATTTCATCTTTAACATAACTCGAGTGAAGTCAAATCCTGTTTGAATGCCTACACCTCTCGATAATGAGAGATTTTGTTGGGAATCCTGACCCCCACCCTTTAGAATGTTAAGTTATGCAGGGCAAGACCCCTGTTCTGAATCCATTTTATTCATGACTTAGGCCTTTGTGGCACCAGCTAGTGCAACATAATGTATTTAATACCATGGCTGAGTGTTCTCTGTATATTCTGAGAGATTTTCTCTGGACCCCTCATGTGTTAACAGCACACTCATCCTACATGGTTAAACATATGTTTCACTTTGTTAATCAGCGTGATTGATCCGACAAAATTAATTAATTCTTCCCTATTGATTTGAGTGTTTGGATCTACTGTAAGCAACCAGAATATTGTGTTCGCCGTTTTAAAGGTCCTGCTTTCTCCATTGTGTTCCAAGTGTTTATCATAACGTGCTCAACCCATTTGATTTGGAAGGGTGCATGCTGTCCCAGGGTGCAGACATAATTGTATATTTGCCAATAAATATGGTGCATTTATGTAGCGCCTTAATCCAAGGCGCTTTACATAGATATGAACCCATTCTGAACGGGAACCCGTTTTGGTGTTAGCATCGTGTTATGCTTTAGCTATTGAAAAATAGCAGATCTACAAGCTCATAGCGCGCCACCGAGTGGCGCGCTACGAGCTTGTAGGTCTGCTATTTTTGAAAAATCGAAGAACGACTGACATTTTTAGAATCTGATCTCGGGTCAGAATGGGTTATAATCAGACAAGTGTGTGTCCAGTGGAAACCTCGTATGAATCTGATCTCAGGTCAGAATGGGTTAAATCAATACACCGATGGCGGAGGAGAAACCATGGAAGGCACCAACCTGCTCATCAGGAGCAACCGGGGGTTCCGTGTCGTGCTCACGGACACTTTGACAGTTTTTGCGCCGACGAAAATCAAAGCCTGCAGTTACAGAGTAACAGCCCGCTGGGATCGAACTGGGAACCAAGCAGCCTCGGTCCCAGGCTTACTTATCTGGGATCGAACTGGGAACCAAGCAGCCTCGGTCCCAGGCTTATACTTATCTGCGAAAAGAAAAGCCTGGTCACAACGTAAGGCAGAGAAAGCTATCGGCGGATGTATCGTCCGGAACATCCGGTGTGGGTTGGGATGGTCAGGTTCTGATCCATGACGATAATACCCCCTACTATTAACGGTGGGGGTGGTCAGGATGGTCAGGTTCTGATCCATGACGATAATACCCCCTACTATTAACGGTGGGGGTGGTCAGGATGGTCAGGTTCTGATCCATGACGATAATACCCCCTACTATTAACGGTGGATGTGGGATGGTCAGGTCCTGATCCATTTTAAATCTTTTAATAATTCATCATGCAGCGGCCGGTCTCCAGGAAATGAGTCTTTTTTTTAATATATTCCTAATGGCCTACTTAAAGGTTATGTCTATCAGATGGTTCTTGGTGGAGACACGCTGGCATTTTAATCAGCACAAGGGACGGGTAATCTTTGACTTTTTGCAGATGAATTCAACAATTGTATTGATTATGTGGATTTTATTATTTTATTTTTGTTGTATATAGGCCAAGACCAAGACTGCAGCAGCATTAATTCAGGTGATCACCAGAATGACAGACATTTGATTTGATCAGCCCCTGTGGATATTGGACATAGCGTATAGGATAGTAATTGATTACATTACATGTAAGCACAGACATACTCGCGCACACACTCCTGTATTATGGATCAGAATTGTTCTTGACATTATTTTTTCCCCCATTCTGGGCGGGAACCCCTTTTGGTGTTTTAAGCATTATGTTATGCTGTAGCTATATTGAAAAATAGCAGATCTACAAGTTTGTAGCACTACGAGCTGCTTTTTTTTTTATCATGAAAATGTGGTGCAGATTTGTAATACAAACATTATCGTACGGCATACTATGGCACGCCGTTTTTCATCATTTTTGAGGATTTAAAAAAAATGACGAAATGACAAAAACGATGGGTTATAGCCCATGTTTTTTGAAATTTTGAAAAAAAAAGTTATGCTCGTTTCTCATCATTTTGGACCATGGGCTATAGCCCATATCGTACGGCATACTATGGCACGCCGTTTTTCATCATTTTTGAGGATTTGAAAAAAATGAAAAATGAAAAAAACGGTGGGTTATAGCCCATGTTTTTTGAAATTTTGGAAAAAAAAGTTAGCCTCGTTTCTCATCATTTTGGACCGTGGGCTATAGCCCATATCGTACGGCATACTATGGCACGCCGTTTTTCATCATTTTTGAGGATTTGAAAAAAATGAAAAATGAAAAAAACGGTGGGTTATAGCCCATGTTTTTTTAAATTAAAAAAAAAAAAGTTAGCCTCGTTTCTCATCATTTTGGACCGTGGGCTATAGCCCATATCGTACGGCATACTATGGCACGCCGTTTTTCATCATTTTTGAAAAAAATGAAAAATGAAAAAAACGGTGGGTTATAGCCCATGTTTTTTGAAAATTTGAAAAAAAAAGTTAGCCTCGTTTCTCATCATTTTGGACCGTGGGCTATAGCCCATATCGTACGGCATACTATGGCACGCCGTTTATCATCATTTTTGAGGATTTGAAAAAAATGAAAAATGAAAAAAACGGTGGGTTATATCCCATGTTTTTTGAAATTTTGAAAAAAAAAGTTAGCCTCGTTTCTCATCATTTTGGACCGTGGGCTATAGCCCATATCGTACGGCATACTATGGCACGCCGTTTTTCATCATTTTTGAGGATTTGAAAAAAATGAAAAATGAAAAAAACGGTGGGTTATAGCCCATGTTTTTTGAAATTTTGAAAAAAAAAGTTAGCCTCGTTTCTCATCATTTTGGACCGTGGGCTATAGCCCATATCGTACGGCATACTATGGCACGCCGTTTTTCATCATTTTTGAGGATTTGAAAAAATGAAAAATGAAAAAAACGGTGGGTTATAGCCCATGTTTTTTGAAATTTTGAAAAAAAAAGTTAGCCTCGTTTCTCATCATTTTGGACCGTGGGCTATAGCCCATATCGTACGGCATACTATGGCACGCCGTTTTTCATTATTTTTGAGGATTTGAAAAAAATGAAAAATGAAAAAAACGGTGGGTTATAGCCCATGTTTTTTGAAATTTTGGAAAAAAAAGTTAGCCTCGTTTCTCATCATTTTGGACCGTGGGCTATAGCCCATATCGTACGGCATACTATGGCACGCCGTTTTTCATCATTTTTGAGGATTTGAAAAAAATGAAAAATGAAAAAAACGTGGGTTATAGCCCATGTTGTTTGAAATTTTGAAAAAAACAGTTAGCCTCGTTTCTCATCATTTTGGACCGTGGGTTATAGCCCATATCGTACGGCATACTATGGCACGCCGTTTTTCATCATTTTTGAGGATTTGAAAAAAATGAAAAATGAAAAAAACGGTGGGTTATAGCCCATGTTTTTTGAAAATTTGAAAAAAAAAGTTAGCCTCGTTTCTCATCATTTTGGACCGTGGGCTATAGCCCATATCGTACGGCATACTATGGCACGCCGTTTTTCATTATTTTTGAGGATTTGAAAAAAATGAAAAATGAAAAAAACGGTGGGTTATAGCCCATGTTTTTTGAAATTTTGGAAAAAAAAGTTAGCCTCGTTTCTCATCATTTTGGACCGTGGGCTATAGCCCATATCGTACGGCATACTATGGCACGCCGTTTTTCATCATTTTTGAGGATTTGAAAAAAATGAAAAATGAAAAAAATGGTGGGTTATAGCCCATGTTTTTTGAAATTTTGAAAAAAAAAGTTAGCCTCGTTTCTCATCATTTTGGACCGTGGGCTATAGCCCATATCGTACGGCATACTATGGCACGCCGTTTTTCATCATTTTTGAAAAAAATGAAAAATGAAAAAAACGGTGGGTTATAGCCCATGTTTTTTGAAATTTTGAAAAAAAAAGTTAGCCTCGTTTCTCATCATTTTGGACCGTGGGCTATAGCCCATATCGTACGGCATACTATGGCACGCCGTTTTTCATCATTTTTGAGGATTTGAAAAAAATGAAAAATGAAAAAAACGGTGGGTTATATCCCATGTTTTTTGAAATTTTGAAAAAAAAAGTTAGCCTCGTTTCTCATCATTTTGGACCGTGGGCTATAGCCCATATCGTACGGCATACTATGGCACGCCGTTTTTCATCATTTTTGAGGATTTGAAAAAAATGAAAAATGAAAAAAACGGTGGGTTATAGCCCATGTTTTTTGAAATTTTGAAAAAAAAAGTTAGCCTCGTTTCTCATCATTTTGGACCGTGGGCTATAGCCCATATCGTACGGCATACTATGGCACGCCGTTTTTCATCATTTTTGAGGATTTGAAAAAATGAAAAATGAAAAAAACGGTGGGTTATAGGCCATGTTTTTTGAAATTTTGAAAAAAAAAGTTAGCCTCGTTTCTCATCATTTTGGACCGTGGGCTATAGCCCATATCGTACGGCATACTATGGCACGCCGTTTTTCATCATTTTTGAGGATTTGAAAAAAATGAAAAATGAAAAAAACGTGGGTTATAGCCCATGTTTTTTGAAATTTTGAAAAAAACAGTTAGCCTCGTTTCTCATCATTTTGGACCGTGGGCTATAGCCCATATCGTACGGCATACTATGGCACGCCGTTTTTCATCATTTTGAGGATTTGAAAAAAATGAAAAATGAAAAAAACGGTGGGTTATAGCCCATGTTTTTTGAAATTTTGAAAAAAAAAGTTAGCCTCGTTTCTTATCATTTTGGACCGTGGGCTATAGCCCATATCGTACGGCATACTATGGCACGCCGTTTTTCATCATTTTTGAGGATTTGAGAAAAATGAAAAAAACGGTGGGTTATAGCCTATGTTTTTTGAAATTTTGAAAAAAAAAGTTAGCCTCGTTTCTCATCATTTTGGACCGTGGGCTATAGCCCATATCGTACGGCATACTATGGCACGCCGTTTTTTATCATTTTTGAGGATTTGAAAAAAATGAAAAATGAAAAAAACGGTGGGTTATAGCCCATGTTTTTTGAAATTTTGAAAAAAAAAGTTAGCCTCGTTTCTCATCATTTTGGACCGTGGGCTATAGCCCATATCGTACGGCATACTATGGCACGCCGTTTTTCATCATTTTTGAGGATTTGAAAAAAATGAAAAATGAAAAAAACAGTGGGTTATAGCCCATGTTTTTTGAAATTTTGAAAAAAAAAGTTAGCCTCGTTTCTCATCATTTTGGACCGTGGGCTATAGCCCATATCGTACGGCATACTATGGCACGCCGTTTTTCATCATTTTTGAAAAAAATGAAAAAAAACGGTGGGTTATAGCCCATGTTTTTTGAAATTTTGAAAAAAAAAGTTAGCCTCGTTTCTCATCATTTTGGACCATGGGCTATAGCCCATATCGTACGGCATACTATGGCACGCCGTTTTTCATCATTTTTGAGGATTTGAAAAAAATGAAAAATGAAAAAAACGTGGGTTATAGCCCCTGTTTTTTGAAATTTTGAAAAAAAAAGTTAGCCTCGTTTCTCATCATTTTGGACCGTGGGCTATAGCCCATATCGTACGGCATACTATGGCACGCCGTTTTTCATCATTTTTGAGGATTTGAAAAAAATGAAAAATGAAAAAAACGGTGGGTTATAGCCCATGTTTTTTGAAATTTTGAAAAAAAAAGTTAGCCTCGTTTCTTATCATTTTGGACCGTGGGCTATAGCCCATATCGTACGGCATACTATGGCACGCCGTTTTTCATCATTTTTGAGGATTTGAAAAAAATGAAAAATGAAAAAAACGGTGGGTTATAGCCCATGTTTTTTGAAATTTTGAAAAAAAAAGTTAGCCTCGTTTCTCATCATTTTGGACCGTGGGCTATAGCCCATGTCGTACGGCATACTATGGCACGCCGTTTTTCATCATTTTTGAAAAAAATGAAAAAAACGGTGGGTTATAGCCCATGTTTTTTAAAATTTTGAAAAAAAAAGTTAGCCTCGTTTCTCATCATTTTGGACCGTGGGCTATAGCCCATATCGTACGGCATACTATGGCACGCCGTTTTTCATCATTTTTGAGGATTTGAAAAAAATGAAAAATGAAAAAAACGTGGGTTATAGCCCCTGTTTTTTGAAATTTTGAAAAAAAAAGTTAGCCTCGTTTCTCATCATTTTGGACCGTGGGCTATAGCCCATATCGTACGGCATACTATGGCACGCCGTTTTTCATCATTTTTGAGGATTTGAAAAAAATGAAAAATGAAAAAAACGGTGGGTTATAGCCCATGTTTTTGAAATTTTGAAAAAAAAAGTTAGCCTCGTTTCTCATCATTTTGGACCGTGGGCTATAGCCCATATCGTACGGCATACTATGGCACGCCGTTTTTCATCATTTTTGAGGATTTGAAAAAAATGAAAAATGAAAAAAACGGTGGGTTATAGCCCATGTTTTTTGAAATGTTGAAAAAAAAAGTTAGCCTCGTTTCTTATCATTTTGGACCGTGGGCTATAGCCCATATCGTACGGCATACTATGGCACGCCGTTTTTCATCATTTTTGAGGATTTGAAAAAAATGAAAAATGAAAAAAACGGTGGGTTATAGCCCATGTTTTTTGAAATTTTGAAAAAAAAAGTTAGCCTCGTTTCTCATCATTTTGGACCGTGGGCTATAGCCCATATCGTACGGCATACTATGGCACGCCGTTTTTCATCATTTTTGAAAAAAATAAAAAATGAAAAAAACGGTGGGTTATAGCCCATGTTTTTTGAAATTTTGAAAAAAAAAGTTAGCCTCGTTTCTCATCATTTTGGACCGTGGGCTATAGCCCATATCGTATGGCATACTATGGCACGCCGTTTTTCATCATTTTTGAGGATTTGAAAAAAATGAAAAATGAAAAAAACGGTGGGTAATAGCCCATGTTTTTTGAAATTTTGAAAAAAAAAGTTAGCCTCGTTTCTCATCATTTTGGACCGTGGGCTATAGCCCATATCGTACGGCATACTATGGCACGCCGTTTTTCATCATTTTTGAGGATTTGAAAAAAATGGAAAATGAAAAAAACGGTGGGTTATAGCCCATGTTTTTTGAAATTTTGAAAAAAAAAGTTAGCCTCGTTTCTCATCATTTTGGACCGTGGGCTATAGCCCATATCGTACGGCATACTATGGCACGCCGTTTTTCATCATTTTTGAGGATTTGAAAAAAATGAAAAATGAAAAAAACGGTGGGTTATAGCCCATGTTTTTTGAAATTTTGAAAAAAAAAGTTAGCCTCGTTTCTCATCATTTTGGACCGTGGGCTATAGCCCATATCGTACGGCATACTATGGCACGCCGTTTTTCATCATTTTTGAAAAAAATGAAAAATGAAAAAAACGGTGGGTTATAGCCCATGTTTTTTGAAATTTTGAAAAAAAAAGTTAGCCTCGTTTCTTATCATTTTGGACCGTGGGCTATAGCCCATATCGTACGGCATACTATGGCACGCCGTTTTTCATCATTTTTGAGGATTTGAGAAAAATGAAAAAAACGGTGGGTTATAGCCTATGTTTTTTGAAATTTTGAAAAAAAAAGTTAGCCTCGTTTCTCATCATTTTGGACCGTGGGCTATAGCCCATATCGTACGGCATACTATGGCACGCCGTTTTTTATCATTTTTGAGGATTTGAAAAAAATGAAAAATGAAAAAAACGGTGGGTTATAGCCCATGTTTTTTGAAATTTTGAAAAAAAAAGTTAGCCTCGTTTCTCATCATTTTGGACCGTGGGCTATAGCCCATATCGTACGGCATACTATGGCACGCCGTTTTTCATCATTTTTGAGGATTTGAAAAAAATGAAAAATGAAAAAAACAGTGGGTTATAGCCCATGTTTTTTGAAATTTTGAAAAAAAAAGTTAGCCTCGTTTCTCATCATTTTGGACCGTGGGCTATAGCCCATATCGTACGGCATACTATGGCACGCCGTTTTTCATCATTTTTGAAAAAAATGAAAAAAAACGGTGGGTTATAGCCCATGTTTTTTGAAATTTTGAAAAAAAAAGTTAGCCTCGTTTCTCATCATTTTGGACCATGGGCTATAGCCCATATCGTACGGCATACTATGGCACGCCGTTTTTCATCATTTTTGAGGATTTGAAAAAAATGAAAAATGAAAAAAACGTGGGTTATAGCCCCTGTTTTTTGAAATTTTGAAAAAAAAAGTTAGCCTCGTTTCTCATCATTTTGGACCGTGGGCTATAGCCCATATCGTACGGCATACTATGGCACGCCGTTTTTCATCATTTTTGAGGATTTGAAAAAAATGAAAAATGAAAAAAACGGTGGGTTATAGCCCATGTTTTTTGAAATTTTGAAAAAAAAAGTTAGCCTCGTTTCTTATCATTTTGGACCGTGGGCTATAGCCCATATCGTACGGCATACTATGGCACGCCGTTTTTCATCATTTTTGAGGATTTGAAAAAAATGAAAAATGAAAAAAACGGTGGGTTATAGCCCATGTTTTTTGAAATTTTGAAAAAAAAAGTTAGCCTCGTTTCTCATCATTTTGGACCGTGGGCTATAGCCCATGTCGTACGGCATACTATGGCACGCCGTTTTTCATCATTTTTGAAAAAAATGAAAAAAACGGTGGGTTATAGCCTATGTTTTTTTAAATTTTGAAAAAAAAAGTTAGCCTCGTTTCTCATCATTTTGGACCGTGGGCTATAGCCCATATCGTACGGCATACAATGGCACGCTGTTTTTCATCATTTTTGAGGATTTGAGAAAAATGAAAAAAACGGTGGGTTATAGCCCATGTTTTTTGAAATTTTGAAAAAAAAAGTTAGCCTCGTTTCTCATCATTTTGGACCGTGGGCTATAGCCCATATCGTACGGCATACTATGGCACGCCGTTTTTCATCATTTTTGAGGATTTGAAAAAAATGAAAAATGAAAAAAACGGTGGGTTATAGCCCATGTTTTTTGAAATTTTGAAAAAAAAAGTTAGCCTCGTTTCTCATCATTTTGGACCGTGGGCTATAGCCCATATCGTACGGCATACTATGGCACGCCGTTTTTCATCATTTTTGAAAAAAATGAAAAATGAAAAAAACGGTGGGTTATAGCCCATGTTTTTTTAAATTTTGAAAAAAAAAGTTAGCCTCGTTTCTCATCATTTTGGACCGTGGGCTATAGCCCATATCGTACGGCATACTATGGCACGCCGTTTTTCATCATTTTTGAGGATTTGAAAAAAATGAAAAATGAAAAAAACAGTGGGTTATAGCCCATGTTTTTTGAAATTTTGAAAAAAAAAGTTAGCCTCGTTTCTCATCATTTTGGACCGTGGGCTATAGCCCATATCGTACGGCATACTATGGCACGCCGTTTTTCATCATTTTTGAGGATTTGAAAAAAATGAAAAATGAAAAAAACGGTGGGTTATAGCCCATGTTTTTTGAAATTTTGAAAAAAAAAGTTAGCCTCGTTTCTCATCATTTTGGACCGTGGGCTATAGCCCATATCGTACGGCATACAATGGCACGCTGTTTTTCATCATTTTTGAGGATTTGAGAAAAATGAAAAAAACGGTGGGTTATAGCCCATGTTTTTTGAAATTTTGAAAAAAAAAGTTAGCCTCGTTTCTCATCATTTTGGACCGTGGGCTATAGCCCATATCGTACGGCATACTATGGCACGCCGTTTTTCATCATTTTTGAAAAAAATGAAAAATAAAAAAAACGGTGGGTTATAGCCCATGTTTTTTGAAATTTTGAAAAAAAAAGTTAGCCTCGTTTCTCATCATTTTGGACCGTGGGCTATAGCCCATATCGTACGGCATACTATGGCACGCCGTTTTTCATCATTTTTGAAAAAAATGAAAAATGAAAAAAACGGTGGGTTATAGCCCATGTTTTTTTAAATTTTGAAAAAAAAAGTTAGCCTCGTTTCTCATCATTTTGGACCGTGGGCTATAGCCCATATCGTACGGCATACTATGGCACGCCGTTTTTCATCATTTTTGAGGATTTGAAAAAAATGAAAAATGAAAAAAACAGTGGGTTATAGCCCATGTTTTTTGAAATTTTGAAAAAAAAAGTTAGCCTCGTTTCTCATCATTTTGGACCGTGGGCTATAGCCCATATCGTACGGCATACTATGGCACGCCGTTTTTCATCATTTTTGAGGATTTGAAAAAAATGAAAAATGAAAAAAACGGTGGGTTATAGCCCATGTTTTTTGAAATTTTGAAAAAAAAAGTTAGCCTCGTTTCTCATCATTTTGGACCGTGGGCTATAGCCCATATCGTACGGCATACTATGGCACGCCGTTTTTCATCATTTTTGAGGATTTGAAAAAAATGAAAAATGAAAAAAACAGTGGGTTATAGCCCATGTTTTTTGAAATTTTGAAAAAAAAAGTTAGCCTCGTTTCTCATCATTTTGGACCGTGGGCTATAGCCCATATCGTACGGCATACTATGGCACGCCGTTTTTCATCATTTTTGAGGATTTGAAAAAAATGAAAAATAAAAAAAACGGTGGGTTATAGCCCATGTTTTTTGAAATTTTGAAAAAAAAGGTTAGCCTCGTTTCTCATCATTTTGGACCGTGGGCTATAGCCCATATCGTACGGCATACTATGGCACGCCGTTTTTCATCATTTTTGAAAAAAATGAAAAATAAAAAAAACGGTGGGTTATAGCCCATGTTTTTTGAAATTTTGAAAAAAAAAGTTAGCCTCGTTTCTCATCATTTTGGACCGTGGGCTATAGCCCATATCGTACGGCATACAATGGCACGCCGTTTTTCATCATTTTTGAGGATTTGAAAAAAATGAAAAATGAAAAAAACGGTGGGTTATAGCCCATGTTTTTTGACATTTTGAAAAAAAAAGTTAGCCTCGTTTCTCATCATTTTGGACCGTGGGCTATAGCCCATATCGTACGGCATACTATGGCACGCCGTTTTTCATCATTTTTGAGGATTTGAAAAAAATGAAAAAAACGGTGGGTTATAGCCCATGTTTTTTGAAATTTTGAAAAAAAAAGTTAGCCTCGTTTCTCATCATTTTGGACCGTGGGTTATAGCCCATATCGTACGGCATACTATGGCACGCCGTTTTTCATCATTTTTGAGGATTTGAAAAAAATGAAAAATGAAAAAAACGGTGGGTTATAGCCCATGTTTTTTGAAATTTTGAAAAAAAAAGTTAGCCTCGTTTCTCATCATTTTGGACCGTGGGCTATAGGCCATATCGTACGGCATACTATGGCACGCCGTTTTTCATCTTTTTTGAGGATTTGAAAAAAATGGAAAATGAAAAAAACGGTGGGTTATAGCCCATGTTTTTTGAAATTTTGAAAAAAAAAGTTAGCCTCGTTTCTCATCATTTTGGACCGTGGGCTATAGCCCATATCGTACGGCATACTATGGCACGCCGTTTTTCATCATTTTTGAGGATTTGAAAAAAATGAAAAATAAAAAAAACGGTGGGTTATAGCCCATGTTTTTTGAAATTTTGAAAAAAAAGGTTAGCCTCGTTTCTCATCATTTTGGACCGTGGGCTATAGCCCATATCGTACGGCATACTATGGCACGCCGTTTTTCATCATTTTTGAAAAAAATGAAAAATAAAAAAAACGGTGGGTTATAGCCCATGTTTTTTGAAATTTTGAAAAAAAAAGTTAGCCTCGTTTCTCATCATTTTGGACCGTGGGCTATAGCCCATATCGTACGGCATACAATGGCACGCCGTTTTTCATCATTTTTGAGGATTTGAAAAAAATGAAAAATGAAAAAAACGGTGGGTTATAGCCCATGTTTTTTGACATTTTGAAAAAAAAAGTTAGCCTCGTTTCTCATCATTTTGGACCGTGGGCTATAGCCCATATCGTACGGCATACTATGGCACGCCGTTTTTCATCATTTTTGAGGATTTGAAAAAAATGAAAAATAAAAAAAACGGTGGGTTATAGCCCATGTTTTTTGAAATTTTGAAAAAAAAGGTTAGCCTCGTTTCTCATCATTTTGGACCGTGGGCTATAGCCCATATCGTACGGCATACTATGGCACGCCGTTTTTCATCATTTTTGAAAAAAATGAAAAATAAAAAAAACGGTGGGTTATAGCCCATGTTTTTTGAAATTTTGAAAAAAAAAGTTAGCCTCGTTTCTCATCATTTTGGACCGTGGGCTATAGCCCATATCGTACGGCATACAATGGCACGCCGTTTTTCATCATTTTTGAGGATTTGAAAAAAATGAAAAATGAAAAAAACGGTGGGTTATAGCCCATGTTTTTTGACATTTTGAAAAAAAAAGTTAGCCTCGTTTCTCATCATTTTGGACCGTGGGCTATAGCCCATATCGTACGGCATACTATGGCACGCCGTTTTTCATCATTTTTGAGGATTTGAAAAAAATGAAAAATGAAAAAAACGGTGGGTTATAGCCCATGTTTTTTGAAATTTTGAAAAAAAAAGTTAGCCTCGTTTCTCATCATTTTGGACCGTGGGTTATAGCCCATATCGTACGGCATACTATGGCACGCCGTTTTTCATCATTTTTGAGGATTTGAAAAAAATGAAAAATGAAAAAAACGGTGGGTTATAGCCCATGTTTTTTGAAATTTTGAAAAAAAAAGTTAGCCTCGTTTCTCATCATTTTGGACCGTGGGCTATAGGCCATATCGTACGGCATACTATGGCACGCCGTTTTTCATCTTTTTTGAGGATTTGAAAAAAATGGAAAATGAAAAAAACGGTGGGTTATAGCCCATGTTTTTTGAAATTTTGAAAAAAAAAGTTAGCCTCGTTTCTCATCATTTTGGACCGTGGGCTATAGCCCATATCGTACGGCATACAATGGCACGCCGTTTTTCATCATTTTTGAGGATTTGAAAAAAATTAAAAATTAAAAAAACGGTGGGTAATAGCCCATGTTTTTTGAAATTTTGAAAAAAAAAGTTAGCCTCGTTTCTCATCATTTTGGACCGTGGGCTATAGCCCATATCGTACGGCATACTATGGCACGCCGTTTTTCATCATTTTTGAGGATTTGAAAAAAATGAAAAATGAAAAAAAACGGTGGGTTATAGCCCATGTTTTTTGAAATTTTGAAAAAAAAAGTTAGCCTCGTTTCTCATCATTTTGGACCGTGGGCTATAGCCCATATCGTACGGCATACTATGGCACGCCGTTTTTCATCATTTTTGAGGATTTGAAAAAAATGAAAAATGAAAAAAACGGTGGGTTATAGCCCATGTTTTTTGAAATTTTGAAAAAAAAAGTTAGCCTCGTTTCTCATCATTTTCGACCGTGGGCTATAGGCCATATCGTACGGCATACTATGGCACGCCGTTTTTCATCATTTTTGAGGATTTGAAAAAAATGAAAAATGAAAAAAACGGTGGGTTATAGCCCATGTTTTTTGAAATTTAAAAAAAAAAGGTTAGCCTCGTTTCTCATCATTTTGGACCGTGGGCTATAGCCCATATCGTACGGCATACTATGGCACGCCGTTTTTCATCATTTTTGAGGATTTGAAAAAAATGAAAAATGAAAAAAACGGTGGGTTATAGCCCATGTTTTTTGAAAATTTGAAAAAAAAAGTTAGCCTCGTTTCTCATCATTTTGGACCGTGGGCTATAGCCCATATCGTACGGCATACTATGGCACGCCGTTTTTCATCATTTTTGAGGATTTGAAAAAAATGAAAAATGAAAAAAACGGTGGGTTATAGCCCATGTTTTTTGAAATTTTGAAAAAAAAAGTTAGCCTCGTTTCTCATCATTTTGGACCGTGGGCTATAGGCCATATCGTACGGCATACTATGGCACGCCGTTTTTCATCATTTTTGAGGATTTGAAAAAAATGAAAAATGAAAAAAACGGTGGGTTATAGCCCATGTTTTTTGAAATTTTGAAAAAAAAGGGTTAGCCTCGTTTCTCATCATTTTGGACCGTGGGCTATAGCCCATATCGTACGGCATACTATGGCACGCCGTTTTTCATCATTTTTGAGGATTTGAAAAAAATGAAAAATGAAAAAAACGGTGGGTTATAGCCCATGTTTTTTGAAAATTTGAAAAAAAAAGTTAGCCTCGTTTCTCATCATTTTGGACCGTGGGCTATAGCCCATATCGTACGGCATACTATGGCACGCCGTTTTTCATCATTTTTGAGGATTTGAAAAAAATGAAAAATGAAAAAAACGGTGGGTTATAGCCCATGTTTTTTGAAATTTTGAAAAAATAAGTTAGCCTCGTTTCTCATCATTTTGGACCGTGGGCTATAGCCCATATCGTACGGCATACTATGGCACGCCTTTTTTCATCATTTTTGAGGATTTGAAAAAAATGAAAAATGAAAAAAACGGTGGGTTATAGCCCATGTTTTTTGAAATTTTGAAAAAAAAAGTTAGCCTCGTTTCTCATCATTTTGGACCGTGGGCTATAGCCCATATCGTACGGCATACTATGGCACGCCGTTTTTCATCATTTTTGAGGATTTGAAAAAAATGAAAAATGAAAAAAACGGTGGGTTATAGCCCATGTTTTTTTAAATTTTGAAAAAAAAGGGTTAGCCTCGTTTCTCATCATTTTGGACCGTGGGCTATAGCCCATATCGTACGGCATACTATGGCACGCCGTTTTTCATCATTTTTGAGGATTTGAAAAAAATGAAAAATGAAAAAAACGGTGGGTTATAGCCCATGTTTTTTGAAAATTTGAAAAAAAAAGTTAGCCTCGTTTCTCATCATTTTGGACCGTGGGCTATAGCCCATATCGTACGGCATACTATGGCACGCCGTTTTTCATCATTTTTGAGGATTTGAAAAAAATGAAAAATGAAAAAAACGGTGGGTTATAGCCCATGTTTTTTGAAATTTTGAAAAAAAAAGTTAGCCTCGTTTCTCATCATTTTGGACCGTGGGCTATAGCCCATATCGTACGGCATACTATGGCACGCCGTTTTTCATCATTTTTGAGGATTTGAAAAAAATGAAAAATGAAAAAAACGGTGGGTTATAGCCCATGTTTTTTGAAATTTTGAAAAAAAAAGTTAGCCTCGTTTCTCATCATTTTGGACCGTGGGCTATAGCCCATATCGTACGGCATACTATGGCACGCCGTTTTTCATCATTTTTGAGGATTTGAAAAAAATGAAAAATGAAAAAAACGGTGGGTTATAGCCCATGTTTTTTTAAATTTTGAAAAAAAAGGGTTAGCCTCGTTTCTCATCATTTTGGACCGTGGGCTATAGCCCATATCGTACGGCATACTATGGCACGCCGTTTTTCATCATTTTTGAGGATTTGAAAAAAATGAAAAAAACGGTGGGTTATAGCCCATGTTTTTTGAAATTTGAAAAAAAAAGTTAGCCTCGTTTCTCATCATTTTGGACCGTGGGCTATAGCCCATATCGTACGGCATACTATGGCACGCCGTTTTTCATCATTTTTGAGGATTTGAAAAAAATGAAAAATGAAAAAAACGGTGGGTTATAGCCCATGTTTTTTGAAATTTTGAAAAAAAAAGTTAGCCTCGTTTCTCATCATTTTGGACCGTGGGCTATAGCCCATATCGTACGGCATACTATGGCACGCCGTTTTTCATCATTTTTGAGGATTTGAAAAAAATGAAAAATGAAAAAAACGGTGGGTTATAGCCCATGTTTTTTGAAAATTTGAAAAAAAAAGTTAGCCTCGTTTCTCATCATTTTGGACCGTGGGCTATAGCCCATATCGTACGGCATACTATGGCACGCCGTTTTTCATCATTTTTGAGGATTTGAAAAAAATGAAAAATGAAAAAAACTGTGGGTTATAGCCCATGTTTTTTGAAATTTTGAAAAAAAAAGTTAGCCTCGTTTCTCATCATTTTGGACCGTGGGCTATAGCCCATATCGTACGGCATACTATGGCACGCCGTTTTTCATCATTTTTGAGGATTTGAAAAAAATGGAAAATGAAAAAAACGGTGGGTTATAGCCCATGTTTTTTGAAATTTTGGAAAAAAAAGTTAGCCTCGTTTCTCATCATTTTGGACCGTGGGCTATAGCCCATATCGTACGGCATACAATGGCACGCCGTTTTTCATCATTTTTGAGGATTTGAAAAAAATGGAAAATAAAAAAAACGGTGGGTAATAGCCCATGTTTTTTGAAATTTTGAAAAAAAAAGTTAGCCTCGTTTCTCATCATTTTGGACCGTGGGCTATAGCCCATATCGTACGGCATACTATGGCATGCCGTTTTTCATCATTTTTGAGGATTAGAAAAAAATGAAAAATGAAAAAAACGGTGGGTTATAGCCCATGTTTTTTGAAATTTTGAAAAAAAAAGTTAGCCTCGTTTCTCATCATTTTGGACCGTGGGCTATAGCCCATATCGTACGGCATACTATGGCACGCCGTTTTTCATCATTTTTGAGGATTTGAAAAAAATGAAAAATGAAAAAAACGGTGGGTTATAGCCCATGTTTTTTGAAAATTTGAAAAAAAAAGTTAGCCTCGTTTCTCATCATTTTGGACCGTGGGCTATAGCCCATATCGTACGGCATACTATGGCACGCCGTTTTTCATCATTTTTGAGGATTTGAAAAAAATGAAAAATGAAAAAAACGGTGGGTTATAGCCCATGTTTTTTGAAAATTTGAAAAAAAAAGTTAGCCTCGTTTCTCATCATTTTGGACCGTGGGCTATAGCCCATATCGTACGGCATACTATGGCACGCCGTTTTTCATCATTTTTGAGGATTTGAAAAAAATGAAAAATGAAAAAAACGGTGGGTTATAGCCCATGTTTTTTGAAATTTTGAAAAAAAAAGTTAGCCTCGTTTCTCATCATTTTGGACCGTGGGCTATAGCCCATATCGTACGGCATACTATGGCACGCCATTTTTCATCATTTTTGAGGATTTGAAAAAAATGAAAAATGAAAAAAACGGTGGGTTATAGCCCATGTTTTTTGAAATTTTGAAAAAAAAAGTTAGCCTCGTTTCTCATCATTTTGGACCGTGGGCTATAGCCCATATCGTACGGCATACTATGGCACGCCGTTTTTCATCATTTTTGAGGATTTGAAAAAAATGAAAAATGAAAAAAACGGTGGGTTATAGCCCATGTTTTTTGAAATTTTGAAAAAAAAGGGTTAGCCTCGTTTCTCATCATTTTGGACCGTGGGCTATAGCCCATATCGTACGGCATACTATGGCACGCCGTTTTTCATCATTTTTGAGGATTTGAAAAAAATGAAAAATGAAAAAAACGGTGGGTTATAGCCCATGTTTTTTGAAATTTTGAAAAAAAAAGTTAGCCTCGTTTCTCATCATTTTGGACCGTGGGCTATAGCCCATATCGTACGGCATACTATGGCACGCCGTTTTTCATCATTTTTGAGGATTTAAAAAAAATGAAAAATGAAAAAAACGGTGGGTTATAGCCCATGTTTTTTGAAATTTTGAAAAAAAAAGTTAGCCTCGTTTCTCATCATTTTGGACCGTGGGCTATAGCCCATATCGTACGGCATACTATGGCACGCCGTTTTTCATCATTTTTGAGGATTTGAAAAAAATGAAAAATGAAAAAAACGGTGGGTTATAGCCCATGTTTTTTGAAATTTTGAAAAAAAAAGTTAGCCTCGTTTTTCATCATTTTGGACCGTGGGCTATAGCCTATATCGTACGGCATACTATGGCACGCCGTTTTTCATCATTTTTGAGGATTTGAAAAAAATGAAAAATGAAAAAAACGGTGGGTTATAGCCCATGTTTTTTGAAATTTTGAAAAAAAAAGTTAGCCTCGTTTCTCATCATTTTGGACCGTGGGCTATAGCCCATATCGTACGGCATACTATGGCACGCCGTTTTTCATCATTTTTGAAAAAAATTAAAAATTAAAAAAACGGTGGGTTATATTCCATGTTTTTTGAAATTTTGAAAAAAAAAGTTAGCCTCGTTTCTCATCATTTTGGACCGTGGGCTATAGCCCATATCGTACGGCATACTATGGCACGCCGTTTTTCATCATTTTTGAGGATTTAAAAAAAATGAAAAATTAAAAAAACGGTGGGTTATAGCCCATGTTTTTTGAAATTTTGAAAAAAAAAGTTAGCCTCGTTTCTCATCATTTTGGACCGTGGGCTATAGCCCATATCGTACGGCATACTATGGCACGCCGTTTTTCATCATTTTTGAGGATTTGAAAAAAATGAAAAATTAAAAAAACGGTGGGTTATAGCCCATGTTTTTTGAAATTTTGAAAAAAAAAGTTAGCCTCGTTTCTCATCATTTTGGACCGTGGGCTATAGCCCATATCGTACGGCATACTATGGCACGCCGTTTTTCATCATTTTTGAAAAAAATGAAAAATGAAAAAAACGGTGGGTTATAGCCCATGTTTTTTGAAATTTTGAAAAAAAAAGTTAGCCTCGTTTCTCATCATTTTGGACCGTGGGCTATAGCCCATATCGTATGGCATACTATGGCACGCCGTTTTTCATCATTTTTGAGGATTTGAAAAAAATGAAAAATGAGGATTTGAAAAAAATGAAAAATGAAAAAAACGGTGGGTTATAGCCCATGTTTTTTGAAATTTTGAAAAAAAAAGTTAGCCTCGTTTCTCATCATTTTGGACCGTGGGCTATAGCCCATATCGTACGGCATACTATGGCACGCCGTTTTTCATCATTTTTGAGGATTTGAAAAAAATGAAAAATGAAAAAAACGGTGGGTTATAGCCCATGTTTTTTGAAATTTTGAAAAAAAACAGTTAGCCTCGTTTCTCATCATTTTGGACCGTGGGCTATAGCCCATATCGTACGGCATACTATGGCACGCCGTTTTTCATCATTTTTGAGGATTTGAAAAAAATGAAAAATGAAAAAAACGCTGGGTTATAGCCCATGTTTTTTGAAATTTTGAAAAAAAAAGTTAGCCTCGTTTCTCATCATTTTGGACCGTGGGCTATAGCCCATATCGTACGGCATACTATGGCACGCCGTTTTTCATCATTTTTGAGGATTTGAGAAAAATGAAAAAAACGGTGGGTTATAGCCCATGTTTTTTGAAATTTTGAAAAAAAAAGTTAGCCTCGTTTCTCATCATTTTGGACCGTGGGCTATAGCCCATATCGTACGGCATACTATGGCACGCCGTTTTTCATCATTTTTGAGGATTTAAAAAAAATGAAAAATGAAAAAAACGGTGGGTTATAGCCCATGTTTTTTGAAATTTTGAAAAAAAAAGTTAGCCTCGTTTCTCATCATTTTGGACCGTGGGCTATAGCCCATATCGTACGGCATACTATGGCACGCCGTTTTTCATCATTTTTGAGGATTTGAAAAAAATGAAAAATGAAAAAAACGGTGGGTTATAGCCCATGTTTTTTGAAATTTTGAAAAAAAAAGTTAGCCTCGTTTTTCATCATTTTGGACCGTGGGCTATAGCCTATATCGTACGGCATACTATGGCACGCCGTTTTTCATCATTTTTGAGGATTTGAAAAAAATGAAAAATGAAAAAAACGGTGGGTTATAGCCCATGTTTTTTGAAATTTTGAAAAAAAAAGTTAGCCTCGTTTCTCATCATTTTGGACCGTGGGCTATAGCCCATATCGTACGGCATACTATGGCACGCCGTTTTTCATCATTTTTGAAAAAAATTAAAAATTAAAAAAACGGTGGGTTATATTCCATGTTTTTTGAAATTTTGAAAAAAAAAGTTAGCCTCGTTTCTCATCATTTTGGACCGTGGGCTATAGCCCATATCGTACGGCATACTATGGCACGCCGTTTTTCATCATTTTTGAGGATTTTAAAAAAATGAAAAATTAAAAAAACGGTGGGTTATAGCCCATGTTTTTTGAAATTTTGAAAAAAAAAGTTAGCCTCGTTTCTCATCATTTTGGACCGTGGGCTATAGCCCATATCGTACGGCATACTATGGCACGCCGTTTTTCATCATTTTTGAGGATTTGAAAAAAATGAAAAATTAAAAAAACGGTGGGTTATAGCCCATGTTTTTTGAAATTTTGAAAAAAAAAGTTAGCCTCGTTTCTCATCATTTTGGACCGTGGGCTATAGCCCATATCGTACGGCATACTATGGCACGCCGTTTTTCATCATTTTTGAAAAAAATGAAAAATGAAAAAAACGGTGGGTTATAGCCCATGTTTTTTGAAATTTTGAAAAAAAAAGTTAGCCTCGTTTCTCATCATTTTGGACCGTGGGCTATAGCCCATATCGTATGGCATACTATGGCACGCCGTTTTTCATCATTTTTGAGGATTTGAAAAAAATGAAAAATGAAAAAAACGGTGGGTTATAGCCCATGTTTTTTGACATTTTGAAAAAAAAAGTTAGCCTCGTTTCTCATCATTTTGGACCGTGGGCTATAGCCCATATCGTACGGCATACTATGGCACGCCGTTTTTCATCATTTTTGAGGATTTGAAAAAAATGAAAAATGAAAAAAACGGTGGGTTATAGCCCATGTTTTTTGAAATTTTGAAAAAAAACAGTTAGCCTCGTTTCTCATCATTTTGGACCGTGGGCTATAGCCCATATCGTACGGCATACTATGGCACGCCGTTTTTCATCATTTTTGAGGATTTGAAAAAAATGAAAAATGAAAAAAACGCTGGGTTATAGCCCATGTTTTTTGAAATTTTGAAAAAAAAAGTTAGCCTCGTTTCTCATCATTTTGGACCGTGGGCTATAGCCCATATCGTACGGCATACTATGGCACGCCGTTTTTCATCATTTTTGAGGATTTGAGAAAAATGAAAAAAACGGTGGGTTATAGCCCATGTTTTTTGAAATTTTGAAAAAAAAAGTTAGCCTCGTTTCTCATCATTTTGGACCGTGGGCTATAGCCCATATCGTACGGCATACTATGGCACGCCGTTTTTCATCATTTTTGAGGATTTGAAAAAAATGAAAAATGAAAAAAACGGTGGGTTATAGCCCATGTTTTTTGAAATTTTGAAAAAAAAAGTTAGCCTCGTTTCTCATCATTTTGGACCGTGGGCTATAGCCCATATCGTACGGCATACTATGGCACGCCGTTTTTCATCATTTTTGAAAAAAATAAAAAATGAAAAAAACGGTGGGTTATAGCCCATGTTTTTTGAAATTTTGAAAAAAAAAGTTAGCCTCGTTTCTCATCATTTTGGACCGTGGGCTATAGCCCATATCGTATGGCATACTATGGCACGCCGTTTTTCATCATTTTTGAGGATTTGAAAAAAATGAAAAATGAAAAAAACGGTGGGTAATAGCCCATGTTTTTTGAAATTTTGAAAAAAAAAGTTAGCCTCGTTTCTCATCATTTTGGACCGTGGGCTATAGCCCATATCGTACGGCATACTATGGCACGCCGTTTTTCATCATTTTTGAGGATTTGAAAAAAATGAAAAATGAAAAAAACGGTGGGTTATAGCCCATGTTTTTTGAAATTTTGAAAAAAAAAGTTAGCCTCGTTTCTCATCATTTTGGACCGTGGGCTATAGCCCATATCGTACGGCATACTATGGCACGCCGTTTTTCATCATTTTTGAGGATTTGAAAAAAATGAAAAATGAAAAAAACGGTGGGTTATAGCCCATGTTTTTTGAAATTTTGAAAAAAAAAGTTAGCCTCGTTTCTCATCATTTTGGACCGTGGGCTATAGCCCATATCGTACGGCATACTATGGCACGCCGTTTTTCATCATTTTTGAAAAAAATGAAAAATGAAAAAAACGGTGGGTTATAGCCCATGTTTTTTGAAATTTTGAAAAAAAAAGTTAGCCTCGTTTCTCATCATTTTGGACCGTGGGCTATAGCCAATATCGTATGGCATACTATGGCACGCCGTTTTTCATCATTTTTGAGGATTTGAAAAAAATGAAAAATGAAAAAAACGGTGGGTTATAGCCCATGTTTTTTGAAATTTTGAAAAAAAAAGTTAGCCTCGTTTCTCATCATTTTGGACCGTGGGCTATAGCCCATATCGTACGGCATACTATGGCACTCCGTTTTTCATCATTTTTGAGGATTTGAAAAAAATGAAAAATGAAAAAAACGGTGGGTTATAGCCCATGTTTTTTGAAATTTTGGAAAAAAAAGTTAGCCTCGTTTCTCATCATTTTGGACCGTGGGCTATAGCCCATATCGTACGGCATACTATGGCACTCCGTTTTTCATCATTTTTGAGGATTTGAAAAAAATGAAAAATGAAAAAAACGGTGGGTTATAGCCCATGTTTTTTGAAATTTTGGAAAAAAAAGTTAGCCTCGTTTCTCATCATTTTGGACCGTGGGCTATAGCCCATATCGTACGGCATACTATGGCACGCCGTTTTTCATCATTTTTGAGGATTTGAAAAAAATGAAAAATGAAAAAAACGGTGGGTTATAGCCCATGTTTTTTGAAATTTTGAAAAAAAAAGTTAGCCTCGTTTCTCATCATTTTGGACCGTGGGCTATAGCCCATATCGTACGGCATACTATGGCACGCCGTTTTTCATCATTTTTGAGGATTTGAAAAAAATGAAAAATAAAAAAAACGGTGGGTTATAGCCCATGTTTTTTGAAATTTTGAAAAAAAAAGTTAGCCTCGTTTCTCATCATTTTGGACCGTGGGCTATAGCCCATATCGTACGGCATACTATGGCACGCCGTTTTTCATCATTTTTGAGGATTTGAAAAAAATGAAAAATGAAAAAAACGGTGGGTTATAGCCCATGTTTTTTTAAATTTTGAAAAAAAAAAGTTAGCCTCGTTTCTCATCATTTTGGACCGTGGGCTATAGCCCATATCGTACGGCATACTATGGCACGCCGTTTTTCATCATTTTTGAGGATTTGAAAAAAATGAAAAATGAAAAAAACGGTGGGTTATAGCCCATGTTTTTTGAAATTTTGAAAAAAAAAGTTAGCCTCGTTTCTCATCATTTTGGACCGTGGGCTATAGCCCATATCGTACGGCATACTATGGCACGCCGTTTTTCATCATTTTTGAGGATTTGAAAAAAATGAAAAATGAAAAAAACGGTGGGTTATAGCCCATGTTTTTTGAAATTTTGAAAAAAAAAGTTAGCCTCGTTTCTCATCATTTTGGACCGTGGGCTATAGCCCATATCGTACGGCATACTATGGCACGCCGTTTTTCATC
The DNA here is from genome assembly GCF_963924005.1 of Protomyctophum bolini. Lineage (NCBI taxonomy): Eukaryota > Metazoa > Chordata > Actinopteri > Myctophiformes > Myctophidae > Protomyctophum > Protomyctophum bolini. The sequence continues at coordinate 42,136,934 of NC_137873.1, forward strand.
ATTTTTGAGGATTTGAGAAAAATGAAAAAAACGGTGGGTTATAGCACATGTTTTTTGAAATTTTGAAAAAAAAAGTTAGCCTCGTTTCTCATCATTTTGGACCGTGGGCTATAGCCCATATCGTACGGCATACTATGGCACGCCGTTTTTCATCATTTTTGAGGATTTGAAAAAAATGAAAAAAACGGTGGGTTATAGCCCATGTTTTTTGAAATTTTGAAAAAGAAAGTTAGCCTCGTTTCTCATCATTTTGGACCGTGGGTTATAGCCCATATCGTACGGCATACTATGGCACGCCGTTTTTCATCATTTTTGAGGATTTGAAAAAAATGAAAAATGAAAAAAACGGTGGGTTATAGCCCATGTTTTTTGAAATTTTGAAAAAAAAAGTTAGCCTCGTTTCTCATCATGTTGGACCGTGGGCTATAGCCCATATCGTATGGCATACTATGGCACGCCGTTTTTCATCATTTTTGAGGATTTGAAAAAAATGAAAAATGAAAAAAACGGTGGGTTATAGCCCATGTTTTTTGAAATTTTGGAAAAAAAAGTTAGCCTCGTTTCTCATCATTTTGGACCGTGGGCTATAGCCCATATCGTACGGCATACTATGGCACGCCGTTTTTCATCATTTTTGAGGATTTGGAAAAAATGAAAAAAACGGTGGGTTATAGCCCATGTTTTTTGAAATTTTGAAAAAGAAAGTTAGCCTCGTTTCTCATCATTTTGGACCGTGGGTTATAGCCCATATCGTACGGCATACTATGGCACGCCGTTTTTCATCATTTTTGAGGATTTGAAAAAAATGAAAAATAAAAAAAACGGTGGGTTATAGCCCATGTTTTTTGAAATTTTGAAAAAAAAAGTTAGCCTCGTTTCTCATCATGTTGGACCGTGGGCTATAGCCCATATCGTACTGCATACTATGGCATGCCGTTTTTCATCATTTTTGAGGATTTGAAAAAAATGAAAAATGAAAAAAACGGTGGGTTAAAGCCCATGTTTTTTTAAATTTTGAAAAAAAAAGTTAGCCTCGTTTCTCATCATTTTGGACCGTGGGCTATAGCCCATATCGTACGGCATACTATGGCACACCGTTTTTCATCATTTTTGAGGATTTGAAAAAAATAAAAAAACCGGTGGGTTATAGCCCATGTTTTTTGAAATTTTGAAAAAAAAAGTTTGCCTCGTTTCTCATCATTTTGGACCGTGGGCTATAGCCCATATCGTACGGCATACTATGGCACGCCGTTTTTCATCATTTTTGAAAAAAATGAAAAATGAAAAAAACGGTGGGTTATAGCCCATGTTTTTTGAAATTTTGAAAAAAAAAGTTAGCCTCGTTTCTCATCATTTTGGACCGTGGGCTATAGCCCATATCGTACGGCATACTATGGCACGCCGTTTTTCATCATTTTTGAGGATTTGAAAAAAATGAAAAATGAAAAAAAACGGTGGGTTATAGCCCATGTTTTTTGAAATTTTGAAAAAAAGAGTTAGCCTCGTTTCTCATCATTTTGGACCGTGGGCTATAGCCCATATCGTACGGCATACTATGGCACGCCGTTTTTCATCATTTTTGAGGATTTGAAAAAAATGAAAAATGAAAAAAACGGTGGGTTATAGCCCATGTTTTTTGAAATTTTGAAAAAAAAAGTTAGCCTCGTTTCTCATCATTTTGGACCGTGGGCTATAGCCCATATCGTACGGCATACTATGGCACGCCGTTTTTCATCATTTTTGAGGATTTGAAAAAAATGAAAAATGAAAAAAACGGTGGGTTATAGCCCATGTTTTTTGAAATTTTGAAAAAAAAAAGTTAGCCTCGTTTCTCATCATTTTGGACCGTGGGCTATAGCCCATATCGTACGGCATACTATGGCACGCCGTTTTTCATCATTTTTGAGGATTTAAAAAAAATGAAAAATGAAAAAAACGGTGGGTTATAGCCCATGTTTTTTGAAATTTTGAAAAAAAAAGTTAGCCTCGTTTCTCATCATTTTGGACCGTGGGCTATAGCCCATATCGTACGGCATACTATGGCACGCCGTTCTTCATCATTTTTGAGGATTTGAAAAAAATGAAAAATGAAAAAAACGGTGGGTTATAGCCCATGTTTTTTGAAATTTTGAAAAAAAAAGTTAGCCTCGTTTCTTATCATTTTGGACCGTGGGCCCATATCGTACGGCATACTATGACACGCCGTTTTTCATCATTTTTGACGATTTGACAAAAATTAAAAACAGTACTAATTTTTTCCGCAATTTTCCACAATTCCTCAGGAACAATACGCAATTTTTCAAAAAAATTAAAAAAAACCATTGACAATCCGCAATTTGCTAATTCTTCCCATCCTCCGCAATTTGCTAATGTTTCCCATCCTTTCCGGTAAATACAACACATTGAGCAGGGCACTGCAGGGAGTTGAACCCCGTTCCGGTAAACCAGAAGTCCGACACCAGTGCCTTAGTTTTTGTGTTTTTCATTTACAGGTCCAGGTGTGCATACGCATGTGCGCCTGTGCGTGTGTAGGTGCACGCTTCAATATAACCCATCGTTTTTTTCATTTTTTCAATATTGTCAAATCATTAAAAATGATGAAAAACGGCGCGCTATAGTATGCCGTACGATATAGGCTATAGCCCATGGTCCAAAATGATGAGAAACGAGGAAAACTTTTTTTTTTCAAAATTTCAAAAAACATGGGCTATAACACATCGTTTTTTTTTCTTTTTTTTCTTTTTTTTCAAATCCTCAAAAATGATGAAAAACGGCGCGCTATAGTATGCCGTACGATATAGGCTATAGCCCATGGTCCAAAATGATGAGAAACGAGGATAACTTTTTTTTTCAAAATTTCAAAAAACATGGGCTATAACCAGTGTTGGGACCGTTACTTTTAAAAAGTGACTAGTTACAGTTACTAGTTACATCATTTCAAAAGTAACTTAGTTACTTTACTGTTACTTAAACCAAAAAGTAAAGCGTTACTTCGAAAAGTAACTTTTTCGTTACTTTTCGGCTCGGCTCGCCGGTGCCGATTCCGGCGAGCCGCCCCGCATCCAAAACACTTGGTGGAGAAAATATGCTATTTCCGTGCTCAGACCCAGGGACACAGCCAGCCAACCAGGGACACACATAGTTGTCTATAATAGAGTGGTTGCACCACTCAAAAAGAAAAACGGGCTCCCACTTCCAGGCCATTCATTCATGCCTTCAGTTCAGTACAGTGATAATAATATACCAATAGCAGGGGGGACTGGTGGTGATTTTGATGATGCTATGTAGGCCTATCAATACATATTTATAGCAAACAACTAAATACAAGTAGGCTACAACCAACAACATGAGGGTTCCAGTTCCACTGCTCCAGTGAACGTTGTATACTGTGCAGATAGATAGGCTGAGATAGCTAGCTGCTCTTATTGGTGGTGGTGGCAATACTAATTTGAGTCTGGATTTATAAACAAAGTAAGACCAAAACCAGAATTAATATTTGATAATCAAACACACGCGCAAAGTCTCTTTCAGTATCTGTCCGTCTCTCGCTCAAAAGTAGCTAGGCTATGCACACTGTCACTGTCTCACACACACACACACACACACACACACACACACACACACACGCGCGCAGCCTCTTTCAGTGTCTCTCTCTCTCTCTCTCTCTCTCTCTCTCTCTCTCGCTCTCTCTTTTTCTCTCGCTCGCTCGCATGATGTGCATAGCCTACACGGCGCACACGACACACACACACACACACACACACACACACACGCGCGCGCGACCGACATAAACAAACACACGGTGGTATAGCCGGTGGGAATGGGATCATCGTAATTTGCTGGGACTCAACAACTTACTTTGACTGTACTTTGTGCTGGATTGGAGCAGCTGAAGGAAATAAGGAGGAATATAGCCATTTGCGATATGGGCGCCGCCATGACACTAGTCAGAGTAAACAAACTTGCGCATCACCACGTGTAGTACACACACACACACACACACACACACACACACACACACTCCTCCTCCTCCCCCTTCTCTCCCGCAAGGCAAGCATGACAGTTCTTCTCATTCTCCCCCGATCGAGACTACATGAAAAATAACGGAAGAGTAACGGAATAACGCACCATATAGTAACTGTAACAAGTTACTGAATTAAAAAAAATAACGCGTTACAGCAACCGTTACTGCCGAACGTAACGGCGTTACTGTAACGCGTTATTTACGTTACGTTACGTCCCAACACTGGCTATAACCCATCGTTTTTGTCATTTCGTCATTTTTTTCAAATCCTCAAAAATGATGAAAAACGGCGCGCTATAGTATGCCGTACGATATGGGCTATAGCCCACGGTCCAAAATGATGAGAAACGAGGCTAACTTTTTTTTTCAAAATTTCAAAAAACATGGGCTATAACCCACCGTTTTTTTCATTTTTCATTTTTTTCAAATCCTCAAAAATGATGAAAAACGGCGTGCCATAGTATGCCGTACGATATGGGCTATAGCCCACGGTCCAAAATGATGAGAAACGAGGCTAACTTTTTTTTTCAAAATTTCAAAAAACATGGGCTATAACCCACCGTTTTTTTCATTTTTCATTTTTTTCAAATCCTCAAAAATGATGAAAAACGGCGTGCCATAGTATGCCGTACGATATGGGCTATAGCCCACGGTCCAAAATGATGAGAAACGAGGCTAACTTTTTTTTTCAAAATTTCAAAAAACATGGGCTATAACCCATCGTTTTTGTCATTTCGTCATTTTTTTCAAATCCTCAAAAATGATGAAAAACGGCGCGCTATAGTATGCCGTACGATATGGGCTATAGCCCACGGTCCAAAATGATGAGAAACGAGGCTAACTTCTTTTTTCAAAATTTCAAAAAACATGGGCTATAACCCACCGTTTTTTTCATTTTTCATTTTTTTCAAATCCTCAAAAATGATGAAAAACGGCGTGCCATAGTATGCCGTACGATATGGGCTGTAGCCCACGGTCCAAAATGATGAGAAACGAGGCTAACTTTTTTTTTCAAAATTTCAAAAAACATGGGCTATAACCCACCGTTTTTTTCATTTTTCATTTTTTTCAAATCCTCAAAAATGATGAAAAACGGCGTGGCATAGTATGCCGTACGATATGGGCTATAGCCCACGGTCCAAAATGATGAGAAACGAGGCTAACTTTTTTTTTCAAAATTTCAAAAAACATGGGCTATTACCCACCGTTTTTTTCATTTTTTTCAAATCCTCAAAAATGATGAAAAACGGCGTGCCATAGTATGCCGTACGATATGGGCTATAGCCCACGGTCCAAAATGATGAGAAACGAGGCTAACTTTTTTTTTCAAAATTTCAAAAAACATGGGCTATAACCCACCGTTTTTTTCATTTTTCATTTTTTTCAAATCCTCAAAAATGATGAAAAACGGCGTGCCATAGTATGCCGTACGATATGGGCTATAGCCCACGGTCCAAAATGATGAGAAACGAGGCTAACTTTTTTTTTCAAAATTTCAAAAAACATGGGCTATAACCCACCGTTTTTTTCATTTTTCATTTTTTTCAAATCCTCAAAAATGATGAAAAACGGCGTGCCATAGTATGCCGTACGATATGGGCTATAGCCCACGGTCCAAAATGATGAGAAACGAGGCTAACTTTTTTTTTCAAAATTTCAAAAAACATGGGCTATAACCCACCGTTTTTTTCATTTTTCATTTTTTTCAAATCCTCAAAAATGATGAAAAACGGCGTGCCATAGTATGCCGTACGATATGGGCTATAGCCCACGGTCCAAAATGATGAGAAACGAGGCTAACTTTTTTTTTCAAAATTTCAAAAAACATGGGCTATAACCCACCGTTTTTTTCATTTTTCATTTTTTTCAAATCCTCAAAAATGATGAAAAACGGCGTGCCATAGTATGCCGTACGATATGGGCTATAGCCCACGGTCCAAAATGATGAGAAACGAGGCTAACTTTTTTTTTCAAAATTTCAAAAAACATGGGCTATAACCCACCGTTTTTTTCATTTTTCATTTTTTTCAAATCCTCAAAAATGATGAAAAACGGCGTGGCATAGTATGCCGTACGATATGGGCTATAGCCCACGGTCCAAAATGATGAGAAACGAGGCTAACTTTTTTTTTCAAAATTTAAAAAAACATGGGCTATAACCCACCGTTTTTTTCATTTTTTTCAAATCCTCAAAAATGATGAAAAACGGCGTGCCATAGTATGCCGTACGATATGGGCTATAGCCCACGGTCCAAAATGATGAGAAACGAGGCTAACTTTTTTTTTCAAAATTTCAAAAAACATGGGCTATAACCCACCGTTTTTTTCATTTTTCATTTTTTTCAAATCCTCAAAAATGATGAAAAACGGCGTGCCATAGTATGCCGTACGATATGGGCTATAGCCCACGGTCCAAAATGATGAGAAACGAGGCTAACTTTTTTTTTCAAAATTTCAAAAAACATGGGCTATAACCCACCGTTTTTTTCATTTTTCATTTTTTTCAAATCCTCAAAAATGATGAAAAACGGCGTGCCATAGTATGCCGTACGATATGGGCTATAGCCCACGGTCCAAAATGATGAGAAACGAGGCTAACTTTTTTTTTCAAAATTTCAAAAAACATGGGCTATAACCCACCGTTTTTTTTCATTTTTCATTTTTTTCAAATCCTCAAAAATGATGAAAAACGGCGTGCCATAGTATGCCGTACGATATGGGCTATAGCCCACGGTCCAAAATGATGAGAAACGAGGCTAACTTTTTTTTTCAAAATTTCAAAAAACATGGGCTATAACCCACCGTTTTTTTCATTTTTCATTTTTTTCAAATCCTCAAAAATGATGAAAAACGGCGTGCCATAGTATGCCGTACGATATGGGCTATAGCCCACGGTCCAAAATGATGAGAAACGAAGCTAACTTTTTTTTTCAAAATTTCAAAAAACATGGGCTATAACCCACGGTTTTTTTCATTTTTTTCAAATCCTCAAAAATGATGAAAAACGGCGTGGCATAGTATGCCGTACGATATGGGCTATAGCCCACGGTCCAAAATGATGAGAAACGAGGCTAACTTTTTTTTTCAAAATTTCAAAAAACATGGGCTATAACCCACCGTTTTTTTCATTTTTCATTTTTTTCAAATCCTCAAAAATGATGAAAAACGGCGTGCCATAGTATGCCGTACGATATGGGCTATAGCCCACGGTCCAAAATGATGAGAAACGAGGCTAACTTTTTTTTCCAAAATTTCAAAAAACATGGGCTATAACCCACCGTTTTTTTCATTTTTCATTTTTTTCAAATCCTCAAAAATGATGAAAAACGGCGTGCCATAGTATGCCGTACGATATGGGCTATAGCCCACGGTCCAAAATGATGAGAAACGAGGCTAACTTTTTTTTTCAAAATTTCAAAAAACATGGGCTATAACCCACCGTTTTTTTCATTTTTCATTTTTTTCAAATCCTCAAAAATGATGAAAAACGGCGTGCCATAGTATGCCGTACGATATGGGCTATAGCCCACGGTCCAAAATGATGAGAAACGAGGCTAACTTTTTTTTTCAAAATTTCAAAAAACATGGGCTATAACCCACCGTTTTTTTCATTTTTCATTTTTTTCAAATCCTCAAAAATGATGAAAAACGGCGTGCCATAGTATGCCGTACGATATGGGCTATAGCCCACGGTCCAAAATGATGAGAAACGAGGCTAACTTTTTTTTTCAAAATTTCAAAAAACATGGGCTATAACCCACCGTTTTTTTCATTTTTCATTTTTTTCAAATCCTCAAAAATGATGAAAAACGGCGTGCCATAGTATGCCGTACGATATGGGCTATAGCCCACGGTCCAAAATGATGAGAAACGAGGCTAACTTTTTTTTTCAAAATTTCAAAAAACATGGGCTATAACCCACCGTTTTTTTCATTTTTCATTTTTTTTCAAATCCTCAAAAATGATGAAAAACGGCGTGCCATAGTATGCCGTACGATATGGGCTATAGCCCACGGTCCAAAATGATGAGAAACGAGGCTAACTTTTTTTTCCAAAATTTCAAAAAACATGGGCTATAACCCACCGTTTTTTTCATTTTTCATTTTTTTCAAATCCTCAAAAATGATGAAAAACGGCGTGCCATAGTATGCCGTACGATATGGGCTATAGCCCACGGTCCAAAATGATAAGAAACTAAGCTAACTTTTTTTTTAAAAAATTCAAAAAACATGGGCTATAACCCACGGTTTTTTTCATTTTTCATTTTTTTCAAATCCTCAAAAATGATGAAAAACGGCGTGGCATAGTATGCCGTACGATATGGGCTATAGCCCACGGTCCAAAATGATGAGAAACGAGGCTAACTTTTTTTTTCAAAATTTCAAAAAACATGGGCTATAACCCACCGTTTTTTTCATTTTTCATTTTTTTCAAATCCTCAAAAATGATGAAAAACGGCGTGCCATAGTATGCCGTACGATATGGGCTATAGCCCACGGTCCGAAATGATGAGAAACGAGGCTAACATTTTTTTTCAAAATTTCAAAAAACATGGGCTATAACCCACCGTTTTTTTCATTTTTCATTTTTTTCAAATCCTCAAAAATGATGAAAAACGGCGTGCCATAGTATGCCGTACGATATGGGCTATAGCCCACGGTCCAAAATGATGAGAAACGAGGCTAACTTATTTTTTCAAAATTTCAAAAAACATGGGCTATAACCCACCGTTTTTTTCATTTTTCATTTTTTTCAAATCCTCAAAAATGATGAAAAACGGCGTGCCATAGTATGCCGTACGATATGGGCTATAGCCCACGGTCCAAAATGATGAGAAACGAGGCTAACTTTTTTTTTCAAAATTTCAAAAAACATGGGCTATAACCCACCGTTTTTTTCATTTTTCATTTTTTTCAAATCCTCAAAAATGATGAAAAACGGCGTGCCATAGTATGCCGTACGATATGGGCTATAGCCCACGGTCCAAAATGATGAGAAACGAGGCTAACTTTTTTTTTCAAAATTTCAAAAAACATGGGCTATAACCCACCGTTTTTTTCATTTTTCATTTTTTTCAAATCCTCAAAAATGATGAAAAACGGCGTGCCATAGTATGCCGTACGATATGGGCTATAGCCCACGGTCCAAAATGATGAGAAACGAGGCTAACTTTTTTTTTCAAAATTTCAAAAAACATGGGCTATAACCCACCGTTTTTTTCATTTTTCATTTTTTTCAAATCCTCAAAAATGATGAAAAACGGCGTGCCATAGTATGCCGTACGATATGGGCTATAGCCCACGGTCCAAAATGATGAGAAACGAGGCTAACTTTTTTTTTCAAAATTTCAAAAAACATGGGCTATAACCCACCGTTTTTTTCATTTTTCATTTTTTTCAAATCCTCAAAAATAATGAAAAACGGCGTGCCATAGTATGCCGTACGATATGGGCTATAGCCCACGGTCCAAAATGATGAGAAACGAGGCTAACTTTTTTTTTTCAAAATTTCAAAAAACATGGGCTATAACCCACCGGTTTTTCATTTTTCATTTTTTTCAAATCCTCAAAAATGATGAAAAACGGCGTGCCATAGTATGCCGTACGATATGGGCTATAGCCCACGGTCCAAAATGATGAGAAACGAGGCTAACTTTTTTTTCCAAAATTTCAAAAAACATGGGCTATAACCCACCGTTTTTTTCATTTTTCATTTTTTTCAAATCCTCAAAAATGATGAAAAACGGCGTGCCAAAGTATGCCGTACGATATGGGCTATAGCCCACGGTCCAAAATGATGAGAAACGAGGCTAACTTTTTTTTTCAAAATTTCAAAAAACATGGGCTATAACCCACCGTTTTTTTCATTTTTAATTTTTTTCAAATTCTCAAAAATGATGAAAAACGGCGTGCCATAGTATGCCGTACGATATGGGCTATAGCCCACGGTCCAAAATGATGAGAAACGAGGCTAACTTTTTTTTTCAAAATTTCAAAAAACATGGGCTATAACCCACCGTTTTTTTCATTTTTCATTTTTTTCAAATCCTCAAAAATGATGAAAAACGGCGTGCCATAGTATGCCGTACGATATGGGCTATAGCCCACGGTCCAAAATGATGAGAAACGAGGCTAACTTTTTTTTCCAAAATTTAAAAAAACATGGGCTATAACCCACCGTTTTTTTCATTTTTCATTTTTTTCAAATCCTCAAAAATGATGAAAAACGGCGTGCCAAAGTATGCCGTACGATATGGGCTATAGCCCACGGTCCAAAATGATTAGAAACGAGGCTAACTTTTTTTTTCAAAATTTCAAAAAACATGGGCTATAACCCACCGTTTTTTTAATTTTTCATTTTTTTCAAATCCTCAAAAATGATGAAAAACGGCGTGCCATAGTATGCCGTACGATATGGGCTATAGCCCACGGTCCAAAATGATGAGAAACGAGGCTAACTTTTTTTTTCAAAATTTCAAAAAACATGGGCTATAACCCACCGTTTTTTTCATTTTTCATTTTTTTGAAATCCTCAAAAATGATGAAAAACGGCGTGCCATAGTATGCCGTACGATATGGGCTATAGCCCACGGTCCAAAATGATGAGAAACGAGGCTAACTTTTTTTTCCAAAATTTCAAAAAACATGGGCTATAACCCACCGTTTTTTTCATTTTTCATTTTTTTCAAATCCTCAAAAATGATGAAAAACGGCGTGCCATAGTATGCCGTACGATATGGGCTATAGCCCACGGTCCAAAATGATGAGAAACGAGGCTAATTTTTTTTTTCAAAATTTCAAAAAACATGGGCTATAACCCACCGTTTTTTTCATTTTTCATTTTTTTCAAATCCTCAAAAATGATGAAAAACGGCGTGCTATAGTATGCCGTACGATATGGGCTATAGCCCACGGTCCAAAATGATGAGAAACGAGGCTAACTTTTTTTTTCAAAATTTCAAAAAACATGGGCTATAACCCACCGTTTTTTTCATTTTTCATTTTTTTCAAATCCTCAAAAATGATGAAAAACGGCGTGCCATAGTATGCCGTACGATATGGGCTATAGCCCACGGTCCAAAATGATGAGAAACGAGGCTAACCTTTTTTTTCAAAATTTCAAAAAACATGGGCTATAACCCACCGTTTTTTTCATTTTTTTCAAATCCTCAAAAATGATGAAAAACGGCGTGCCATAGTATGCCGTACGATATGGGCTATAGCCCACGGTCCAAAATGATGAGAAACGAGGCTAACTTTTTTTTCCAAAATTTCAAAAAACATGGGCTATAACCCACCGTTTTTTTCATTTTTCATTTTTTTCAAATCCTCAAAAATGATGAAAAACGGCGTGCCATAGTATGCCGTACGATATAGGCTATAGCCCACGGTCCAAAATGATGAGAAACGAGGCTAACTTTTTTTTTCAAAATTTCAAAAAACATGGGCTATAACCCACCGTTTTTTTCATTTTTCATTTTTTTCAAATCCTCAAAAATGATTAAAAACGGCGTGCCATAGTATGCCGTACGATATGGGCTATAGCCCACGGTCCAAAAGGATGAGAAACGAGGCTAACTTTTTTTTTTTTAATTTAAAAAAACATGGGCTATAACCCACCGTTTTTTTCATTTTTCATTTTTTTCAAATCCTCAAAAATGATGAAAAACGGCGTGCCATAGTATGCCGTACGATATGGGCTATAGCCCACGGTCCAAAATGATGAGAAACGAGGCTAACTTTTTTTTTCAAAATTTCTTAAAACATGGGCTATAACCCACCGTTTTTTTCATTTTTCATTTTTTTCAAATCCTCAAAAATGATGAAAAACGGCGTGCCATAGTATGCCGTACGATATGGGCTATAGCCCACGGTCCAAAATGATGAGAAACGAGGCTAACTTTTTTTTCCAAAATTTCAAAAAACATGGGCTATAACCCACCGTTTTTTTCATTTTTCATTTTTTTCAAATCCTCAAAAATGATGAAAAACGGCGTGCCATAGTATGCCGTACGATATGGGCTATAGCCCACGGTCCAAAATGATGAGAAACGAGGCTAACTTTTTTTTTCAAAATTTCAAAAAACATGGGCTATAACCCACCGTTTTTTTTCATTTTTCATTTTTTTCAAATCCTCAAAAATGATGAAAAACGGCGTGCCATAGTATGCCGTACGATATGGGCTATAGCCCACGGTCCAAAATGATGAGAAACGAGGCTAACTTTTTTTTTCAAAATTTCAAAAAACATGGGCTATAACCCACCGTTTTTTTCATTTTTTTCAAATCCTCAAAAATGATGAAAAACGGCGTGCCATAGTATGCCGTACGATATGGGCTATAGCCCACGGTCCAAAATGATGAGAAACGAGGCTAACTTTTTTTCCCAAAATTTCAAAAAACATGGGCTATAACCCACCGTTTTTTTCATTTTTAATTTTTTTCAAATCCTCAAAAATGATGAAAAACGGCGTGCCATAGTATGCCGTACGATATGGGCTATAGCCCACGGTCCAAAATGATGAGAAACGAGGCTAACTTTTTTTTTCAAAATTTCAAAAAACATGGGCTATTATAACCCACCGTTTTTTTCATTTTTCATTTTTTTCAAATCCTCAAAAATGATGAAAAACGGCGTGCCATAGTATGCCGTACGATATGGGCTATAGCCAACGGTCCAAAATGATGAGAAACGAGGCTAACTTTTTTTTTCAAAATTTCAAAAAACATGGGCTATAACCCACCGTTTTTTTCATTTTTCATTTTTTTCAAATCCTCAAAAATGATGAAAAACGGCGTGCCATAGTATGCCGTACGATATGGGCTATAGCCCACGGTCCAAAATGATGAGAAACGAGGCTAACTTTTTTTTTCAAAATTTCAAAAAACATGGGCTATAACCCACCGTTTTTTTTCATTTTTAATTTTTTTCAAATCCTCAAAAATGATGAAAAACGGCGTGCCATAGTATGCCGTACGATATGGGCTATAGCCCACGGTCCAAAATGATGAGAAAAGGGGCTAACTTTTTTTTTCAAAATTTCAAAAAACATGGGCTATAACCCACCGTTTTTTTCATTTTTCATTTTTTTCAAATCCTCAAAAATGATGAAAAACGGCGTGCCATAGTATGCCGTACGATATGGGCTATAGCCCACGGTCCAAAATGATGAGAAACAAAGCTAACTTTTTTTTTCAAAATTTCAAAAAACATGGGCTATAACCCACCGTTTTTTTCATTTTTCATTTTTTTCAAATCCTCAAAAATGATGAAAAACGGCGTGCCATAGTATGCCGTACAATATGGGCTATAGCCCACGGTCCAAAATGATGAGAAACGAGGCTAACTTTTTTTTTTCAAAATTTCAAAAAACATGGGCTATAACCCACCGTTTTATTCATTTTTCATTTTTTTCAAATCCTCAAAAATGATGAAAAACGGCGTGCCATAGTATGCCGTACGATATGGGCTATAGCCCACGGTCCAAAATGATGAGAAACGAGGCTAACTTTTTTTTCCAAAATTTCAAAAAACATGGGCTATAACCCACCGTTTTTTTCATTTTTCATTTTTTTCAAATCCTCAAAAATGATGAAAAACGGCGTGCCAAAGTATGCCGTACGATATGGGCTATAGCCCACGGTCCAAAATGATGAGAAACGAGGCTAACTTTTTTCTTCAAAATTTCAAAAAACATGGGCTATAACCCACCGTTTTTTTCATTTTTCATTTTTTTCAAATCCTCAAAAATGATGAAAAACGGCGTGCCATAGTATGCCGTACGATATGGGCTATAGCCCACGGTCCAAAATGATGAGAAACGAGGCTAACTTTTTTTTTCAAAATTTCAAAAAACATGGGCTATAACCCACCGTTTTTTTCATTTTTCATTTTTTTCAAATCCTCAAAAATGATGAAAAACGGCGTGCCATAGTATGCCGTACGATATGGGCTATAGCCCACGGTCCAAAATGATGAGAAACGAGGCTAACTTTTTTTTCCAAAATTTCAAAAAACATGGGCTATAACCCACCGTTTTTTTCATTTTTCATTTTTTTCAAATCCTCAAAAATGATGAAAAACGGCGTGCCATAGTATGCCGTACGATATGGGCTATAGCCCACGGTCCAAAATGATGAGAAACGAGGCTAACTTTTTTTCCCAAAATTTCAAAAAACATGGGCTATAACCCACCGTTTTTTTTCATTTTTAATTTTTTTCAAATCCTCAAAAATGATGAAAAACGGCGTGCCATAGTATGCCGTACGATATGGGCTATAGCCCACGGTCCAAAATGATGAGAAACGAGGCTAACTTTTTTTTTCAAAATTTCAAAAAACATGGGCTATAGCCCACCGTTTTTTTCATTTTTCATTTTTTTCAAATCCTCAAAAATGATGAAAAACGGCGTGCCATAGTATGCCGTACGATATGGGCTATAGCCCACGGTCCAAAATGATGAGAAACGAAGCTAACTTTTTTTTTCAAAATTTCAAAAAACATGGGCTATAACCCACCGTTTTTTTCATTTTTCATTTTTTTCAAATCCTCAAAAATGATGAAAAACGGCGTGCCATAGTATGCCGTACAATATGGGCTATAGCCCACGGTCCAAAATGATGAGAAACGAGGCTAACTTTTTTTTTCAAAATTTCAAAAAACATGGGCTATAACCCACCGTTTTTTTCATTTTTCATTTTTTTCAAATCCTCAAAAATGATGAAAAACGGCGTGCCATAGTATGCCGTACGATATGGGCTATAGCCCACGGTCCAAAATGATGAGAAACGAGGCTAACTTTTTTTTCCAAAATTTCAAAAAACATGGGCTATAACCCACCGTTTTTTTCATTTTTCATTTTTTTCAAATCCTCAAAAATGATGAAAAACGGCGTGCCAAAGTATGCCGTACGATATGGGCTATAGCCCACGGTCCAAAATGATGAGAAACGAGGCTAACTTTTTTCTTCAAAATTTCAAAAAACATGGGCTATAACCCACCGTTTTTTTCATTTTTCATTTTTTTCAAATCCTCAAAAATGATGAAAAACGGCGTGCCATAGTATGCCGTACGATATGGGCTATAGCCCACGGTCCAAAATGATGAGAAACGAGGCTAACTTTTTTTCCCAAAATTTCAAAAAACATGGGCTATAACCCACCGTTTTTTTCATTTTTAATTTTTTTCAAATCCTCAAAAATGATGAAAAACGGCGTGCCATAGTATGCCGTACGATATGGGCTATAGCCCACGGTCCAAAATGATGAGAAACGAGGCTAACTTTTTTTTTCAAAATTTCAAAAAACATGGGCTATTATAACCCACCGTTTTTTTCATTTTTCATTTTTTTCAAATCCTCAAAAATGATGAAAAACGGCGTGCCATAGTATGCCGTACGATATGGGCTATAGCCAACGGTCCAAAATGATGAGAAACGAGGCTAACTTTTTTTTTCAAAATTTCAAAAAACATGGGCTATAACCCACCGTTTTTTTCATTTTTCATTTTTTTCAAATCCTCAAAAATGATGAAAAACGGCGTGCCATAGTATGCCGTACGATATGGGCTATAGCCCACGGTCCAAAATGATGAGAAACGAGGCTAACTTTTTTTTTCAAAATTTCAAAAAACATGGGCTATAACCCACCGTTTTTTTTCATTTTTAATTTTTTTCAAATCCTCAAAAATGATGAAAAACGGCGTGCCATAGTATGCCGTACGATATGGGCTATAGCCCACGGTCCAAAATGATGAGAAAAGGGGCTAACTTTTTTTTTCAAAATTTCAAAAAACATGGGCTATAACCCACCGTTTTTTTCATTTTTCATTTTTTTCAAATCCTCAAAAATGATGAAAAACGGCGTGCCATAGTATGCCGTACGATATGGGCTATAGCCCACGGTCCAAAATGATGAGAAACAAAGCTAACTTTTTTTTTCAAAATTTCAAAAAACATGGGCTATAACCCACCGTTTTTTTCATTTTTCATTTTTTTCAAATCCTCAAAAATGATGAAAAACGGCGTGCCATAGTATGCCGTACAATATGGGCTATAGCCCACGGTCCAAAATGATGAGAAACGAGGCTAACTTTTTTTTTCAAAATTTCAAAAAACATGGGCTATAACCCACCGTTTTATTCATTTTTCATTTTTTTCAAATCCTCAAAAATGATGAAAAACGGCGTGCCATAGTATGCCGTACGATATGGGCTATAGCCCACGGTCCAAAATGATGAGAAACGAGGCTAACTTTTTTTTCCAAAATTTCAAAAAACATGGGCTATAACCCACCGTTTTTTTCATTTTTCATTTTTTTCAAATCCTCAAAAATGATGAAAAACGGCGTGCCAAAGTATGCCGTACGATATGGGCTATAGCCCACGGTCCAAAATGATGAGAAACGAGGCTAACTTTTTTCTTCAAAATTTCAAAAAACATGGGCTATAACCCACCGTTTTTTTCATTTTTCATTTTTTTCAAATCCTCAAAAATGATGAAAAACGGCGTGCCATAGTATGCCGTACGATATGGGCTATAGCCCACGGTCCAAAATGATGAGAAACGAGGCTAACTTTTTTTTTCAAAATTTCAAAAAACATGGGCTATAACCCACCGTTTTTTTCATTTTTCATTTTTTTCAAATCCTCAAAAATGATGAAAAACGGCGTGCCATAGTATGCCGTACGATATGGGCTATAGCCCACGGTCCAAAATGATGAGAAACGAGGCTAACTTTTTTTTCCAAAATTTCAAAAAACATGGGCTATAACCCACCGTTTTTTTCATTTTTCATTTTTTTCAAATCCTCAAAAATGATGAAAAACGGCGTGCCATAGTATGCCGTACGATATGGGCTATAGCCCACGGTCCAAAATGATGAGAAACGAGGCTAACTTTTTTTCCCAAAATTTCAAAAAACATGGGCTATAACCCACCGTTTTTTTTCATTTTTAATTTTTTTCAAATCCTCAAAAATGATGAAAAACGGCGTGCCATAGTATGCCGTACGATATGGGCTATAGCCCACGGTCCAAAATGATGAGAAACGAGGCTAACTTTTTTTTTCAAAATTTCAAAAAACATGGGCTATAGCCCACCGTTTTTTTCATTTTTCATTTTTTTCAAATCCTCAAAAATGATGAAAAACGGCGTGCCATAGTATGCCGTACGATATGGGCTATAGCCCACGGTCCAAAATGATGAGAAACGAAGCTAACTTTTTTTTTCAAAATTTCAAAAAACATGGGCTATAACCCACCGTTTTTTTCATTTTTCATTTTTTTCAAATCCTCAAAAATGATGAAAAACGGCGTGCCATAGTATGCCGTACAATATGGGCTATAGCCCACGGTCCAAAATGATGAGAAACGAGGCTAACTTTTTTTTTTCAAAATTTCAAAAAACATGGGCTATAACCCACCGTTTTTTTCATTTTTCATTTTTTTCAAATCCTCAAAAATGATGAAAAACGGCGTGCCATAGTATGCCGTACGATATGGGCTATAGCCCACGGTCCAAAATGATGAGAAACGAGGCTAACTTTTTTTTCCAAAATTTCAAAAAACATGGGCTATAACCCACCGTTTTTTTCATTTTTCATTTTTTTCAAATCCTCAAAAATGATGAAAAACGGCGTGCCAAAGTATGCCGTACGATATGGGCTATAGCCCACGGTCCAAAATGATGAGAAACGAGGCTAACTTTTTTCTTCAAAATTTCAAAAAACATGGGCTATAACCCACCGTTTTTTTCATTTTTCATTTTTTTCAAATCCTCAAAAATGATGAAAAACGGCGTGCCATAGTATGCCGTACGATATGGGCTATAGCCCACGGTCCAAAATGATGAGAAACGAGGCTAACTTTTTTTCCCAAAATTTCAAAAAACATGGGCTATAACCCACCGTTTTTTTTCATTTTTAATTTTTTTCAAATCCTCAAAAATGATGAAAAACGGCGTGCCATAGTATGCCGTACGATATGGGCTATAGCCCACGGTCCAAAATGATGAGAAACGAGGCTAACTTTTTTTTTCAAAATTTCAAAAAACATGGGCTATAGCCCACCGTTTTTTTCATTTTTCATTTTTTTCAAATCCTCAAAAATGATGAAAAACGGCGTGCCATAGTATGCCGTACGATATGGGCTATAGCCCACGGTCCAAAATGATGAGAAACGAAGCTAACTTTTTTTTTCAAAATTTCAAAAAACATGGGCTATAACCCACCGTTTTTTTCATTTTTCATTTTTTTCAAATCCTCAAAAATGATGAAAAACGGCGTGCCATAGTATGCCGTACAATATGGGCTATAGCCCACGGTCCAAAATGATGAGAAACGAGGCTAACTTTTTTTTTTCAAAATTTCAAAAAACATGGGCTATAACCCACCGTTTTTTTCATTTTTCATTTTTTTCAAATCCTCAAAAATGATGAAAAACGGCGTGCCATAGTATGCCGTACGATATGGGCTATAGCCCACGGTCCAAAATGATGAGAAACGAGGCTAACTTTTTTTTCCAAAATTTCAAAAAACATGGGCTATAACCCACCGTTTTTTTCATTTTTCATTTTTTTCAAATCCTCAAAAATGATGAAAAACGGCGTGCCAAAGTATGCCGTACGATATGGGCTATAGCCCACGGTCCAAAATGATGAGAAACGAGGCTAACTTTTTTCTTCAAAATTTCAAAAAACATGGGCTATAACCCACCGTTTTTTTCATTTTTCATTTTTTTCAAATCCTCAAAAATGATGAAAAACGGCGTGCCATAGTATGCCGTACGATATGGGCTATAGCCCACGGTCCAAAATGATGAGAAACGAGGCTAACTTTTTTTTTCAAAATTTCAAAAAACATGGGCTATAACCCACCGTTTTTTTTATTTTTCATTTTTTTCAAATCCTCAAAAATGATGAAAAACGGCGTGCCATAGTATGCCGTACGATATGGGCTATAGCCCACGGTCCAAAATGATGAGAAACGAGGCTAACTTTTTTCTTCAAAATTTCAAAAAACATGGGCTATAACCCACCGTTTTTTTCATTTTTCATTTTTTTCAAATCCTCAAAAATGATGAAAAACGGCGTGCCATAGTATGCCGTACGATATGGGCTATAGCCCACGGTCCAAAATGATGAGAAACGAGGCTAACTTTTTTTTTCAAAATTTCAAAAAACATGGGCTATAACCCACCGTTTTTTTCATTTTTCATTTTTTTCAAATCCTCAAAAATGATGAAAAACGGCGTGCTATAGTATGCCGTACGATATGGGCTATAGCCCACGGTCCAAAATGATGAGAAACGAGGCTAACTTTTTTTTTCAAAATTTCAAAAAACATGGGCTATAACCCACCGTTTTTTTCATTTTTCATTTTTTTCAAATCCTCAAAAATGATGAAAAACGGCGTGCCATAGTATGCCGTACGATATGGGCTATAGCCCACGGTCCAAAATGATGAGAAACGAGGCTAACTTTTATTTCCAAAATTTCAAAAAACATGGGCTATAACCCACCGTTTTTTTTTCATTTTTCATTTTTTTCAAATCCTCAAAAATGATGAAAAACGGCGTGCCATAGTATGCCGTACGATATGGGCTATAGCCCACGGTCCAAAATGATGAGAAACGAGGCTAACTTTTTTTTCCAAAATTTCAAAAAACATGGGCTATAACCCACCGTTTTTTTCATTTTTAATTTTTTTCAAATTCTCAAAAATGATGAAAAACGGCGTGCCATAGTATGCCGTACGATATGGGCTATAGCCCACGGTCCAAAATGATGAGAAACGAGGCTAACTTTTTTTTCCAAAATTTCAAAAAACATGGGCTATAACCCACCGTTTTTTTCATTTTTCATTTTTTTCAAATCCTCAAAAATGATGAAAAACGGCGTGCCATAGTATGCCATACGATATGGGCTATAGCCCACGGTCCAAAATGATGAGAAACGAGGCTAACTTTTTTTTTCAAAATTTCAAAAAACATGGGCTATAACCCACCGTTTTTTTCATTTTTCATTTTTTTCAAATCCTCAAAAATGATGAAAAATGGCGTGCCATAGTATGCCGTACGATATGGGCTATAGCCCACGGTCCAAAATGATGAGAAACGAGGCTAACTTTTTTTTCCAAAATTTCAAAAAACATGGGCTATAACCCACCGTTTTTTTCATTTTTCATTTTTTTCAAATCCTCAAAAATGATGAAAAACGGCGTGCCATAGTATGCCGTACGATATGGGCTATAGCCCACGGTCCAAAATGATGAGAAACGAGGCTAACTTTTTTTTCCAAAATTTCAAAAAACATGGGCTATAACCCACCGTTTTTTTCATTTTTCATTTTTTTCAAATCCTCAAAAATGATGAAAAACGGCGTGCCATAGTATGCCGTACGATATGGGCTCTAGCCCACGGTCCAAAATGATGAGAAACGAGGCTAACTTTTTTTTTCAAAATTTCAAAAAACATGAGCTATAACCCACCGTTTTTTTTTCATTTTTCATTTTTTTCAAATCCTCAAAAATGATGAAAAACGGCGTGCCATAGTATGCCGTACGATATGGGCTATAGCCCACGGTCCAAAATGATGAGAAACGAGGCTAACTTTTTTTTCCAAAATTTCAAAAAACATGGGCTATAACCCACCGTTTTTTTCATTTTTAATTTTTTTCAAATACTCAAAAATGATGAAAAACGGCGTGCCATAGTATGCCGTACGATATGGGCTATAGCCCACGGTCCAAAATGATGAGAAACGAGGCTAACTTTTTTTTCCAAAATTTCAAAAAACATGGGCTATAACCCACCGTTTTTTTCATTTTTCATTTTTTTCAAATCCTCAAAAATGATGAAAAACGGCGTGCCATAGTATGCCATACGATATGGGCTATAGCCCACGGTCCAAAATGATGAGAAACGAGGCTAACTTTTTTTTCCAAAATTTCAAAAAACATGGGCTATAACCCACCGTTTTTTTCATTTTTCATTTTTTTCAAATCCTCAAAAATGATGAAAAACGGCGTGCCATAGTATGCCGTACGATATGGGCTATAGCCCACGGTCCAAAATGATGAGAAACGAGGCTAACTTTTTTTTTCAAAATTTCAAAAAACATGGGCTATAACCCACCGTTTTTTTTTCATTTTTCATTTTTTTCAAATCCTCAAAAATGATGAAAAACGGCGTGCCATAGTATGCCGTACGATATGGGCTATAGCCCACGGTCCAAAATGATGAGAAACGAGGCTAACTTTTTTTTCCAAAATTTCAAAAAACATGGGCTATAACCCACCGTTTTTTTTAATTTTTAATTTTTTTAAAATCCTCAAAAATGATGAAAAACGGCGTGCCATAGTATGCCGTACGATATGGGCTATAGCCCACGGTCCAAAATGATGAGAAACGAGGCTAACTTTTTTTTTCAAAATTTCAAAAAACATGGGCTATAACCCACCGTTTTTTTCATTTTTCATTTTTTTCAAATCCTCAAAAATGATGAAAAACGGCGTGCCATAGTATGCCGTACGATATGGGCTATAGCCCATTAGCCCACGGTCCAAAATGATGAGAAACGAGGCTAACTTTTTTTCCCAAAATTTCAAAAAACATGGGCTATAACCCACCGTTTTTTTCATTTTTAATTTTTTTCAAATCCTCAAAAATGATGAAAAACGGCGTGCCATAGTATGCCATACGATATGGGCTATAGCCCACGGTCCAAAATGATGAGAAACGAGGCTAACTTTTTTTTTCAAAATTTCAAAAAACATGGGCTATAACCCACCGTTTTTTTCATTTTTCATTTTTTTCAAATCCTCAAAAATGATGAAAAACGGCGTGCCATAGTATGCCGTACGATATGGGCTATAGCCCACGGTCCAAAATGATGAGAAACGATGCTAACTTTTTTTTTCAAAATTTCAAAAAACATGGGCTATAACCCACCGTTTTTTTCATTTTTCATTTTTTTCAAATCCTCAAAAATGATGAAAAACGGCGTGCCATAGTATGCCGTACGATATGGGCTATAGCCCACGGTCCAAAATGATGAGAAACGAGGCTAACTTTTTTTTTCAAAATTTCAAAAAACATGGGCTATAACCCACCGTTTTTTTCATTTTTCATTTTTTTCAAATCCTCAGAAATGATGAAAAACGGCGTGCCATAGTATGCCGTACGATATGGGCTATAGCCCACGGTCCAAAATGATGAGAAACGAGGCTAACTTTTTTTTTCAAAATTTCAAAAAACATGGGCTATAACCCACCGTTTTTTTCATTTTTCATTTTTTTCAAATCCTCAAAAATGATGAAAAACGGCGTGCCATAGTACGCCGTACGATATGGGCTATAGCCCACGGTCCAAAATGATGAGAAACGAGGCTAACTTTTTTTTTCAAAATTTCAAAAAACATGGGCTATAACCCACCGTTTTTTTCATTTTTCATTTTTTTCAAATCCTCAAAAATGATGAAAAACGGCGTGCCATAGTATGCCGTACGATATGGGCTATAGCCCACAGTCCAAAATGATGAGAAACGAGGCTAACTTTTTTTTTCAAAATTTCAAAAAACATGGGCTATAACCCACCGTTTTTTTCATTTTTCATTTTTTTCAAATCCTCAAAAATGATGAAAAACGGCGTGCCATAGTATGCCGTACGATATGGGCTATAGCCCACGGTCCAAAATGATGAGAAACGAGGCTAACTTCTTTTTTCAAAATTTCAAAAAACATGGGCTATAACCCACCGTTTTTTTCATTTTTCATTTTTTTCAAATCCTCAAAAATGATGAAAAACGGCGTGCCATAGTATGCCGTACGATATGGGCTATAGCCCACGGTCCAAAATGATGAGAAACGAGGCTAACTTTTTTTTTCAAAATTTAAAAAAACATGGGCTATAACCCACCGTTTTTTTCATTTTTCATTTTTTTCAAATCCTCAAAAATGATGAAAAACGGCGTGCCATAGTATGCCGTACGATATGGGCTATAGCCCACGGTCCAAAATGATGAGAAACGAGGCTAACTTTTTTTTTCAAAATTTCAAAAAACATGGGCTATAGCCCACCGTTTTTTTCATTTTTCATTTTTTTCAAATCCTCAAAAATGATGAAAAACGGCGTGCCATAGTATGCCGTACGATATGGGCTATAGCCCACGGTCCAAAATGATGAGAAACGAGGCTAACTTTTTTTTTCAAAATTTCAAAAAACATGGGCTATAACCCACCGTTTTTTTCATTTTTTTCAAATCCTCAAAAATGATGAAAAACGGCGTGCCATAGTACGCCATACGATATGGGCTATAGCCCACGGTCCAAAATGATGAGAAACGAGGCTAACTTTTTTTTCAAAATTTCAAAAAACATGGGCTATAACCCACCGTTTTTTTTCATTTTTCATTTTTTTCAAATCCTCAAAAATGATGAAAAACGGCGTGCCATAGTATGCCGTACGATATGGGCTATAGCCCACAGTCCAAAATGATGAGAAACGAGGCTAACTTTTTTTTTCAAAATTTCAAAAAACATGGGCTATAACCCACCGTTTTTTTCATTTTTCATTTTTTTCAAATCCTCAAAAATGATGAAAAACGGCGTGCCATAGTATGCCGTACGATATGGGCTATAGCCCACGGTCCAAAATGATGAGAAACGAGGCTAACTTCTTTTTTCAAAATTTCAAAAAACATGGGCTATAACCCACCGTTTTTTTCATTTTTCATTTTTTTCAAATCCTCAAAAATGATGAAAAACGGCGTGCCATAGTATGCCGTACGATATGGGCTATAGCCCACGGTCCAAAATGATGAGAAACGAGGCTAACTTTTTTTTCAAAATTTAAAAAAACATGGGCTATAACCCACCGTTTTTTTCATTTTTCATTTTTTTCAAATCCTCAAAAATAATGAAAAACGGCGTGCCATAGTATGCCGTACGATATGGGCTATAGCCCACGGTCCAAAATGATGAGAAACGAGGCTAACTTTTTTTTTCAAAATTTCAAAAAACATGGGCTATAGCCCACCGTTTTTTTCATTTTTCATTTTTTTCAAATCCTCAAAAATGATGAAAAACGGCGTGCCATAGTATGCCGTACGATATGGGCTATAGCCCACGGTCCAAAATGATGAGAAACGAGGCTAACTTTTTTTTCCAAAATTTCAAAAAACATGGGCTATAACCCACCGTTTTTTTCATTTTTCATTTTTTTCAAATCCTCAAAAATGATGAAAAACGGCGTGCCATAGTATGCCGTACGATATGGGCTATAGCCCACGGTCCAAAATGATGAGAAACGAGGCTAACTTTTTTTTCCAAAATTTCAAAAAACATGGGCTATAACCCACCGTTTTTTTCATTTTTCATTTTTTTCAAATCCTCAAAAATGATGAAAAACGGCGTGCCATAGTATGCCGTACGATATGGGCTCTAGCCCACGGTCCAAAATGATGAGAAACGAGGCTAACTTTTTTTTTCAAAATTTCAAAAAACATGGGCTATAACCCACCGTTTTTTTTTCATTTTTCATTTTTTTCAAATCCTCAAAAATGATGAAAAACGGCGTGCCATAGTATGCCGTACGATATGGGCTATAGCCCACGGTCCAAAATGATGAGAAACGAGGCTAACTTTTTTTTCCAAAATTTCAAAAAACATGGGCTATAACCCACCGTTTTTTTCATTTTTAATTTTTTTCAAATACTCAAAAATGATGAAAAACGGCGTGCCATAGTATGCCGTACGATATGGGCTATAGCCCACGGTCCAAAATGATGAGAAACGAGGCTAACTTTTTTTTCCAAAATTTCAAAAAACATGGGCTATAACCCACCGTTTTTTTCATTTTTCATTTTTTTCAAATCCTCAAAAATGATGAAAAACGGCGTGCCATAGTATGCCATACGATATGGGCTATAGCCCACGGTCCAAAATGATGAGAAACGAGGCTAACTTTTTTTTTCAAAATTTCAAAAAACATGGGCTATAACCCACCGTTTTTTTCATTTTTCATTTTTTTCAAATCCTCAAAAATGATGAAAAATGGCGTGCCATAGTATGCCGTACGATATGGGCTATAGCCCACGGTCCAAAATGATGAGAAACGAGGCTAACTTTTTTTTCCAAAATTTCAAAAAACATGGGCTATAACCCACCGTTTTTTTCATTTTTCATTTTTTTCAAATCCTCAAAAATGATGAAAAACGGCGTGCCATAGTATGCCGTACGATATGGGCTATAGCCCACGGTCCAAAATGATGAGAAACGAGGCTAACTTTTTTTTTCAAAATTTCAAAAAACATGGGCTATAACCCACCGTTTTTTTTTCATTTTTCATTTTTTTCAAATCCTCAAAAATGATGAAAAACGGCGTGCCATAGTATGCCGTACGATATGGGCTATAGCCCACGGTCCAAAATGATGAGAAACGAGGCTAACTTTTTTTTCCAAAATTTCAAAAAACATGGGCTATAACCCACCGTTTTTTTTAATTTTTAATTTTTTTAAAATCCTCAAAAATGATGAAAAACGGCGTGCCATAGTATGCCGTACGATATGGGCTATAGCCCACGGTCCAAAATGATGAGAAACGAGGCTAACTTTTTTTTTCAAAATTTCAAAATACATGGGCTATAACCCACCGTTTTTTTCATTTTTCATTTTTTTCAAATCCTCAAAAATGATGAAAAACGGCGTGCCATAGTATGCCATACGATATGGGCTATAGCCCACGGTCCAAAATGATGAGAAACGAGGCTAACTTTTTTTTTCAAAATTTCAAAAAACATGGGCTATAACCCACCGTTTTTTTCATTTTTCATTTTTTTCAAATCCTCAAAAATGATGAAAAATGGCGTGCCATAGTATGCCGTACGATATGGGCTATAGCCCACGGTCCAAAATGATGAGAAACGAGGCTAACTTTTTTTTCCAAAATTTCAAAAAACATGGGCTATAACCCACCGTTTTTTTCATTTTTCATTTTTTTCAAATCCTCAAAAATGATGAAAAACGGCGTGCCATAGTATGCCGTACGATATGGGCTATAGCCCACGGTCCAAAATGATGAGAAACGAGGCTAACTTTTTTTTTCAAAATTTCAAAAAACATGGGCTATAACCCACCGTTTTTTTTTCATTTTTCATTTTTTTCAAATCCTCAAAAATGATGAAAAACGGCGTGCCATAGTATGCCGTACGATATGGGCTATAGCCCACGGTCCAAAATGATGAGAAACGAGGCTAACTTTTTTTTCCAAAATTTCAAAAAACATGGGCTATAACCCACCGTTTTTTTTAATTTTTAATTTTTTTAAAATCCTCAAAAATGATGAAAAACGGCGTGCCATAGTATGCCGTACGATATGGGCTATAGCCCACGGTCCAAAATGATGAGAAACGAGGCTAACTTTTTTTTTCAAAATTTCAAAATACATGGGCTATAACCCACCGTTTTTTTCATTTTTCATTTTTTTCAAATCCTCAAAAATGATGAAAAACGGCGTGCCATAGTATGCCGTACGATATGGGCTATAGCCCATTAGCCCACGGTCCAAAATGATGAGAAACGAGGCTAACTTTTTTTCCCAAAATTTCAAAAAACATGGGCTATAACCCACCGTTTTTTTCATTTTTAATTTTTTTCAAATCCTCAAAAATGATGAAAAACGGCGTGCCATAGTATGCCATACGATATGGGCTATAGCCCACGGTCCAAAATGATGAGAAACGAGGCTAACTTTTTTTTTCAAAATTTCAAAAAACATGGGCTATAACCCACCGTTTTTTTCATTTTTCATTTTTTTCAAATCCTCAAAAATGATGAAAAACGGCGTGCCATAGTATGCCGTACGATATGGGCTATAGCCCACGGTCCAAAATGATGAGAAACGAGGCTAACTTTTTTTTTCAAAATTTCAAAAAACATGGGCTATAACCCACCGTTTTTTTCATTTTTCATTTTTTTCAAATCCTCAAAAATGATGAAAAACGGCGTGCCATAGTATGCCGTACGATATGGGCTATAGCCCACGGTCCAAAATGATGAGAAACGAGGCTAACTTTTTTTTTCAAAATTTCAAAAAACATGGGCTATAACCCACCGTTTTTTTCATTTTTCATTTTTTTCAAATCCTCAGAAATGATGAAAAACGGCGTGCCATAGTATGCCGTACGATATGGGCTATAGCCCACGGTCCAAAATGATGAGAAACGAGGCTAACTTTTTTTTTCAAAATTTCAAAAAACATGGGCTATAACCCACCGTTTTTTTCATTTTTCATTTTTTTCAAATCCTCAAAAATGATGAAAAACGGCGTGCCATAGTACGCCGTACGATATGGGCTATAGCCCACGGTCCAAAATGATGAGAAACGAGGCTAACTTTTTTTTTCAAAATTTCAAAAAACATGGGCTATAACCCACCGTTTTTTTCATTTTTCATTTTTTTCAAATCCTCAAAAATGATGAAAAACGGCGTGCCATAGTATGCCGTACGATATGGGCTATAGCCCACAGTCCAAAATGATGAGAAACGAGGCTAACTTTTTTTTTCAAAATTTCAAAAAACATGGGCTATAACCCACCGTTTTTTTCATTTTTCATTTTTTTCAAATCCTCAAAAATGATGAAAAACGGCGTGCCATAGTATGCCGTACGATATGGGCTATAGCCCACGGTCCAAAATGATGAGAAACGAGGCTAACTTCTTTTTTCAAAATTTCAAAAAACATGGGCTATAACCCACCGTTTTTTTCATTTTTCATTTTTTTCAAATCCTCAAAAATGATGAAAAACGGCGTGCCATAGTATGCCGTACGATATGGGCTATAGCCCACGGTCCAAAATGATGAGAAACGAGGCTAACTTTTTTTTTCAAAATTTAAAAAAACATGGGCTATAACCCACCGTTTTTTTCATTTTTCATTTTTTTCAAATCCTCAAAAATGATGAAAAACGGCGTGCCATAGTATGCCGTACGATATGGGCTATAGCCCACGGTCCAAAATGATGAGAAACGAGGCTAACTTTTTTTTTCAAAATTTCAAAAAACATGGGCTATAGCCCACCGTTTTTTTCATTTTTCATTTTTTTCAAATCCTCAAAAATGATGAAAAACGGCGTGCCATAGTATGCCGTACGATATGGGCTATAGCCCACGGTCCAAAATGATGAGAAACGAGGCTAACTTTTTTTTTCAAAATTTCAAAAAACATGGGCTATAACCCACCGTTTTTTTCATTTTTTTCAAATCCTCAAAAATGATGAAAAACGGCGTGCCATAGTACGCCATACGATATGGGCTATAGCCCACGGTCCAAAATGATGAGAAACGAGGCTAACTTTTTTTTCAAAATTTCAAAAAACATGGGCTATAACCCACCGTTTTTTTTCATTTTTCATTTTTTTCAAATCCTCAAAAATGATGAAAAACGGCGTGCCATAGTATGCCGTACGATATGGGCTATAGCCCACAGTCCAAAATGATGAGAAACGAGGCTAACTTTTTTTTTCAAAATTTCAAAAAACATGGGCTATAACCCACCGTTTTTTTCATTTTTCATTTTTTTCAAATCCTCAAAAATGATGAAAAACGGCGTGCCATAGTATGCCGTACGATATGGGCTATAGCCCACGGTCCAAAATGATGAGAAACGAGGCTAACTTCTTTTTTCAAAATTTCAAAAAACAAGGGCTATAACCCACCGTTTTTTTCATTTTTCATTTTTTTCAAATCCTCAAAAATGATGAAAAACGGCGTGCCATAGTATGCCGTACGATATGGGCTATAGCCCACGGTCCAAAATGATGAGAAACGAGGCTAACTTTTTTTTTCAAAATTTAAAAAAACATGGGCTATAACCCACCGTTTTTTTCATTTTTCATTTTTTTCAAATCCTCAAAAATAATGAAAAACGGCGTGCCATAGTATGCCGTACGATATGGGCTATAGCCCACGGTCCAAAATGATGAGAAACGAGGCTAACTTTTTTTTTCAAAATTTCAAAAAACATGGGCTATAGCCCACCGTTTTTTTCATTTTTCATTTTTTTCAAATCCTCAAAAATGATGAAAAACGGCGTGCCATAGTATGCCGTACGATATGGGCTATAGCCCACGGTCCAAAATGATGAGAAACGAGGCTAACTTTTTTTTTCAAAATTTCAAAAAACATGGGCTATAACCCACCGTTTTTTTCATTTTTCATTTTTTTCAAATCCTCAAAAATGATGAAAAACGGCGTGCCATAGTATGCCGTACGATATGGGCTATAGCCCACGGTCCAAAATGATGAGAAACGAGGCTAACTTTTTTTTTCAAAATTTCAAAAAACATGGGCTATAACCCACCGTTTTTTTCATTTTTAATTTTTTTCAAAATGATGAAAAACGGCGTGCCATAGTATGCCGTACGATATGGGCTATAGCCCACGGTCCAAAATGATGAGAAACGAGGCTAACTTTTTTTTTCAAAATTTCAAAAAACATGGGCTATAACCCACCGTTTTTTTCATTTTTCATTTTTTTCAAATCCTCAAAAATGATGAAAAACGGCGTGCCATAGTATGCCGTACGATATGGGCTATAGCCCACGGTCCAAAATGATGAGAAACGAGGCTAACCTTTTTTTTCACAATTTCAAAAAACATGGGCTATAACCCACCGTTTTTTTCATTTTTCATTTTTTTCAAATCCTCAAAAATGATGAAAAACGGCGTGCCATAGTATGCCGTACGATATGGGCTATAGCCCACGGTCCAAAATGATGAGTAACGAGGCTAACTTTTTTTTTCAAAATTTCAAAAAACATGGGCTATAACCCACCGTTTTTTTCATTTTTCATTTTTTTCAAATCCTCAAAAATGATGAAAAACGGCGTGCCATAGTATGCCGTACGATATGGGCTATAGCCCACGGTCCAAAATGATGAGAAACGAGGCTAACTTTTTTTTTCAAAATTTCAAAAAACATGGGCTATAACCCACCGTTTTTTTCATTTTTCATTTTTTTCAAATCCTCAAAAATGATGAAAAACGGCGTGCCATAGTATGCCGTACGATATGGGCTATAGCCCACGGTCCAAAATGATGAGAAACGAGGCTAACTTTTTTTTTCAAAATTTCAAACAACATGGGCTATAACCCACCGTTTTTTTCATTTTTCATTTTTTTCAAATCCTCAAAAATGATGAAAAACGGCGTGCCATAGTATGCCGTACGATATGGGCTATAGCCCACGGTCCAAAATGATGAGAAACGAGGCTAACTTTTTTTTTCAAAATTAAAAAAAACATGGGCTATAACCCACCGTTTTTTTCATTTTTCATTTTTTTCAAATCCTCAAAAATGATGAAAAACGGCGTGCCATAGTATGCAGTACGATATGGGCTATAGCCCACGGTCCAAAATGATGAGAAACGAGGCTAACTTTTTTTATCAAAATTTCAAAAAACATGGGCTATAGCCCACCGTTTTTTTCATTTTTCATTTTTTTCAAATCCTCAAAAATGATGAAAAACGGCGTGCCATAGTATGCCGTACGATATGGGCTATAGCCCACGGTCCAAAATGATGAGAAACAAGGCTAACTTTTTTTTCAAAATTTCAAAAAACATGGGCTATAACCCACCGTTTTTTTCATTTTTCATTTTTTTCAAATCCTCAAAAATGATGAAAAACGGCGTGCCATAGTATGCCGTACGATATGGGCTATAGCCCACGGTCCAAAATGATGAGAAACGAGGCTAACTTTTTTTTTCAAAATTTCAAAAAACATGGGCTATAACCCACCGTTTTTTTCATTTTTCATTTTTTTCAAAAATGATGAAAAACGGCGTGCCATAGTATGCCGTACGATATGGGCTATAGCCCACGGTCCAAAATGATGAGAAACGAGGCTAACTTTTTTTTTCAAAATTTCAAAAAACATGGGCTATAACCCACCGTTTTTTTCATTTTTCATTTTTTTTCAAATCCTCAAAAATGATGAAAAACGGCGTGCCATAGTATGCCGTACGATATGGGCTATAGCCCACGGTCCAAAATGATGAGAAACGAGGCTAACCTTTTTTTTCAAAATTTCAAAAAACATGGGCTATAACCCACCGTTTTTTTCATTTTTCTTTTTTTTCAAATCCTCAAAAATGATGAAAAACGGCGTGCCATAGTATGCCGTACGATATGGGCTATAGCCCACGGTCCAAAATGATGAGTAACGAGGCTAACTTTTTTTTCAAAATTTCAAAAAACATGGGCTATAACCCACCGTTTTTTTCATTTTTCATTTTTTTCAAATCCTCAAAAATGATGAAAAACGGTGTGCCATAGTATGCCGTACGATATGGGCTATAGCCCACGGTCCAAAATGATGAGAAACGAGGCTAACTTTTTTTTTCAAAATTTCAAAAAACATGGGCTATAACCCACCGTTTTTTTCATTTTTCATTTTTTTCAAATCCTCAAAAATGATGAAAAACGGCGTGCCATAGTATGCCGTACGATATGGGCTATAGCCCACGGTCCAAAATGATGAGAAACGAGGCTAACTTTTTTTTTCAAAATTTCAAAAAACATGGGCTATAACCCACCGTTTTTTTCATTTTTCATTTTTTTCAAATCCTCAAAAATGATGAAAAACGGCGTGCCATAGTATGCTGTACGATATGGGCTATAGCCCACGGTCCAAAATGATGAGAAACGAGGCT
Source organism: Protomyctophum bolini (assembly GCF_963924005.1). Lineage (NCBI taxonomy): Eukaryota > Metazoa > Chordata > Actinopteri > Myctophiformes > Myctophidae > Protomyctophum > Protomyctophum bolini. Next base: position 42,168,664 of record NC_137873.1, read on the forward strand.
AACTTTTTTTTTCAAAATTTCAAAAAACATGGGCTATAACCCACCGTTTTTTTCATTTTTCATTTTTTTCAAATCCTCAAAAATTATGAAAAACGGCGTGCCATAGTATGCCGTACGATATGGGCTATAGCCCACGGTCCAAAATGATGAGAAACGAGGCTAACTTTTTTTTTCAAAATTTCAAAAAACATGGGCTATAACCCACGGTTTTTTTCATTTTTCATTTTTTTCAAATCCTCAAAAATGATGAAAAACGGCGTGCCATAGTATGCCGTACGATATGGGCTATAGCCCACGGTCCAAAATGATGAGAAACGAGGCTAACTTTTTTTTTCAAAATTTCAAAAAACATGGGCTATAACCCACCGTTTTTTTCATTTTTCATTTTTTTCAAATCCTCAAAAATGATGAAAAACGGCGTGCCATAGTATGCCGTACGATATGGGCTATAGCCCATGGTCCAAAATGATGAGAAACGAGGCTAACTTTTTTTTCCAAAATTTCAAAAAACATGGGCTATAACCCACCGTTTTTTTCATTTTTCATTTTTTTTAAATCCTCAAAAATGATGAAAAACGGCGTGCCATAGTATGCCGTACGATATGGGCTATAGCCCACGGTCCAAAATCATGAGAAACGAGGCTAACTTTTTTTTCAAAATTTCAAAAAACATGGGCTATAACCCACCGTTTTTTTCATTTTTCATTTTTTTCAAAAATGATGAAAAACGGCGTGCCATAGTATGCCGTACGATATGGGCTATAGCCCACGGTCCAAAATGATGAGAAACGAGGCTAACTTTTTTTTTCAAAATTTCAAAAAACATGGGCTATAACCCACCGTTTTTTTCATTTTTCATTTTTTTCAAATCCTCAAAAATGATGAAAAACGGCGTGCCATAGTATGCCGTACGATATGGGCTTTAGCCCACGGTCCAAAATGATGAGAAACGAGGCTAACTTTTTTTTTCAAAATTTCAAAAAACATGGGCTATAACCCACCGTTTTTTTCATTTTTCATTTTTTTCAAATCCTCAAAAATGATGAAAAACGGCGTGCCATAGTATGCCGTACGATATGGGCTATAGCCCACGGTCCAAAATGATGAGAAACGAGGCTAACTTTTTTTTTCAAAATTTCAAAAAACATGGGCTATAACCCACCGTTTTTTTTTCATTTTTCATTTTTTTCAAATCCTCAAAAATGATGAAAAACGGCGTGCCATAGTATGCCGTACGATATGGGCTATAGCCCACAGTCCAAAATGATGAGAAACGAGGCTAACTTTTTTTTTCAAAATTTCAAAAAACATGGGCTGTAACCCACCGTTTTTTTCATTTTTCATTTTTTTCAAATCCTCAGAAATGATGAAAAACGGCGTGCCATAGTATGCCGTACGACATGGGCTATAGCCCACGGTCCAAAATGATGAGAAACGAGGCTAACTTTTTTTTCCAAAATTTCAAAAAACATGGGCTATAACCCACCGTTTTTTTCATTTTTCATTTTTTTCAAATCCTCAGAAATGATGAAAAACGGCGTGCCATAGTATGCCGTACGATATGGGCTATAGCCCACGGTCCAAAATGATGAGAAACGAGGCTAACTTTTTTTTTCAATATTTCAAAAAACATGGGCTATAACCCACCGTTTTTTTCATTTTTTTCAAATCCTCAAAAATGATGAAAAACGGCGTGCCATAGTACGCCGTACGATATGGGCTATAGCCCACGGTCCAAAATGATGAGAAACGAGGCTAACTTTTTTTTTCAAAATTTCAAAAAACATGGGCTATAACCCACCGTTTTTTTTCATTTTTCATTTTTTTCAAATCCTCAAAAATGATGAAAAACGGCGTGCCATAGTATGCCGTACGATATGGGCTATAGCCCACGGTCCAAAATGATGAGAAACGAGGCTAACTTCTTTTTTCAAAATTTCAAAAAACATGGGCTATAACCCACCGTTTTTTTCATTTTTCATTTTTTTCAAATCCTCAAAAATGATGAAAAACGGCGTGCCATAGTATGCCGTACGATATGGGCTATAGCCCACGGTCCAAAATGATGAGAAACGAGGCTAACTTTTTTTTTCAAAATTTCAAAAAACATGGGCTATAACCCACCGTTTTTTTCATTTTTCATTTTTTTCAAATCCTCAAAAATGATGAAAAACGGCGTGCCATAGTATGCCGTACGATATGGGCTATAGCCCACGGTCCAAAATGATGAGAAACGAGGCTAACTTTTTTTTTCAAAATTTCAAAAAACATGGGCTATAGCCCACCGTTTTTTTCATTTTTCATTTTTTTCAAATCCTCAAAAATGATGAAAAACGGCGTGCCATAGTATGCCGTACGATATGGGCTATAGCCCACGGTCCAAAATGATGAGAAACGAGGCTAACTTTTTTTTTCAAAATTTCAAAAAACATGGGCTATAACCCACCGTTTTTTTCATTTTTCATTTTTTTCAAATCCTCAAAAATGATGAAAAACGGCATGCCATAGTATGCCGGACGATATGGGCTATAGCCCACGGTCCAAAATGATGAGAAACGAGGCTAACTTTTTTTTTCAAAATTTCAAAAAACATGGGCTATAACCCACCGTTTTTTTCATTTTTCATTTTTTTCAAATCCTCAAAAATGATGAAAAACGGCGTGCCATAGTATGCCGTACGATATGGGCTATAGCCCACGGTCCAAAATGATGAGAAACGAGGCTAACTTTTTTTTTCAAAATTTAAAAAAACATGGGCTATAACCCACCGTTTTTTTCATTTTTCATTTTTTTCAAATCCTCAAAAATGATGAAAAACGGCGTGCCATAGTATGCCGTACGATATGGGCTATAGCCCACGGTCCAAAATGATGAGAAACGAGGCTAACTTTTTTTTTCAAAATTTCAAAAAACATGGGCTATAGCCCACCGTTTTTTTCATTTTTCATTTTTTTCAAATCCTCAAAAATGATGAAAAACGGCGTGCCATAGTATGCCGTACGATATGGGCTATAGCCCACGGTCCAAAATGATGAGAAACGAGGCTAACTTTTTTTTTCAAAATTTCAAAAAACATGGGCTATAACCCACCGTTTTTTTCATTTTTCATTTTTTTCAAATCCTCAAAAATGATGAAAAACGGCGTGCCATAGTATGCCGTACGATATGGGCTTTAGCCCACGGTCCAAAATGATGAGAAACGAGGCTAACTTTTTTTTTCAAAATTTCAAAAAACATGGGCTATAACCCACCGTTTTTTTCATTTTTCATTTTTTTCAAATCCTCAAAAATGATGAAAAACGGCGTGCCATAGTATGCCGTACGATATGGGCTATAGCCCACGGTCCAAAATGATGAGAAACGAGGCTAACTTTTTTTTTCAAAATTTCAAAAAACATGGGCGTTTTTTTCATTTTTCATTTTTTTCAAATCCTCAAAAATGATGAAAAACGGCGTGCCATAGTATGCCGTACGATATGGGCTATAGCCCACGGTCCAAAATGATGAGAAACGAGGCTAACTTTTTTTTTCAAAATTTCAAAAAACATGGGCTATAACCCACCGTTTTTTTTTTCATTTTTCATTTTTTTCAAATCCTCAAAAATGATGAAAAACGGCGTGCCATAGTATGCCGTACGATATGGGCTATAGCCCACGGTCCAAAATGATGAGAAACGAGGCTAACTTTTTTTTCCAAAATTTCAAAAAACATGGGCTATAACCCACCGTTTTTTTCATTTTTCATTTTTTTCAAATCCTCAGAAATGATGAAAAACGGCGTGCCATAGTATGCCGTACGATATGGGCTATAGCCCACGGTCCAAAATGATGAGAAACGAGGCTAACTTTTTTTTTCAAAATTTCAAAAAACATGGGCTATAACCCACCGTTTTTTTCATTTTTTTCAAATCCTCAAAAATGATGAAAAACGGCGTGCCATAGTACGCCGTACGATATGGGCTATAGCCCACGGTCCAAAATGATGAGAAACGAGGCTAACTTTTTTTTCAAAATTTCAAAAAACATGGGCTATAACCCACCGTTTTTTTCATTTTTCATTTTTTTCAAAAATGATGAAAAACGGCGTGCCATAGTATGCCGTACGATATGGGCTATAGCCCACGGTCCAAAATGATGAGAAACGAGGCTAACTTTTTTTTTCAAAATTTCAAAAAACATGGGCTATAACCCACCGTTTTTTTCATTTTTCATTTTTTTCAAATCCTCAAAAATGATGAAAAACGGCGTGCCATAGTATGCCGTACGATATGGGCTTTAGCCCACGGTCCAAAATGATGAGAAACGAGGCTAACTTTTTTTTTCAAAATTTCAAAAAACATGGGCTATAACCCACCGTTTTTTTCATTTTTCATTTTTTTCAAATCCTCAAAAATGATGAAAAACGGCGTGCCATAGTATGCCGTACGATATGGGCTATAGCCCACGGTCCAAAATGATGAGAAACGAGGCTAACTTTTTTTTTCAAAATTTCAAAAAACATGGGCGTTTTTTTCATTTTTCATTTTTTTCAAATCCTCAAAAATGATGAAAAACGGCGTGCCATAGTATGCCGTACGATATGGGCTATAGCCCACGGTCCAAAATGATGAGAAACGAGGCTAACTTTTTTTTTCAAAATTTCAAAAAACATGGGCTATAACCCACCGTTTTTTTTTTCATTTTTCATTTTTTTCAAATCCTCAAAAATGATGAAAAACGGCGTGCCATAGTATGCCGTACGATATGGGCTATAGCCCACGGTCCAAAATGATGAGAAACGAGGCTAACTTTTTTTTCCAAAATTTCAAAAAACATGGGCTATAACCCACCGTTTTTTTCATTTTTCATTTTTTTCAAATCCTCAGAAATGATGAAAAACGGCGTGCCATAGTATGCCGTACGATATGGGCTATAGCCCACGGTCCAAAATGATGAGAAACGAGGCTAACTTTTTTTTTCAAAATTTCAAAAAACATGGGCTATAACCCACCGTTTTTTTCATTTTTTTCAAATCCTCAAAAATGATGAAAAACGGCGTGCCATAGTACGCCGTACGATATGGGCTATAGCCCACGGTCCAAAATGATGAGAAACGAGGCTAACTTTTTTTTTCAAAATTTCAAAAAACATGGGCTATAACCCACCGTTTTTTTTTCATTTTTCATTTTTTTCAAATCCTCAAAAATGATGAAAAACGGCGTGCCATAGTATGCCGTACGATATGGGCTATAGCCCACAGTCCAAAATGATGAGAAACGAGGCTAACTTTTTTTTTCAAAATTTCAAAAAACATGGGCTGTAACCCACCGTTTTTTTCATTTTTCATTTTTTTCAAATCCTCAGAAATGATGAAAAACGGCGTGCCATAGTATGCCGTACGACATGGGCTATAGCCCACGGTCCAAAATGATGAGAAACGAGGCTAACTTTTTTTTCCAAAATTTCAAAAAACATGGGCTATAACCCACCGTTTTTTTCATTTTTCATTTTTTTCAAATCCTCAGAAATGATGAAAAACGGCGTGCCATAGTATGCCGTACGATATGGGCTATAGCCCACGGTCCAAAATGATGAGAAACGAGGCTAACTTTTTTTTTCAATATTTCAAAAAACATGGGCTATAACCCACCGTTTTTTTTCATTTTTTTCAAATCCTCAAAAATGATGAAAAACGGCGTGCCATAGTACGCCGTACGATATGGGCTATAGCCCACGGTCCAAAATGATGAGAAACGAGGCTAACTTTTTTTTTCAAAATTTCAAAAAACATGGGCTATAACCCACCGTTTTTTTTCATTTTTCATTTTTTTCAAATCCTCAAAAATGATGAAAAACGGCGTGCCATAGTATGCCGTACGATATGGGCTATAGCCCACAGTCCAAAATGATGAGAAACGAGGCTAACTTTTTTTTTCAAAATTTCAAAAAACATGGGCTATAACCCACCGTTTTTTTCATTTTTCATTTTTTTCAAATCCTCAAAAATGATGAAAAACGGCGTGCCATAGTATGCCGTACGATATGGGCTATAGCCCACGGTCCAAAATGATGAGAAACGAGGCTAACTTCTTTTTTCAAAATTTCAAAAAACATGGGCTATAACCCACCGTTTTTTTCATTTTTCATTTTTTTCAAATCCTCAAAAATGATGAAAAACGGCGTGCCATAGTATGCCGTACGATATGGGCTATAGCCCACGGTCCAAAATGATGAGAAACGAGGCTAACTTTTTTTTTCAAAATTTCAAAAAACATGGGCTATAACCCACCGTTTTTTTCATTTTTCATTTTTTTCAAATCCTCAAAAATGATGAAAAACGGCGTGCCATAGTATGCCGTACGATATGGGCTATAGCCCACGGTCCAAAATGATGAGAAACGAGGCTAACTTTTTTTTTCAAAATTTCAAAAAACATGGGCTATAGCCCACCGTTTTTTTCATTTTTCATTTTTTTCAAATCCTCAAAAATGATGAAAAACGGCGTGCCATAGTATGCCGTACGATATGGGCTATAGCCCACGGTCCAAAATGATGAGAAACGAGGCTAACTTTTTTTTTCAAAATTTCAAAAAACATGGGCTATAACCCACCGTTTTTTTCATTTTTCATTTTTTTCAAATCCTCAAAAATGATGAAAAACGGCATGCCATAGTATGCCGGACGATATGGGCTATAGCCCACGGTCCAAAATGATGAGAAACGAGGCTAACTTTTTTTTTCAAAATTTCAAAAAACATGGGCTATAACCCACCGTTTTTTTCATTTTTCATTTTTTTCAAATCCTCAAAAATGATGAAAAACGGCGTGCCATAGTATGCCGTACGATATGGGCTATAGCCCACGGTCCAAAATGATGAGAAACGAGGCTAACTTTTTTTTTCAAAATTTAAAAAAACATGGGCTATAACCCACCGTTTTTTTCATTTTTCATTTTTTTCAAATCCTCAAAAATGATGAAAAACGGCGTGCCATAGTATGCCGTACGATATGGGCTATAGCCCACGGTCCAAAATGATGAGAAACGAGGCTAACTTTTTTTTTCAAAATTTCAAAAAACATGGGCTATAGCCCACCGTTTTTTTCATTTTTCATTTTTTTCAAATCCTCAAAAATGATGAAAAACGGCGTGCCATAGTATGCCGTACGATATGGGCTATAGCCCACGGTCCAAAATGATGAGAAACGAGGCTAACTTTTTTTTTCAAAATTTCAAAAAACATGGGCTATAGCCCACCGTTTTTTTCATTTTTCATTTTTTTCAAATCCTCAAAAATGATGAAAAACGGCGTGCCATAGTATGCCGTACGATATGGGCTATAGCCCACGGTCCAAAATGATGAGAAACGAGGCTAACTTTTTTTTTCAAAATTTCAAAAAACATGGGCTATAGCCCACCGTTTTTTTCATTTTTCATTTTTTTCAAATCCTCAAAAATGATGAAAAACGGCGTGCCATAGTATGCCGTACGATATGGGCTATAGCCCACGGTCCAAAATGATGAGAAACAAGGCTAACTTTTTTTTTCAAAATTTCAAAAAACATGGGCTATAACCCACCGTTTTTTTCATTTTTCATTTTTTTCAAATCCTCAAAAATGATGAAAAACGGCGTGCCATAGTATGCCGTACGATATGGGCTATAGCCCACGGTCCAAAATGATGAGAAACGAGGCTAACTTTTTTTTTCAAAATTTCAAAAAACATGGGCTATAACCCACCGTTTTTTTCATTTTTCATTTTTTTCAAAAATGATGAAAAACGGCGTGCCATAGTATGCCGTACGATATGGGCTATAGCCCACGGTCCAAAATGATGAGAAACGAGGCTAACTTTTTTTTTCAAAATTTCAAAAAACATGGGCTATAACCCACCGTTTTTTTCATTTTTCATTTTTTTCAAATCCTCAAAAATGATGAAAAACGGCATGCCATAGTATGCCGGACGATATGGGCTATAGCCCACGGTCCAAAATGATGAGAAACGAGGCTAACTTTTTTTTTCAAAATTTCAAAAAACATGGGCTATAACCCACCGTTTTTTTCATTTTTCATTTTTTTCAAATCCTCAAAAATGATGAAAAACGGCGTGCCATAGTATGCCGTACGATATGGGCTATAGCCCACGGTCCAAAATGATGAGAAACGAGGCTAACTTTTTTTTTCAAAATTTAAAAAAACATGGGCTATAACCCACCGTTTTTTTCATTTTTCATTTTTTTCAAATCCTCAAAAATGATGAAAAACGGCGTGCCATAGTATGCCGTACGATATGGGCTATAGCCCACGGTCCAAAATGATGAGAAACGAGGCTAACTTTTTTTTTCAAAATTTCAAAAAACATGGGCTATAGCCCACCGTTTTTTTCATTTTTCATTTTTTTCAAATCCTCAAAAATGATGAAAAACGGCGTGCCATAGTATGCCGTACGATATGGGCTATAGCCCACGGTCCAAAATGATGAGAAACGAGGCTAACTTTTTTTTTCAAAATTTCAAAAAACATGGGCTATAGCCCACCGTTTTTTTCATTTTTCATTTTTTTCAAATCCTCAAAAATGATGAAAAACGGCGTGCCATAGTATGCCGTACGATATGGGCTATAGCCCACGGTCCAAAATGATGAGAAACGAGGCTAACTTTTTTTTTCAAAATTTCAAAAAACATGGGCTATAGCCCACCGTTTTTTTCATTTTTCATTTTTTTCAAATCCTCAAAAATGATGAAAAACGGCGTGCCATAGTATGCCGTACGATATGGGCTATAGCCCACGGTCCAAAATGATGAGAAACAAGGCTAACTTTTTTTTTCAAAATTTCAAAAAACATGGGCTATAACCCACCGTTTTTTTCATTTTTCATTTTTTTCAAATCCTCAAAAATGATGAAAAACGGCGTGCCATAGTATGCCGTACGATATGGGCTATAGCCCACGGTCCAAAATGATGAGAAACGAGGCTAACTTTTTTTTTCAAAATTTCAAAAAACATGGGCTATAACCCACCGTTTTTTTCATTTTTCATTTTTTTCAAAAATGATGAAAAACGGCGTGCCATAGTATGCCGTACGATATGGGCTATAGCCCACGGTCCAAAATGATGAGAAACGAGGCTAACTTTTTTTTTCAAAATTTCAAAAAACATGGGCTATAACCCACCGTTTTTTTCATTTTTCATTTTTTTCAAATCCTCAAAAATGATGAAAAACGGCGTGCCATAGTATGCCGTACGATATGGGCTATAGCCCACGGTCCAAAATGATGAGAAACGAGGCTAACCTTTTTTTTCAAAATTTCAAAAAACATGGGCTATAACCCACCGTTTTTTTCATTTTTCTTTTTTTTCAAATCCTCAAAAATGATGAAAAACGGCGTGCCATAGTATGCCGTACGATATGGGCTAAAGCCCACGGTCCAAAATGATGAGTAACGAGGCTAACTTTTTTTTCAAAATTTCAAAAAACATGGGCTATAACCCACCGTTTTTTTCATTTTTCATTTTTTTTTTAAATCCTCAAAAATGATGAAAAACGGTGTGCCATAGTATGCCGTACGATATGGGCTATAGCCCACGGTCCAAAATGATGAGAAACGAGGCTAACTTTTTTTTTCAAAATTTCAAAAAACATGGGCTATAACCCACCGTTTTTTTCATTTTTCATTTTTTTCAAATCCTCAAAAATGATGAAAAACGGCGTGCCATAGTATGCCGTACGATATGGGCTATAGCCCACGGTCCAAAATGATGAGAAACGAGGCTAACTTTTTTTTTCAAAATTTCAAAAAACATGGGCTATAGCCCACCGTTTTTTTCATTTTTCATTTTTTTCAAATCCTCAAAAATGATGAAAAACAGTGTGCCATAGTATGCCGTACGATATGGGCTATAGCCCACGGTCCAAAATGATGAGAAACAAGGCTAACTTTTTTTTTCAAAATTTCAAAAAACATGGGCTATAACCCACCGTTTTTTTCATTTTTCATTTTTTTCAAATCCTCAAAAATGATGAAAAACGGCGTGCCATAGTATGCCGTACGATATGGGCTATAGCCCACGGTCCAAAATGATGAGAAACGAGGCTAACTTTTTTTTTCAAAATTTCAAAAAACATGGGCTATAACCCACCGTTTTTTTCATTTTTCATTTTTTTCAAATCCTCAAAAATGATGAAAAACGGCGTGCCATAGTATGCCGTACGATATGGGCTATAGCCCACGGTCCAAAATGATGAGAAACGAGGCTAACTTTTTTTTTCAAAATTTCAAAAAACATGGGCTATAACCCACCGTTTTTTTCATTTTTCATTTTTTTCAAATCCTCAAAAATGATGAAAAACGGCGTGCCATAGTATGCCGTACGATATGGGCTATAGCCCACGGTCCAAAATGATGAGAAACGAGGCTAACTTTTTTTTTCAAAATTTCAAAAAACATGGGCTATAGCCCACCGTTTTTTTCATTTTTCATTTTTTTCAAATCCTCAAAAATGATGAAAAACGGCGTGCCATAGTATGCCGTACGATATGGGCTATAGCCCACGGTCCAAAATGATGAGAAACGAGGCTAACTTTTTTTTTCAAAATTTCAAAAAACATGGGCTATAACCCACCGTTTTTTTCATTTTTCATTTTTTTCAAATCCTCAAAAATGATGAAAAACGGCATGCCATAGTATGCCGTACGATATGGGCTATAGCCCACGGTCCAAAATGATGAGAAACGAGGCTAACTTTTTTTTCAAAATTTCAAAAAACATGGGCTATAACCCACCGTTTTTTTCATTTTTCATTTTTTTCAAATCCTCAAAAATGATGAAAAACGGCGTGCCATAGTATGCCGTACGATATGGGCTATAGCCCACGGTCCAAAATGATGAGAAACGAGGCTAACTTTTTTTTTCAAAATTTAAAAAAACATGGGCTATAACCCACCGTTTTTTTCATTTTTCATTTTTTTCAAATCCTCAAAAATGATGAAAAACGGCGTGCCATAGTATGCCGTACGATATGGGCTATAGCCCACGGTCCAAAATGATGAGAAACGAGGCTAACTTTTTTTTTCAAAATTTCAAAAAACATGGGCTATAGCCCACCGTTTTTTTCATTTTTCATTTTTTTCAAATCCTCAAAAATGATGAAAAACGGCGTGCCATAGTATGCCGTACGATATGGGCTATAGCCCACGGTCCAAAATGATGAGAAACGAGGCTAACTTTTTTTTTCAAAATTTCAAAAAACATGGGCTATAACCCACCGTTTTTTTCATTTTTCATTTTTTTCAAATCCTCAAAAATGATGAAAAACGGCGTGCCATAGTATGCCGTACGATATGGGCTATAGCCCACGGTCCAAAATGATGAGAAACGAGGCTAACTTTTTTTTTCAAAATTTCAAAAAACATGGGCTATAACCCACCGTTTTTTTCATTTTTCATTTTTTTCAAAAATGATGAAAAACGGCGTGCCATAGTATGCCGTACGATATGGGCTATAGCCCACGGTCCAAAATGATGAGAAACGAGGCTAACTTTTTTTTTCAAAATTTCAAAAAACATGGGCTATAACCCACCGTTTTTTTCATTTTTCATTTTTTTCAAATCCTCAAAAATGATGAAAAACGGCGTGCCATAGTATGCCGTACGATATGGGCTATAGCCCACGGTCCAAAATGATGAGAAACGAGGCTAACCTTTTTTTTCAAAATTTCAAAAAACATGGGCTATAACCCACCGTTTTTTTCATTTTTCTTTTTTTTAAATCCTCAAAAATGATGAAAAACGGCGTGCCATAGTATGCCGTACGATATGGGCTATAGCCCACGGTCCAAAATGATGAGAAACGAGGCTAACTTTTTTTTTCAAAATTTCAAAAAACATGGGCTATAGCCCACCGTTTTTTTCATTTTTCATTTTTTTCAAATCCTCAAAAATGATGAAAAACGGCGTGCCATAGTATGCCGTACGATATGGGCTATAGCCCACGGTCCAAAATGATGAGAAACAAGGCTAACTTTTTTTTTCAAAATTTCAAAAAACATGGGCTATAACCCACCGTTTTTTTCATTTTTCATTTTTTTCAAATCCTCAAAAATGATGAAAAACGGCGTGCCATAGTATGCCGTACGATATGGGCTATAGCCCACGGTCCAAAATGATGAGAAACGAGGCTAACTTTTTTTTTCAAAATTTCAAAAAACATGGGCTATAGCCCACCGTTTTTTTCATTTTTCATTTTTTTCAAATCCTCAAAAATGATGAAAAACAGCGTGCCATAGTATGCCGTACGATATGGGCTATAGCCCACGGTCCAAAATGATGAGAAACAAGGCTAACTTTTTTTTTCAAAATTTCAAAAAACATGGGCTATAACCCACCGTTTTTTTCATTTTTCATTTTTTTCAAATCCTCAAAAATGATGAAAAACGGCGTGCCATAGTATGCCGTACGATATGGGCTATAGCCCACGGTCCAAAATGATGAGAAACGAGGCTAACTTTTTTTTTCAAAATTTCAAAAAACATGGGCTATAACCCACCGTTTTTTTCATTTTTCATTTTTTTCAAATCCTCAAAAAGGATGAAAAACGGCGTGCCATAGTATGCCGTACGATATGGGCTATAGCCCACGGTCCAAAATGATGAGAAACGAGGCTAACCTTTTTTTTCAAAATTTCAAAAAACATGGGCTATAACCCACCGTTTTTTTCATTTTTCTTTTTTTTCAAATCCTCAAAAATGATGAAAAACGGCGTGCCATAGTATGCCGTACGATATGGGCTATAGCCCACGGTCCAAAATGATGAGTAACGAGGCTAACGTTTTTTTCAAAATTTCAAAAAACATGGGCTATAACCCACCGTTTTTTTCATTTTTCATTTTTTTCAAATCCTCAAAAATGATGAAAAACGGTGTGCCATAGTATGCCGTACGATATGGGCTATAGCCCACGGTCCAAAATGATGAGAAACGAGGCTAACTTTTTTTTTCAAAATTTCAAAAAACATGGGCTATAACCCACCGTTTTTTTCATTTTTCATTTTTTTCAAATCCTCAAAAATGATGAAAAACGGCGTGCCATAGTATGCCGTACGATATGGGCTATAGCCCACGGTCCAAAATGATGAGAAACGAGGCTAACTTTTTTTTTCAAAATTTCAAAAAACATGGGCTATAACCCACCGTTTTTTTCATTTTTCATTTTTTTCAAATCCTCAAAAATGATGAAAAACGGCGTGCCATAGTATGCCGTACGATATGGGCTATAGCCCACGGTCCAAAATGATGAGAAACGAGGCTAACTTTTTTTTTCAAAATTTCAAAAAACATGGGCTATAACCCACCGTTTTTTTCATTTTTCATTTTTTTCAAAAATGATGAAAAACGGCGTGCCATAGTATGCCGTACGATATGGGCTATAGCCCACGGTCCAAAATGATGAGAAACGAGGCTAACTTTCTTTTTCAAAATTTCAAAAAACATGGGCTATAACCCACCGTTTTTTTCATTTTTCATTTTTTTCAAATCCTCAAAAATGATGAAAAACGGCGTGCCATAGTATGCCGTACGATATGGGCTATAGCCCACGGTCCAAAATGATGAGAAACGAGGCTAACCTTTTTTTTCAAAATTTCAAAAAACATGGGCTATAACCCACCGTTTTTTTCATTTTTCTTTTTTTTCAAATCCTCAAAAATGATGAAAAACGGCGTGCCATAGTATGCCGTACGATATGGGCTATAGCCCACGGTCCAAAATGATGAGAAACGAGGCTAACTTTTTTTTTCAAAATTTCAAAAAACATGGGCTATAACCCACCGTTTTTTTCATTTTTCATTTTTTTCAAATCCTCAAAAATGATGAAAAACGGCATGCCATAGTATGCCGTACGATATGGGCTATAGCCCACGGTCCAAAATGATGAGAAACGAGGCTAACTTTTTTTTTCAAAATTTCAAAAAACATGGGCTATAACCCACCGTTTTTTTCATTTTTCATTTTTTTCAAATCCTCAAAAATGATGAAAAACGGCGTGCCATAGTATGCCGTACGATATGGGCTATAGCCCACGGTCCAAAATGATGAGAAACGAGGCTAACTTTTTTTTTCAAAATTTAAAAAAACATGGGCTATAACCCACCGTTTTTTTCATTTTTCATTTTTTTCAAATCCTCAAAAATGATGAAAAACGGCGTGCCATAGTATGCCGTACGATATGGGCTATAGCCCACGGTCCAAAATGATGAGAAACGAGGCTAACTTTTTTTTTCAAAATTTCAAAAAACATGGGCTATAGCCCACCGTTTTTTTCATTTTTCATTTTTTTCAAATCCTCAAAAATGATGAAAAACGGCGTGCCATAGTATGCCGTACGATATGGGCTATAGCCCACGGTCCAAAATGATGAGAAACGAGGCTAACTTTTTTTTTCAAAATTTCAAAAAACATGGGCTATAACCCACCGTTTTTTTCATTTTTCATTTTTTTCAAATCCTCAAAAATGATGAAAAACGGCGTGCCATAGTATGCCGTACGATATGGGCTATAGCCCACGGTCCAAAATGATGAGAAACGAGGCTAACTTTTTTTTTCAAAATTTCAAAAAACATGGGCTATAACCCACCGTTTTTTTCATTTTTCATTTTTTTCAAAAATGATGAAAAACGGCGTGCCATAGTATGCCGTACGATATGGGCTATAGCCCACGGTCCAAAATGATGAGAAACGAGGCTAACTTTTTTTTTCAAAATTTCAAAAAACATGGGCTATAACCCACCGTTTTTTTCATTTTTCATTTTTTTCAAATCCTCAAAAATGATGAAAAACGGCGTGCCATAGTATGCCGTACGATATGGGCTATAGCCCACGGTCCAAAATGATGAGAAACGAGGCTAACCTTTTTTTTCAAAATTTCAAAAAACATGGGCTATAACCCACCGTTTTTTTCATTTTTCTTTTTTTTTAAATCCTCAAAAATGATGAAAAACGGCGTGCCATAGTATGCCGTACGATATGGGCTATAGCCCACGGTCCAAAATGATGAGAAACGAGGCTAACTTTTTTTTTCAAAATTTCAAAAAACATGGGCTATAGCCCACCGTTTTTTTCATTTTTCATTTTTTTCAAATCCTCAAAAATGATGAAAAACGGCGTGCCATAGTATGCCGTACGATATGGGCTATAGCCCACGGTCCAAAATGATGAGAAACAAGGCTAACTTTTTTTTTCAAAATTTCAAAAAACATGGGCTATAACCCACCGTTTTTTTCATTTTTCATTTTTTTCAAATCCTCAAAAATGATGAAAAACGGCGTGCCATAGTATGCCGTACGATATGGGCTATAGCCCACGGTCCAAAATGATGAGAAACGAGGCTAACTTTTTTTTTCAAAATTTCAAAAAACATGGGCTATAACCCACCGTTTTTTTCATTTTTCATTTTTTTCAAAAATGATGAAAAACGGCGTGCCATAGTATGCCGTACGATATGGGCTATAGCCCACGGTCCAAAATGATGAGAAACGAGGCTAACTTTTTTTTTCAAAATTTCAAAAAACATGGGCTATAACCCACCGTTTTTTTCATTTTTCATTTTTTTCAAATCCTCAAAAATGATGAAAAACGGCGTGCCATAGTATGCCGTACGATATGGGCTATAGCCCACGGTCCAAAATGATGAGAAACGAGGCTAACCTTTTTTTTCAAAATTTCAAAAAACATGGGCTATAACCCACCGTTTTTTTCATTTTTCTTTTTTTTCAAATCCTCAAAAATGATGAAAAACGGCGTGCCATAGTATGCCGTACGATATGGGCTATAGCCCACGGTCCAAAATGATGAGTAACGAGGCTAACTTTTTTTTCAAAATTTCAAAAAACATGGGCTATAACCCACCGTTTTTTTCATTTTTCATTTTTTTCAAATCCTCAAAAATGATGAAAAACGGTGTGCCATAGTATGCCGTACGATATGGGCTATAGCCCACGGTCCAAAATGATGAGAAACGAGGCTAACTTTTTTTTTCAAAATTTCAAAAAACATGGGCTATAACCGACCGTTTTTTTCATTTTTCATTTTTTTCAAATCCTCAAAAATGATGAAAAACGGCGTGCCATAGTATGCCGTACGATATGGGCTATAGCCCACGGTCCAAAATGATGAGAAACGAGGCTAACTTTTTTTTTCAAAATTTCAAAAAACATGGGCTATAGCCCACCGTTTTTTTCATTTTTCATTTTTTTCAAATCCTCAAAAATGATGAAAAACAGCGTGCCATAGTATGCCGTACGATATGGGCTATAGCCCACGGTCCAAAATGATGAGAAACAAGGCTAACTTTTTTTTTCAAAATTTCAAAAAACATGGGCTATAACCCACCGTTTTTTTCATTTTTCATTTTTTTCAAATCCTCAAAAATGATGAAAAACGGCGTGCCATAGTATGCCGTACGATATGGGCTATAGCCCACGGTCCAAAATGATGAGAAACGAGGCTAACTTTTTTTTTCAAAATTTCAAAAAACATGGGCTATAACCCACCGTTTTTTTCATTTTTCATTTTTTTCAAATCCTCAAAAAGGATGAAAAACGGCGTGCCATAGTATGCCGTACGATATGGGCTATAGCCCACGGTCCAAAATGATGAGAAACGAGGCTAACCTTTTTTTTCAAAATATCAAAAAACATGGGCTATAACCCACCGTTTTTTTCATTTTTCTTTTTTTTCAAATCCTCAAAAATGATGAAAAACGGCGTGCCATAGTATGCCGTACGATATGGGCTATAGCCCACGGTCCAAAATGATGAGAAACGAGGCTAACCTTTTTTTTCAAAATTTCAAAAAACATGGGCTATAACCCACCGTTTTTTTCATTTTTCTTTTTTTTCAAATCCTCAAAAATGATGAAAAACGGCGTGCCATAGTATGCCGTACGATATGGGCTATAGCCCACGGTCCAAAATGATGAGAAACGAGGCTAACTTTTTTTTTCAAAATTTCAAAAAACATGGGCTATAACCCACCGTTTTTTTCATTTTTCATTTTTTTCAAATCCTCAAAAATGATGAAAAACGGCGTGCCATAGTATGCCGTACGATATGGGCTATAGCCCACGGTCCAAAATGATGAGAAACGAGGCTAACTTTTTTTTTCAAAATTTCAAAAAACATGGGCTATAACCCACCGTTTTTTTCATTTTTCATTTTTTTCAAAAATGATGAAAAACGGCGTGCCATAGTATGCCGTACGATATGGGCTATAGCCCACGGTCCAAAATGATGAGAAACGAGGCTAACTTTCTTTTTCAAAATTTCAAAAAACATGGGCTATAACCCACCGTTTTTTTCATTTTTCATTTTTTTCAAATCCTCAAAAATGATGAAAAACGGCGTGCCATAGTATGCCGTACGATATGGGCTATAGCCCACGGTCCAAAATGATGAGAAACGAGGCTAACCTTTTTTTTCAAAAATTCAAAAAACATGGGCTATAACCCACCGTTTTTTTCATTTTTCTTTTTTTTCAAATCCTCAAAAATGATGAAAAACGGCGTGCCATAGTATGCCGTACGATATGGGCTATAGCCCACGGTCCAAAATGATGAGTAACGAGGCTAACTTTTTTTTCAAAATTTCAAAAAACATGGGCTATAACCCACCGTTTTTTTCATTTTTCATTTTTTTCAAATCCTCAAAAATGATGAAAAACGGTGTGCCATAGTATGCCGTACGATATGGGCTATAGCCCACGGTCCAAAATGATGAGAAACGAGGCTAACTTTTTTTTTCAAAATTTCAAAAAACATGGGCTATAACCCACCGTTTTTTTCATTTTTCATTTTTTTCAAATCCTCAAAAATGATGAAAAACGGCGTGCCATAGTATGCCGTACGATATGGGCTATAGCCCACGGTCCAAAATGATGAGAAACGAGGCTAACTTTTTTTTTCAAAATTTAAAAAAACATGGGCTATAACCCACCGTTTTTTTCATTTTTCATTTTTTTCAAATCCTCAAAAATGATGAAAAACGGCGTGCCATAGTATGCTGTACGATATGGGCTATAGCCCACGGTCCAAAATGATGAGAAACGAGGCTAACTTTTTTTTTCAAAATTTCAAAAAACATGGGCTATAACCCACCGTTTTTTTCATTTTTCATTTTTTTCAAATCCTCAAAAATTATGAAAAACGGCGTGCCATAGTATGCCGTACGATATGGGCTATAGCCCACGGTCCAAAATGATGAGAAACGAGGCTAACTTTTTTTTTCAAAATTTCAAAAAACATGGGCTATAACCCACGGTTTTTTTCATTTTTCATTTTTTTCAAATCCTCAAAAATGATGAAAAACGGCGTGCCATAGTATGCCGTACGATATGGGCTATAGCCCACGGTCCAAAATGATGAGAAACGAGGCTAACTTTTTTTTTCAAAATTTCAAAAAACATGGGCTATAACCCACCGTTTTTTTCATTTTTCATTTTTTTCAAATCCTCAAAAATGATGAAAAACGGCGTGCCATAGTATGCCGTACGATATGGGCTATAGCCCATGGTCCAAAATGATGAGAAACGAGGCTAACTTTTTTTTCCAAAATTTCAAAAAACATGGGCTATAACCCACCGTTTTTTTCATTTTTCATTTTTTTTAAATCCTCAAAAATGATGAAAAACGGCGTGCCATAGTATGCCGTACGATATGGGCTATAGCCCACGGTCCAAAATCATGAGAAACGAGGCTAACTTTTTTTTCAAAATTTCAAAAAACATGGGCTATAACCCACCGTTTTTTTAATTTTTCATTTTTTTCAAAAATGATGAAAAACGGCGTGCCATAGTATGCCGTACGATATGGGCTATAGCCCACGGTCCAAAATGATGAGAAACGAGGCTAACTTTTTTTTTCAAAATTTCAAAAAACATGGGCTATAACCCACCATTTTTTTCATTTTTCATTTTTTTCAAATCCTCAAAAATGATGAAAAACGGCGTGCCATAGTATGCCGTACGATATGGGCTTTAGCCCACGGTCCAAAATGATGAGAAACGAGGCTAACTTTTTTTTTCAAAATTTCAAAAAACATGGGCTATAACCCACCGTTTTTTTCATTTTTCATTTTTTTCAAATCCTCAAAAATGATGAAAAACGGCGTGCCATAGTATGCCGTACGATATGGGCTATAGCCCACGGTCCAAAATGATGAGAAACGAGGCTAACGTTTTTTTCAAAATTTCAAAAAACATGGGCTATAACCCACCGTTTTTTTCATTTTTCATTTTTTTCAAATCCTCAAAAATTATGAAAAACGGCGTGCCATAGTATGCCGTACGATATGGGCTATAGCCCACGGTCCAAAATGATGAGAAACGAGGCTAACTTTTTTTTTCAAAATTTCAAAAAACATGGGCTATAACCCACCGTTTTTTTCATTTTTCATTTTTTTCAAATCCTCAAAAATGATGAAAAACGGCGTGCCATAGTATGCCGTACGATATGGGCTATAGCCCACGGTCCAAAATAATGAGAAACGAGGCTAACTTTTTTTTTCAAAATTTCAAAAAACATGGGCTATAACCCACCGTTTTTTTCATTTTTCATTTTTTTCAAATCCTCAAAAATGATGAAAAACGGCGTGCCATAGTATGCTGTACGATATGGGCTATAGCCCACGGTCCAAAATGATGAGAAACGAGGCTAACTTTTTTTTTCAAAATTTCAAAAAACATGGGCTATAACCCACCGTTTTTTTCATTTTTCATTTTTTTCAAATCCTCAAAAATTATGAAAAACGGCGTGCCATAGTATGCCGTACGATATGGGCTATAGCCCACGGTCCAAAATGATGAGAAACGAGGCTAACTTTTTTTTTCAAAATTTCAAAAAACATGGGCTATAACCCACGGTTTTTTTCATTTTTCATTTTTTTCAAATCCTCAAAAATGATGAAAAACGGCGTGCCATAGTATGCCGTACGATATGGGCTATAGCCCACGGTCCAAAATGATGAGAAACGAGGCTAACTTTTTTTTTCAAAATTTCAAAAAACATGGGCTATAACCCACCGTTTTTTTCATTTTTCATTTTTTTCAAATCCTCAAAAATGATGAAAAACGGCGTGCCATAGTATGCCGTACGATATGGGCTATAGCCCATGGTCCAAAATGATGAGAAACGAGGCTAACTTTTTTTTCCAAAATTTCAAAAAACATGGGCTATAACCCACCGTTTTTTTCATTTTTCATTTTTTTTAAATCCTCAAAAATGATGAAAAACGGCGTGCCATAGTATGCCGTACGATATGGGCTATAGCCCACGGTCCAAAATCATGAGAAACGAGGCTAACTTTTTTTTCAAAATTTCAAAAAACATGGGCTATAACCCACCGTTTTTTTAATTTTTCATTTTTTTCAAAAATGATGAAAAACGGCGTGCCATAGTATGCCGTACGATATGGGCTATAGCCCACGGTCCAAAATGATGAGAAACGAGGCTAACTTTTTTTTTCAAAATTTCAAAAAACATGGGCTATAACCCACCATTTTTTTCATTTTTCATTTTTTTCAAATCCTCAAAAATGATGAAAAACGGCGTGCCATAGTATGCCGTACGATATGGGCTTTAGCCCACGGTCCAAAATGATGAGAAACGAGGCTAACTTTTTTTTTCAAAATTTCAAAAAACATGGGCTATAACCCACCGTTTTTTTCATTTTTCATTTTTTTCAAATCCTCAAAAATGATGAAAAACGGCGTGCCATAGTATGCCGTACGATATGGGCTATAGCCCACGGTCCAAAATGATGAGAAACGAGGCTAACTTTTTTTTTCAAAATTTCAAAAAACATGGGCTATAACCCACCGTTTTTTTCATTTTTCATTTTTTTCAAATCCTCAAAAATGATGAAAAACGGCGTGCCATAGTATGCCGTACGATATGGGCTATAGCCCATGGTCCAAAATGATGAGAAACGAGGCTAACTTTTTTTTCCAAAATTTCAAAAAACATGGGCTATAACCCACCGTTTTTTTCATTTTTCATTTTTTTTAAATCCTCAAAAATGATGAAAAACGGCGTGCCATAGTATGCCGTACGATATGGGCTATAGCCCACGGTCCAAAATCATGAGAAACGAGGCTAACTTTTTTTTCAAAATTTCAAAAAACATGGGCTATAACCCACCGTTTTTTTAATTTTTCATTTTTTTCAAAAATGATGAAAAACGGCGTGCCATAGTATGCCGTACGATATGGGCTATAGCCCACGGTCCAAAATGATGAGAAACGAGGCTAACTTTTTTTTTCAAAATTTCAAAAAACATGGGCTATAACCCACCATTTTTTTCATTTTTCATTTTTTTCAAATCCTCAAAAATGATGAAAAACGGCGTGCCATAGTATGCCGTACGATATGGGCTTTAGCCCACGGTCCAAAATGATGAGAAACGAGGCTAACTTTTTTTTTCAAAATTTCAAAAAACATGGGCTATAACCCACCGTTTTTTTCATTTTTCATTTTTTTCAAATCCTCAAAAATGATGAAAAACGGCGTGCCATAGTATGCCGTACGATATGGGCTATAGCCCACGGTCCAAAATGATGAGAAACGAGGCTAACTTTTTTTTTCAAAATTTCAAAAAACATGGGCTATAACCCACCGTTTTTTTCATTTTTCATTTTTTTCAAATCCTCAAAAATTATGAAAAACGGCGTGCCATAGTATGCCGTACGATATGGGCTATAGCCCACGGTCCAAAATGATGAGAAACGAGGCTAACTTTTTTTTTCAAAATTTCAAAAAACATGGGCTATAACCCACCGTTTTTTTCATTTTTCATTTTTTTCAAATCCTCAAAAATGATGAAAAACGGCGTGCCATAGTATGCCGTACGATATGGGCTATAGCCCACGGTCCAAAATGATGAGAAACGAGGCTAACTTTTTTTTTCAAAATTTCAAAAAACATGGGCTATAACCCACCGTTTTTTTCATTTTTCATTTTTTTCAAATCCTCAAAAATGATGAAAAACGGCGTGCCATAGTATGCCGTACGATATGGGCTATAGCCCATGGTCCAAAATGATGAGAAACGAGGCTAACTTTTTTTTTCAAAATTTCAAAAAACATGGGCTATAACCCACCGTTTTTTTCATTTTTCATTTTTTTTAAATCCTCAAAAATGATGAAAAACGGCGTGCCATAGTATGCCGTACGATATGGGCTATAGCCCACGGTCCAAAATCATGAGAAACGAGGCTAACTTTTTTTTCAAAATTTCAAAAAACATGGGCTATAACCCACCGTTTTTTTCATTTTTTTCAAAAATGATGAAAAACGGCGTGCCATAGTATGCCGTACGATATGGGCTATAGCCCACGGTCCAAAATGATGAGAAACGAGGCTAACTTTTTTTTTCAAAATTTCAAAAAACATGGGCTATAACCCACCGTTTTTTTCATTTTTCATTTTTTTCAAATCCTCAAAAATGATGAAAAACGGCGTGCCATAGTATGCCGTACGATATGGGCTATAGCCCACGGTCCAAAATGATGAGAAACGAGGCTAACTTTTTTTTCCAAAATTTCAAAAAACATGGGCTATAACCCACCGTTTTTTTCATTTTTCATTTTTTTTAAATCCTCAAAAATGATGAAAAACGGCGTGCCATAGTATGCCGTACGATATGGGCTATAGCCCACGGTCCAAAATCATGAGAAACGAGGCTAACTTTTTTTTCAAAATTTCAAAAAACATGGGCTATAACCCACCGTTTTTTTCATTTTTCATTTTTTTCAAAAATGATGAAAAACGGCGTGCCATAGTATGCCGTACGATATGGGCTATAGCCCACGGTCCAAAATGATGAGAAACGAGGCTAACTTTTTTTTTCAAAATTTCAAAAAACATGGGCTATAACCCACCGTTTTTTTCATTTTTCATTTTTTTCAAATCCTCAAAAATGATGAAAAACGGCGTGCCATAGTATGCCGTACGATATGGGCTATAGCCCACGGTCCAAAATGATGAGAAACGAGGCTAACTTTTTTTTTCAAAATTTCAAAAAACATGGGCTATAACCCACCGTTTTTTTCATTTTTCATTTTTTTCAAATCCTCAAAAATGATGAAAAACGGCGTGCCATAGTATGCCGTACGATATGGGCTATAGCCCACGGTCCAAAATGATGAGAAACGAGGCTAACTTTTTTTTTCAAAATTTCAAAAAACATGGGCTATAACCCACCGTTTTTTTCATTTTTCATTTTTTTCAAATCCTCAAAAATTATGAAAAACAGCGTGCCATAGTATGCCGTACGATATGGGCTATAGCCCACGGTCCAAAATGATGAGAAACGAGGCTAACTTTTTTTTTCAAAATTTCAAAAAACATGGGCTATAACCCACCGTTTTTTTCATTTTTCATTTTTTTCAAATCCTCAAAAATTATGAAAAACGGCGTGCCATAGTATGCCGTACGATATGGGCTATAGCCCACGGTCCAAAATGATGAGAAACGAGGCTAACTTTTTTTTTCAAAATTTCAAAAAACATGGGCTATAACCCACCGTTTTTTTCATTTTTCATTTTTTTCAAATCCTCAAAAATGATGAAAAACGGCGTGCCATAGTATGCCGTACGATATGGGCTATAGCCCACGGTCCAAAATGATGAGAAACGAGGCTAACTTTTTTTTTCAAAATTTCAAAAAACATGGGCTATAACCCACCGTTTTTTTCATTTTTCATTTTTTTCAAATCCTCAAAAATGATGAAAAACGGCGTGCCATAGTATGCCGTACGATATGGGCTATAGCCCATGGTCCAAAATGATGAGAAACGAGGCTAACTTTTTTTTTCAAAATTTCAAAAAACATGGGCTATAACCCACCGTTTTTTTCATTTTTCATTTTTTTTAAATCCTCAAAAATGATGAAAAACGGCGTGCCATAGTATGCCGTACGATATGGGCTATAGCCCACGGTCCAAAATCATGAGAAACGAGGCTAACTTTTTTTTCAAAATTTCAAAAAACATGGGCTATAACCCACCGTTTTTTTCATTTTTTTCAAAAATGATGAAAAACGGCGTGCCATAGTATGCCGTACGATATGGGCTATAGCCCACGGTCCAAAATGATGAGAAACGAGGCTAACTTTTTTTTTCAAAATTTCAAAAAACATGGGCTATAACCCACCGTTTTTTTCATTTTTCATTTTTTTCAAATCCTCAAAAATGATGAAAAACGGCGTGCCATAGTATGCCGTACGATATGGGCTATAGCCCACGGTCCAAAATGATGAGAAACGAGGCTAACTTTTTTTTCCAAAATTTCAAAAAACATGGGCTATAACCCACCGTTTTTTTCATTTTTCATTTTTTTTAAATCCTCAAAAATGATGAAAAACGGCGTGCCATAGTATGCCGTACGATATGGGCTATAGCCCACGGTCCAAAATCATGAGAAACGAGGCTAACTTTTTTTTCAAAATTTCAAAAAACATGGGCTATAACCCACCGTTTTTTTCATTTTTCATTTTTTTCAAAAATGATGAAAAACGGCGTGCCATAGTATGCCGTACGATATGGGCTATAGCCCACGGTCCAAAATGATGAGAAACGAGGCTAACTTTTTTTTTCAAAATTTCAAAAAACATGGGCTATAACCCACCGTTTTTTTCATTTTTCATTTTTTTCAAATCCTCAAAAATGATGAAAAACGGCGTGCCATAGTATGCCGTACGATATGGGCTATAGCCCACGGTCCAAAATGATGAGAAACGAGGCTAACTTTTTTTTCAAAATTTCAAAAAACATGGGCTATAACCCACCGTTTTTTTCATTTTTCATTTTTTTCAAATCCTCAAAAATGATGAAAAACGGCGTGCCATAGTATGCCGTACGATATGGGCTATAGCCCACGGTCCAAAATGATGAGAAACGAGGCTAACTTTTTTTTTCAAAATTTCAAAAAACATGGGCTATAACCCACCGTTTTTTTCATTTTTCATTTTTTTCAAATCCTCAAAAATTATGAAAAACAGCGTGCCATAGTATGCCGTACGATATGGGCTATAGCCCACGGTCCAAAATGATGAGAAACGAGGCTAACTTTTTTTTTCAAAATTTCAAAAAACATGGGCTATAACCCACCGTTTTTTTCATTTTTCATTTTTTTCAAATCCTCAAAAATGATGAAAAACGGCGTGCCATAGTATGCCGTACGATATGGGCTATAGCCCACGGTCCAAAATGATGAGAAACGAGGCTAACTTTTTTTTTCAAAATTTCAAAAAACATGGGCTATAACCCACCGTTTTTTTCATTTTTCATTTTTTTCAAATCCTCAAAAATTATGAAAAACAGCGTGCCATAGTATGCCGTACGATATGGGCTATAGCCCACGGTCCAAAATGATGAGAAACGAGGCTAACTTTTTTTTTCAAAATTTCAAAAAACATGGGCTATAACCCACCGTTTTTTTCATTTTTCATTTTTTTCAAATCCTCAAAAATGATGAAAAACGGCGTGCCATAGTATGCCGTACGATATGGGCTATAGCCCACGGTCCAAAATGATGAGAAACGAGGCTAACTTTTTTTTTCAAAATTTCAAAAAACATGGGCTATAACCCACCGTTTTTTTCATTTTTCATTTTTTTCAAATCCTCAAAAATGATGAAAAACGGCGTGCCATAGTATGCCGTACGATATGGGCTATAGCCCATGGTCCAAAATGATGAGAAACGAGGCTAACTTTTTTTTTCAAAATTTCAAAAAACATGGGCTATAACCCACCGTTTTTTTCATTTTTCATTTTTTTTAAATCCTCAAAAATGATGAAAAACGGCGTGCCATAGTATGCCGTACGATATGGGCTATAGCCCACGGTCCAAAATCATGAGAAACGAGGCTAACTTTTTTTTCAAAATTTCAAAAAACATGGGCTATAACCCACCGTTTTTTTCATTTTTAATTTTTTTCAAAAATGATGAAAAACGGCGTGCCATAGTATGCCGTACGATATGGGCTATAGCCCACGGTCCAAAATGATGAGAAACGAGGCTAACTTTTTTTTTCAAAATTTCAAAAAACATGGGCTATAACCCACCGTTTTTTTCATTTTTCATTTTTTTCAAATCCTCAAAAATGATGAAAAACGGCGTGCCATAGTATGCCGTACGATATGGGCTATAGCCCACGGTCCAAAATGATGAGAAACGAGGCTAACTTTTTTTTTCAAAATTTCAAAAAACATGGGCTATAACCCACCGTTTTTTTCATTTTTCATTTTTTTCAAATCCTCAAAAATTATGAAAAACGGCGTGCCATAGTATGCCGTACGATATGGGCTATAGCCCACGGTCCAAAATGATGAGAAACGAGGCTAACTTTTTTTTTCAAAATTTCAAAAAACATGGGCCGTTTTTTTCATTTTTCATTTTTTTCAAATCCTCAAAAATGATGAAAAACGGCGTGCCATAGTATGCCGTACGATATGGGCTATAGCCCACGGTCCAAAATGATGAGAAACGAGGCTAACTTTTCTTTTCAAAATTTCAAAAAACATGGGCTATAACCCACCGTTTTTTTTTCATTTTTCATTTTTTTCAAATCCTCAAAAATGATGAAAAACGGCGTGCCATAGTATGCCGTACGATATGGGCTATAGCCCACGGTCCAAAATGATGAGAAACGAGGCTAACTTCTTTTTTCAAAATTTCAAAAAACATGGGCTATAACCCACCGTTTTTTTCATTTTTCATTTTTTTCAAATCCTCAAAAATGATGAAAAACGGCGTGCCATAGTATGCCGTACGATATGGGCTATAGCCCACGGTCCAAAATTATGAGAAACGAGGCTAACTTTTTTTTTCAAAATTTCAAAAAACATGGGCTATAACCCGCCGTTTTTTTCATTTTTCATTTTTTTCAAATCCTCAAAAATGATGAAAAACGGCGTGCCATAGTATGCCGTACGATATGGGCTATAGCCCACGGTCCAAAATGATGAGAAACGAGGCTAACTTTTTTTTTCAAAATTTCAAAAAACATGGGATATAACCCACCGTTTTTTTCATTTTTCATTTTTTTCAAATCCTCAAAAATGATGAAAAACGGCGTGCCATAGTATGCCGTACGATATGGGCTATAGCCCACGGTCCAAAATGATGAGAAACGAGGCTAACTTTTTTTTTCAAAATTTCAAAAAACATGGGCTATAACCCACCGTTTTTTTCATTTTTCATTTTTTTCAAATCCTCAAAAATGATGAAAAACGGCGTGCCATAGTATGCCGTACGATATGGGCTATAGCCCATGGTCCAAAATGATGAGAAACGAGCATAACTTTTTTTTTTTTTTAATTTAAAAAACATGGGCTATAACCCATCGTTTTTGTCATTTCGTCATTTTTTTCAAATCCTCAAAAATGATGAAAAACGGCGCGCTATAGTACAACATATTTTGAGATGGGGTCGCGGTGGTCAAATACATATACTTTCTGTGGTCCTCGACATGAAATAGTTTGAGAACAACTGACATGTACGTAGAAACGTAGGTTTCTAATTTTTTAAGAATCGTCCTCAGATCTAAATTAATTAATGTTTTACATGTTACTATACTGCGGCATTAGATAAGCTAGTGCTTCAATGGATACATGCTGTGTATTTTCTCTGTGGTTGGTATATAGAGCCTCAACTCAAACAATGGGTACTTTTCTCTCTGTGGTTGGTATAGAGCCTCAAACACGCTGTGTATTTTCTCTCTGTGGTTTGGTAGAGCCTCAAACAGGGCTACATGCTGCCAATATTGCTCCACTAATCACGCTGCCTTAGACATAATCAATACAGTTAAACAGGCTGCCGTTTCACTCACTGTGGTGCAGAGCACTGCAGGTTCTCAACAAATGGTCCGAGGACCACCATGAGTCCAAATGCACCCTCATGGGTCTGTATATTTGATAAGTCTGTCGTAAAAAAACAGACTGCAATGCATACAATCGATAATAATAACAATAGCAATAACAATAACCTTGTCTGGAGCATCTACAGATATGATTTCCAGCTTACTCGTGATGATCATAAGAAGTTAAAGTGTCACAAGTGAAACGCGCGCGCACGCGACACGTGCTGGCAAGAATGCCACTCTGTCCCCAAATAAAATGTACTTCACATACAACATCATCATCACCACCTCAATCATATCAGGTGCAAAGCAACTTTTACTTTTCATTTTGAGTTTCAATCCCCCCATCATTACAACGCCCGAAATCCTTCAGCCAACATGGTTCCTGTGTGTCTGCAGGTGGTTGTTCTGATCAATCTGATGTAGTTAAAAAGGGCACATGAATTGATAATGCACTTGGCCCCAGGACTGTGATAATGTCAGTCGTTTGATGCCTGCTTTATGGCTGGATGAATCAAGGCATGGCTGATGGTCATGAAAAATACATAAGGGTCTTAGTTGTAACAGATGACTTCTTTGTGAAGGAAAAAGAAAAGACTCAAGCCTCATGGGACTGTATATTTGAGATGGTGGCTAATGGCTATTATCCCACCAACAAACGCAACAACCCCCGGCTCATTTGCATTGTCTGAATTTGCAGAGAAAGGTGGAAGTTATGCTGAAATGTCACTATAACAGTTTCTCAATCCGGTTACGCTTTGGTCAGTTAACGTTTGTTCTATATCGGATATATATGACCCAGACCGCCATATATTTGGGCTGTTGAGTATGAATAAAGCTAGGCAGAAAAGACAACAATATCTTCCACACATTTCGAGCTGACATCTTGCCCACACATGGGGTCATATACTGTATGTACGGTATGTCACGGATGTTTACTTATAATGACATACAACAGCACTGAGAGTGATAGCGGAGAACAGATGAAGCTGAACCATGAGTATAGCTTTTTGTTTTTACCCATGATCCATCTGGTTGTGGCATACTGGTTAAGTCGTGGCATATTATGGAGAAAGACGACGAGATGACTCTGTCAATGCAGGGCATATTGTTTATTATAGCTGCCTCTCCTGTCAGTCTCGCAAGATCCCAATAGGATGCCGAGAGCAACGTCATAAAAGCTGAGTGGCATAAGAAAAATACAAATAACAAAAGAAAAAGAAAAGAAAAAAAAAACAGTTTGTTAAATTGATACCACACGAGAGTTACGGTGGGGAGACGTCAAGTGATGACCCCGAAGACAAGAAGAAAGGATGGTTGAGGGTGAAATTTAATCTAAAGGGGGGTGACAATAACGGCGTGTGGAATAAAGGTCACGCGTGCTCGCTGCTCCGCTTCTCCCATGAGCCACGCTGACAGGAACAAAGCACCGTGTCTGGGGCGGCTATATCGGAGGGGGATTAGTCGGCCCCCGACTAATCAGGGGAGACTGATCAATGGTGGAGGATCAGCCCTTCAAATATTAATACGCGCCTCCCACCGCCAGCGGGCAAGATTGAGCATGCCGAGGAAGATTGACGTGTACAGTACAGTACAATACCTGCATGCACTCCTAATGTATAACCGTGAATGAAATGGGACTTTTTGGCCTTCTTTATACAGTATGTGAAATTGCACACATGTGTGACTTGCCGAATGTTCACATTGCTGTATATGACATTTTCTGGTTTATTCCATAGATAGATGTGGACGCGCGCGCGCGCGCACACACACACACACACACACACACACACACACACACACACACACACACACACACACACACACACACACACACACACACACACACACACACACACACACACACACACACACACACACACACACACACACACACACACACACACACACACACACACACAGGAAAAGTAAAATAAAAAGCATGCTGTACATCCATCGTGGCACAACACAATACATTTGTTTTTTGAGTGGTGCAACCACTCCTACAACCAGCAAAGTCTGCATGTGTACACCTATGTGTTCACCTACTGTATGTGTTCACCTATGTATGAGTACCAGTAGGGGCGCTGTTGTGCCATGCAGAAACAGAGAGCGAGAGACAGTGCTGACAGACTGTTGCCTGCTAATGAGAGAGAGAGAGAGAGAGAGAGAGAGAGAGAGAGAGGAGAGGAGGGGGGGAGAGAGAGAGGGGAGGGGGGGAGAGAAAGAGAGAGAGAGAGAGAGAGAGGAGGGGGGAGAGAGAGAGGGGAGTTGCACCACTCGGTTCACACGGGTGTGATTTCTTCTAATGCTATGACTATAGCGAGTAGAAACCAAAATAATCTGTAGTCTCTGCGCTTCAGGGCGAAGCCTATAGAAAACCGTCTTACACAGTGCTATAACTCATTTCTGAGGAGAAAGCGTCATTGAAACACACAAAGAAAGAGACGGGCCTTCTTAGCGCACATACAATACAAGGCAGATTCCTTGATGGTACAGTGAGACCACTTTGCTCCAATCTATCTTCATTTAAAGCCTGTCTGCAGCAGTGATTGTGTCTGGGGGCGGGGGCAGCGTAGACCCTGCAGGCTGGGTAAAGGTTATATACAGTGGCTGGTTGTCCCTCCAGGCCGGCCGCTGATCAAAGGAAAGTCTTGTTGGAGGTCTTAACCCATTCTGACCTGAGATCAGATTCTATACGAGGTTTCCACTGGACACACACTAGGGTTCTGATTAAGGCCAGATGAATTCTGATTGTAGGCTGTGGGTCGCACCAGCCTGTTTAATGACATGATGGAAGGCTTTCCCCATAATATCCACAGTACAGTATATCCCCTTGGATTTATGATATCCCACAACATAATCTAGATGTCATACAGTATATGAACACCAGCGGCACATTATGTGTGATTCTCCAGTGCACGTGCACCACGAGTCACGACATTAAAGGGACACTTCACCCTTTTTGCAAAAAAATATATGTTAATGACGTTTAGGAGCTTTAGAACACTTTCCTGGGGGTATTTATGTGTGTAATATGTGGTTTTAGATATTTTAGATTGTAGCAGTGAGCCTGTTGTCTCTGATGTCATGGACACTGGTCTCACTACCTTCCTGGACTTCAATTCCCATAATTATTTGGTGCACTGCTCCTCCTTGTGGATAGGGGGGAGAGCTGTCTTACTGAGACAACATGTAGTCCAGGAAGGAAGTGAGCCCAGTGTCCATGACATCAGAGACAACAGGCTCACTGCTACAATCTAAAATATCTAAAACCACATATTACACACATAAAGACCCCCAGGAAAGTGTTCTAAAGCTCCTAAACGTCATTAACATATATGTTTTTGCAAAAAGGGTGAAGTGTCCCTTTAACTGTATAAATAACGATGGCAATGAGTTCATACGGCGTTATGAAAATGTGCTTATTTTATCCTTTTATAATATGCAACCACCGCCCTCACAACTATACAAGGTAAAGGCTGACCTGTGTGTGAATAAGAGAATAAACAACAGCCTCCTTATACCATTCTGACCTGAGATCAGATTCATACGAGGTTTCCACTGGACACACACTGGTCTGATTAACCCATTCTGACCTGAGATCAGATTCTAAAAATGTCAGTCGCTCTTCGATTTTTCTAAAATAGCAGACCTACAAGCTCGTAGCGCGCCACTCGGTGGCGCGCTATGAGCTTGTAGATCTGCTATTTTTCAATAGCTAAAGCATAACATGATGCTAACACCAAAATGGGTGCCCGGTCAGAATGGGTTAAACCATTACTGTGGCACGAAGATGTGAGTTCTGATGAGGTTGGCTTATGTTGCCCTTGGAGAATTCTTTGTTTTGTGCGTAGCAATAATTGGTTTCCAAGGAAACCCTGAGAAGAACACATTAGCCAGGTGTCATGTTTGAGCTGTATAATGTACTTGGAGATTATTATACAGACAGCATTCTGACTGAGTATACACACCTGTGTTTGGAAGAGGTTGCTAGGTTAAAAAAACTAAATCCATATCTATCTATCTATCTATCTATCTATCTGGCACGTGCAGAGGGGGCTTGGGCACCTGCCCTTTTGCCTCAAAGTGCCCTTTTCATGGTCAAGACCCGTGGCCCTTTTCATGTTTACATGGTAATGGGAACGTGTTGCTTATTTGTGACCCATGTCCAATGACATGGGTCAAGTTATTGTGGAACACCTTTCTTTTTTGGGGTTCTGAGCACCTGCTGCCCCCTCAGTGCTCTCTGCACGGCACTGATATCCATACATCCATCCATCTTGTCTGTCTCTCTGTCTTTCTGTCTGTCTTTGTGTGTGCGCGCGTGCGTGCATGTGTGCGTGCCATGCGTGTGTGTGTGTGTGCGTGCATGCAGGACTGTCAACATAATTGAGTTAACTGAGTTAATTAATTTATGGAATTAATTAGATTTTAAAAAGCATGCACAGAATGACACATGTATAGTCTTCAGTATAGCCTAGTCTCTGTTATATCTGAACCAGACAACGATGTTCAAACGAGATGCAACGAGAATCTGTGCGACTGTACATACATATCTGACCAAGACAGACATGGATCAGTCACTTTGCTAGAGCGACCATGACGGTGCAGCTTGCAAACAGTTTCCATTCAAACTCTATAGATGGGCCCGCCCCAATGTTATTAGTGCAGCCACGCCCGGCAGCCAGTTCTCAACAGGCCCGGCCCTACCTGGCCCTATAACTAGCTCCTACCTGGGCCCTACCTGGGCCTATACCTGGCTCCTACCTGGGCCTATAACTGGCTCCTACCTGGCCCTATAACTAGCTCCTACCTGGGCCCTACCTGGGCCTATAACTGGCTCCTACCTGGGCCTATAACTGGCTCCTACCTGGGCCCTATAACTAGCTCCTACCTGACGGGGGAGGCCGGGGGGTCGGAGGGGAGAGGCCGGGCACTTGGAGCAGAGCACGGCTCTCACACGGCTGGGAGTGGACCGACGTCACAGAGCCTGGACACACACACACACACACACACACACACACACACACACACACACACACACACACACACACACACACACACACACACACACACACACACACACACACACACACACACACACACACACACAGGTTGAATTAAAAAACTATTACGTATACAAGATAATATGAATGGCTAATATGAAATGAACGGTTGCTCTTGGCTCACCCACAATATAGTTATAGGTTTTTTTTTAAAACTAATTCTGGGCAATATTAGCCTATTTTACCACCATATGGACAGAAGCATGCATCAGGGAGCCAGCTGACTCATGTCTGCATCATGTGCGAGCAGAGCTGCCTCGTATAGATTTTACATCCTAACGGGAACAGACGGGAGGTGGATGATTGAGGAACACAGATGTACTCACATGTTGTTTTACTTAAAGGCTAAGACCTTAGATAGAGGTTGGGGTTGTGTAGTATACTTTGCCATGATGATGTAACTCCAAATGTGGACAAGATATTAAAAAATAATTGCTCCAGTGATTCGAAATTGATGATTCAATATCATGCTCCTCATTGACTTACATTGTATACGCTGCATGAGCTCTCAAAGTCACTCTTTTAGTACTACGTAAACAAACACAAAGTTAATTCAGATAGTAGAGCATCACCAAAACTCATGTGGTTTTGTTTTATTGTTTTATTATTTTATAAAAATGTTAACTTCCTGTTGATTTTACCATTTGAAGATCCGGGTTTTAAAGTTAACATTTAAAAAAAGGGGGGGAAAAAAATCAAATTGTGCAATTTTTATCTACTAGTCTACAAAACATTGAGTGACTGCAGTTTCTTCTGGCGGTGAAATATGTCCCTTTAAGCAATTTCACCTGGTAGTTGCATGTGCATGTTCTGCTGTGCACGTGTCTGTGTGTGCGCGTGCGCGCGTGCGTGTGTGTGTGCGTGTGTCTGTGTGTGCGCGTGCGTGTGTGTGTGTGTGTGTGTGTGTGTGTGTGTGTGTGTGTGTGTGTGTGTGTGTGTCATTGCGGCCCTGTCTAGGACTGGGTGTCTGTATGCACTGTACACCAAGTTGCGGCAGAGGGTGTGTGTGTGTGTGTGTGTGTGTGTGTGTGTGTGTGTGTGTGTGACTCATAGCTACATCGTCAGCTCAGCAGCGTTGGCACGCTGGACAGAGAGGATGGGGGCGGGGCTGCTGTCTGTGATCTAATCCAATCCCTGCAGCTCATTCTGTAATCCTGTTCCGTTTTGGAGGGAAAACCTGCTAATTCAGCACCGTTTCCAAATAGTGACTGTGAAGAAACTAAAGGGCATCAATCTTTCCATTTGCTTAACCCATTCTGACCTGAGATCAGATTCATACGAGGTTTCCACTGGACACACACACTGGTCTGATTAACCCATTCTGACCTGAGATCAGATTCTAAAAATGTCAGTCGTTCTTCGATTTTTCAAAAATAGCAGACCTACAAGCTCGTAGCGCGCCACTCGGTGGCGCGCTATGAGCTTGTAGATCTGCTATTTTTCAATAGCTAAAGCATAACATGATGCTAACACCAAAACGGGTTCCCGCCCCAAAATGGGTTAACACTAGTCTAGCACGTCTAAGCACTCCATCTGACCCATTTTGAAGTGGATTTTCTTTGCCCATGAAGTGCTGAGAAAGTTCCCCCTTTTTCTAAATATTCGATTCAAATCATCTGGGTTTTTTTTCTCCATCTGAAACGTTTTGTACATACTGTATGATTTTAGGCATACTTATACTTATATCTAAAACAACATTTAGTCTACATGTTGTGAGTGTATTCTACATTTGTATACACATGAGGAATCATAGTTGGGATGTACATTTAGAAGACAATGGCAAGGCGTCTACGGGTGCATGGACACTGCATGCAGGGAGAGGTCTGAAGATCATTGGACGAGTGGGGGGAGAGAGTGGCCAATCAAATCGCATGAAAAACACGGTCATCTTGACCTTTCATATAGTCATAATAGTAGATGAGATGAGTTCAGACTAGTGTTAATTAACCCATTCTGAACGGGAACCCCTTTTGGTGTTAGCATGATGTTATGCTTTAGCTATTGAAAAATAGCAGATCTACAAGCTCATAGCGCGCCACCGAGTGGCGCGCTACGAGCTTGTAGGTCTGCTATTTTTGAAAAATCGAAGAACGACTGACATTTTTAGAATCTGATCTCAGGTCAGAATCGGTTCATCAGACCAGTGTGTGTCCAGTGGAAACCTCGTATGAATCTGATCTCAGGTCAGAATGGGTTAATGGGCGTCCTTGTCATTCATTATGTGGCGGTATACTGTATATACTGTATAGTATACTTTTGTCTTGTTTATATACGTAGCTATTGAGTAACAGAAATCAAGACAAACAAATGTGGTTTATTCTGTGCTGCTAGGGGTGTCAATTTGTCAAACACAATTTGAATAATGAATGAATGATGTGCATTATATAGCCTAATATATTAAAATATAGCCTATCTCCTTTTGGGGGATTCTATACCTGAGGCAACCGCAATATACTTTTTTCTTTTTTTTATATATTTTTGCCTGTGCCAATCATCTACTGTGACCCTGGGCTCTACACACCCTCCGCCAACCTGGGGAGAGCAACGGACTTGAACTCATGCTTCCTTCATGCTTGAGTGTCCAAGTTGCTCCTTTACACCTGACAGGGGGGAGTTTCCCTGGTTGGACGTAGCGTTGTTTTTGTGAGGGTACCTACCCTAGGGGACACAGGGAGAACATGCAAACTCCACACAGAAAGGCCCTTTCGCCGACCCCGCCTTCGGGTATGGGCACTGATGACGCGGAGGAGGAAACACGCCACCAGCACCCACAGTGCACCGAGTGGGAATCGAACCCAGGACCTTCTAGCTGTGAGGCAACAGCACTACCAACTGTGCCACCGTGCCCCCGCAACCGCAATATACTTGAAGAGATTAATATCGCAAGTTGTGCATTTCTTTGGCCGTGTCACCTATAGGCTACTGTAGATAGAACATGTGGGGTTTTCTCTGTACATGTCCCCACAAAAGTATAGATCCATGCATGGCTGTGGGAAGATATTTACAGTAGGAGGTGCGGAACATTTAGCAGGGCCTCGTGCACGTGCATTTTCACGTGAAAAAGTGGCCCAGTGTACGTGTTCCATGATGTGCACGTTGACAGGCTGGCACCTACTGTAAACTTTACAGTAGGTGACTTTACAGTGTAAAGTCATGTTCCATGCCTTCATCCCTTTTGTATATTTAAACCAGAGGTGCCCACACTTTTTAGACTTGAGAGCTACTTTCAAAATGACCAGCTCAACCAGATTTACCCACCAAAAATATATGTTATCACATTGCTGAAAGTATTTACATATTAGACAAATGCACTTTTTTCCCCTTTTTTGTACTACTGATGTTTGTGCAAAACATTATTGCAACTATTGCATTGTGGGTTTGAGCTGTCCTTTTTTATGTCAATCCAATGAAGTCAGCTGGATTCAAGTGACAGATGCCAAATATTGTTTATTTATTTAATTTAAATTGTATATTTTAAGGGCATCTGGCATCATGTCATGTGGTCTACCTGCACAGCCTGTGTGATCTACTGGTAGATCACAATCTACCTTTTGGGCACCCCTGATTTAAACCATTCGTTTTGTTTCAAGGAAATATGTTCTAACAATTAACTTTAGCATAATTGTGTAGTAACGTAAATGACTCAGACTGTGAAATGTCACATTCCAAATCAACCATCCGTTGTATAGGCCCAATTACATTTAATCGGATCTTGAGTATACGTGCAACACATTCCTAGAATTATCCAGCTCAGTTTACGCAACTCCTTGCAACAAAACAGCTTTAAGGCCAGTCCAAACCAATGCCTTGCAACAGCCATTGGGCGTCACAATACTGTGTTGCAAGGAGTTGCATTGGTGTGGACTGGCCTTAATAATCATAATAGCTAGCAGAGCTATACTTTCATGTTGTTGACATGAAAGCGATCGTTTCAAAGAAAAAACACGATCAAACCCAGCTCAGCAGAACTACCATTCAGAGAACCGATACGTCCCTCATTATAGATAGATAAATGGTGTACAGTCTATATTTTATTTATATATTATTTTTTCCAGGACGGCATAACTTCTGCAGTGCAACCCACGCTTATAGTTGCAATCAGACATGAAAAGGTCAAAGGACTGTCTTCGATACTCATTTAGTTCAGAGAAGGAAGTAAGGAACATAAAGAACAAAGTTTTTCCCACGTCATCCTCTCATACAAATTGTAAGGATTCAGCAGTATACTGTGGTAGAAGAAGCACTGAGATTCTTAACCCATTCTGAACGGGAACCCATTTTAGTATTAGCACTATGTTATGCTTTAGCTATTGAAAAATAGCAGATCTACAAGCTCATAGCGCGCCACCGAGTGGCGCGCTACGAGCTTGTAGGTCTGCTATTTTTGAAAAATCAAAGAACGACTGACATTTTTAGAATCTGATCTCAGGTCAGAATGGGTTAATCAGACCAGTGTGTGTCCAGTGGAAACCTTGTATGAATCTGATCTCAGGTCAGAATGGGTTAAGTAATCAAGTATCAATTCCAAAGTAAAAGCCAAAGAACTTCATGGGCACCTTCCCTACTTCCTTCCTTAGCAGGTGTTATAATAACACCGGTGAAGGAGTTCAGGGAAGTGGAAGAGTTGGTCTGTGTGCACAGAGCCATGCACTACAATGCATTACAGACTGTAATGTTTGGTGAGCCAGTAAAAATGCATCGACTTACAGTACTTTTATTTATTTATATATAGCACAGGTAAAGTGATATAAATGTACTTTTGGAGACGATTATATACACAGGTACATTACCACTATTATTGCCGGCCTGTTTCCGCCACCACTCTTGTTATCACTTCTCATTCATAACACATTCTCCACACGGTATAATATTTCACTGGATATTGAGGTGGGAGTCTCGGCCTCATTATATCGCTCAACATGAAATGCTTTTCTTTCCCCCCGTCCTCCCTACTCTGCACAACCGCAGGGTTGTTTTCCTGTCTGTGTGCGTGTTTAGGTATAGTTATACAGTAAAATCCAAACTGCCATCATATCTCAACATATTTATACAGGAACTTAAAATATACACTATGTAACCAAACGGACCATTTACGCTGTTTCCAGTTGTGCACTCCAGTGTTGTTTTTGGCAGCAAATTTTTGATTTTAGTTTTAGTCATAATTATGGTCTCTTGAATACTTCTCGTTTAGTTTTAGTCACATTTTTGTCACCTGGAATGTTTTAGCGTTAGACTAGTTTTAGTCGACTAAATATACAGTTGATTTAGTCGAACAAAATGTATTTTGGCGGGCCTTGATGCCGTTTTTTTTCACATGCTGAAAATAGACGTTGTGAGCTTATAGATCATCTATTTTCAGCATGCAAGCAGGTACAAATACCTCAAAAATAAATGTATTTAGTTACTTTACACAGCGTCTGCCGCTGGCCAGAAGCTGTCCCAGAGAGGCTGCCACTGTGGGGCGTTTGGACTCATTGAGTGTTTTCATCCATTTGAAGGATGAAGACTTGATTGGGAACATAATGCCTTTCCGAAGGTCTCCAGAGATAGCACATAATCCATAAAGGTGGTATGCCTCCAGGTGTGTGTGCGTGTGCGTGTGTGTGTGTGTGCGTGTGTGTGTGTGTGTGTGTGTGTGCGTGTGTGTCTCTGAAGAGATATAACATGTTCTGAAGTCGGCCGCAGCTAATCGACCACTCTGGCGATCTATAATATGCTTGGAAGGGGTCA
Organism: Protomyctophum bolini; assembly: GCF_963924005.1. Taxonomy (NCBI): domain Eukaryota; kingdom Metazoa; phylum Chordata; class Actinopteri; order Myctophiformes; family Myctophidae; genus Protomyctophum; species Protomyctophum bolini. The sequence continues at coordinate 42,207,343 of NC_137873.1, forward strand.
CACACCTTGAGGAGAAAGAAGGGGTCACACACCTTGAGGAGAAAGAAGGGGTCACACACCTTGAGGAGAAAGAAGGGGTCACACACCTCGAGGAGAAACTCACCCAGCAAAGGATGGTGCGGCGCCAGCAAAGACACCTCCATGGGCGGGCGGCGGTGGCTCAGGGGCAAGGTTGCCAGTTCGAACCCGGCCTCCCCCAGAGTCAGTGTCGACGACGTGTCCTTGAACAAGACACAATCATTTACAATTTACAATTTAGGCATTTAGCAGACGCTCTTAATCCAGAGCGACTTACATTAAGCAAGAACAAAAGCATGGGAATACATCACATAAAAGCATTTATCATGAAACATGCGTAAGCTAAGAAAGTAACAGTGGAAAATCTATATAATGAAACTATACATATAAACTATACATCTATACTACTATGCTATACATATGTACTATGGCGTGCTATGACTATATACAATGCAATTCTAGTGCTGTCTACACAACATGCTATAAGTCTGTATCAAATGCTATCTACAGACACTGAACCCCTAATTGCTCCTCATGATGTGTGCTGGTTGGTGCCTTGCATGGTTTCCGCCGCCATCGGTGTATGAATGTGTGTGTGAATGAATGGGTGAATGTAATGCACAATCTATGTGAAGCGCCTTGGATAAAGGGCACTATATAAATGCACCGTTTACCATGCTGACCCAGTACCACCCGGCCTCCTGATTCAGGCCTCATCACATGTCCTTAACTGTGGCAGGATGTGTGCTTCCAGAACCGGGCTTCATAGTCATCTACCAACGATGACCACTGCCAAACTCACAGCGCGAGGAAGCTGCGTCATCTTTGACAACGATGGACTGCCAAGGAGGGAGAGAGGAGGCGTGTGTGTGTGTGTGTGTGTGTGTGTGTGTGTGTAAATGGTGTATTCATAGTGCCTTTATCCAAGGCGCTTTTGTGCATTTCATTCCCCCATTCATACACCGATGGCAGAGGAAACCATGCAAGGCACAAACCTGCTCATCGAGAGCAATTAGGCGTTCAGATCGAGGCTTGCTCAAGGACACTTCCACACAAACTCAGGGGAACCCGGGATCGAACTGGGGGACCTTCCGGTTCCCAAACGGCAACTCGACCCCTGAGCCACTGCTGCCCTATACCCACACACTGTGTGCGTGCGTGTGCGTGTGCATGTGCGTGCGTGCACTGTGTTAGTCAGCGAGCGTACAATAATTAATTCTGGTGTATTATTATGTATGGTATAATGTTACAATTAGTGTGTGTCTCTTTAAAGAAAATGATAAATGTCACACCAAATAGACAGACACAGAGGGAGATAGGGACAGGAAGAGAGGGGGGGGGGGGGGGACGGGACCATAGCTTGGTTGAATTATTAATTGTTCAATTATGGCATTCTGCCAAGAAAATTTGGTTCCAAATCTTTAATAACGACTCCTAATTAATCATTGTCACAATGCCACCTGGCCATGGGGCAACGTGCTCAAGACAAACGATGAGAGAGTGTGTAAGGCTATAGCGCCTGAGCTGAGATTAAAGAGCAATGGATGTGCTGTTTATTAGGGATCATTATAAAAGGGATAATCCATGACAAACCAGGCAATTATATTTATTGAGGTTATTATTATTATAATATGTGGATGGGTTCTGTCTCTATAGTTCCTCCCCAACCCAAGACAATAAACAGTATATTTATATACTGTACGCCGGCTCACGTGTGCTTCTGGATCACTATTGTTCACTTTTTAGAACCACAAAACGCGTCTTAGAGATTAAACAACAAATAACAGCCAGAACCAGCAACTGCATTTATTTAATCACATGTGAAAAATGTGGTTTACAATATGTCGGAGAGACATATACAATATACAATACATATAATACAATATTAACAATGCCAAAAAGACAACCACAAGATTGGTGCAACATTTCATGGCTCACGGCATTGAAGCTCTAAAATGCGCTGGACTTCAACACAATCCCAACTGGACAGTTTTTAGGACAAAGACGTTTTAATGAAAAACAGTGGATTAAGAACCTCAACACGGATTTTCCTGGAGGCTTAAACATGCCTAAAATCAGATCTTGAACACTACAAAACTTAAACTCAGGATTAAACTGGAGAAATCTAACAGTGATTGGATCAGACTTCCTTCGGATACATGGCGAATGCATTTATTCCTTGCATTGTGCCTACACATGTTGCGACCTGCGGTGTAGGCACAATGCACTGAAGTCTTTTAATTCCCCCCCGTCTACACCAACTAATCTCTATTGCTGAGAATAGCAGTCACATGACTCATTGTGTTCAACTTTGTCACTTTGCATCACTAACGATGACAGAGAGAGACAAGCAGGGCATAGTGCAGCTCATTTAAAGGTTTATTCAGTGATTTCACTTCATTCAAATATCCTTCTTTTTTTTTGGGATAATCCAACTGTCGTATCTAGGATCAATAATTCATATAAAATCTCATGTTTGTTAAAGAAATGTTCCACTATACACTATTTGGTCACTATGCTAAGGACATGCTAAATAAGTCAACTGTCACTAGATGCAAGGCAGTTCTCTCAGAGGCCTGTCTTTGTTATGTAGAGTCAAGGTGTTGGTGGCCTGTTTACATGTTTAAAGTCGGATCCTGGGTCACACCTAAAGAATTTAACATGCGATAAGAACAATTGATCAAGGGCTACAGTGATTTACCTTCCTGGGAGGGGCCAATGCCAGTCTGGGACAATGTGTATTTGTGACTCTGTTTTAAGGCCATTGGTTTTCATTGTAAAGGGGGTCATTCTCTCCGACGGCTTTCGCCGTCGGAGGTGAGCTTATGCTACGCTTCACTGCTGTGCTGTACTCTGAATAAACTACTCATGGAACATCCAATCCTGTCTGCCGTTGCACATTTACTCTCCTGGATGGTATAAAATATACAACATAAGTGGCGCCCGATGTGGTTTTGATGGCGTGGATAATTCTACGGCACAATAAAAACGGACCTGCGAAGAGGGAGGGGAGTTTTTGGGAGCGACGGTGGAGAAGCGTGATCCGACGTTCAGTGCGTCTACGTGGAGGTGGAGGCCTTAACCAACTACGGACTGAGTCACGGCTCTGCCCTGCGAGGAGATGGACGGAAGCGGTTGCATCGACAGCAGGGTGACGGGGAGCGGCTGCGGGTGGCGGAGACCTGCATCTTTACATCAGCGCACTGGCGGAGGAGGACGACGGGGAGCAGTGAGACGCAGCACGGCGCAGCAGTGGCTGATTGACCGACCTAAGCTGAGTGCCTTCGTGGACCTGATCAAGGGGTCTGTGATGAAGATGTTCCGGCCTTTTCTTTTCTCTTCACGAGCGTTCCCAGCTCTGATGGTTTCAGAGTTGGGAGGGGGGAGAGAAGAGATGATGACGACGACAGCGGAAAACAGCAGTGAACTTTTTCTCAACTTTGATCCGTGCAGCTGAACGGACATTTCGAGGTAAACTAGGAAAGAGCAGCATACATGAAGAACTTTCCTTTGTCCAATTCGGAGGGGAGCCGAACTTTCCTTCGCTCCGATTACAAATTGTGCGTCAAGTTTGTTTTCAGCATGAATTATAATAGGCCTCATGTTGGTATGTGTTTGTCGTATAATTAGATAAGTTGAGTCATTTAGCCTAAATTGAATCAATGAGGTATTTTCCTAGGGATATGAAGAGATATGTGTTATTATAGTTAGACTCTGGCGTGTCAATGTTTGGGTCACCACTGGGTGATCTTGGTCAGAGGTAAGTCCGGGACTTAGCTGACATTGTGTATTGGAATAGCAGAGTTTAGTAGTAAAATCATGTAGGTTATTACATATCAAAAAAGTGCTCCTGTAAAATGGAGCTGAAAGCGGCATATGTATTGTTTAATGTCAGTTAACTGTACTAATCATTTTCCCATTATTCATACACATATGGATGTCTGGTTGAAAACCATTTTTGGGAAGTTCTGTACTGTAATGCTGTTATTTTTTGGTTTCTTGAATGTGTATTGTCAAGCTGAGGGTCAAGGGGGGTGTAAGGGAATTATTGTTCCACATTTTGTATTCAGCAGACGGTGAGTCTGCTGAAAGGGGGGAATGTCGTATCTAGGATCAATAATTCATATAAAATCTCATGTTTGTTAAAGAAATATTCCACTATACACTATTTGGTCACTATGCTAAGGACATGCTAAATAAGTCAACTGTCACTAGATGCAAGGCAGTTCTCTCAGAGGCCTGTCTTTGTTATGTAGAGTCAAGGTGTTGGTGGCCTGTTTACATGTTTAAAGTCGGATCCTGGGTCACACCTAAAGAATTTAACATGCGATAAGAACAATTGATCAAGGGCTACAGTGATTTACCTTCCTGGGAGGGGCCAATGCCAGTCTGGGACAATGTGTATTTGTGACTCTGTTTTAAGGCCATTGGTTTTCATTGTAAAGGGGGTCATTCTCTCCGACGGCATTCGCCGTCGGAGGTGAGCTTATGCTACGCTTCACTGCTGTGCTGTACTCTGAATAAACTACTCATGGAACATCCAATCCTGTCTGCCGTTGCACATTTACTCTCCTGGATGGTATAAAATATACAACACAACTACTATAGAGTTTGCTGACCATATAAGGAGTTTCTCCCTGTCCCCAGTAAACCCCCCCCTAGTTTCAGGTTTTGGTGGCGGGGGTGCTTGGGCCACTGGGGGGGGGGGGTGGGCGAACTTATTGGTGAAACAATTTCATTCTTTACCGTTTATCATTTATCTGAAATGCTGAAATGTTGAAACAAGATGCTGAAACAATTTAATGTGTTTGGCCTACAAAACGAAAGGGGGGGGGGGGGGTAGGGGGGGCACCGCACTGACGTTATAAGAACCTTCCGCCACTGACAAGAATCGTGTATAAGAAACTGCAAACAGCAGCACAGAACACAGCAGGCCGGGGGGGACTGTATAAGTATTGAATTCAATTACTAATATTTTACCATTTCAATGAGACATTGATTGGAATATGAATTGGCATGAGCTCGGGAGACGAAACAATACATTAGTATAAAACAAATGTATATACTTGAACATCCTCCAACTAAAATCAATACAACATGAAGTGGCTGGCCTGGTGCACAGCATTATAAAATATATATACAAAATCAATAAAACACAGCTGTGTGGTGCAAAAAAAATCCCAAGGGGAAAACATTGGGGTGGCATCGCTCAATCGTTATGGAATTTATTATAAAAGTAATTTGAAGTAATTTGATTCAGGTATAGTATAAATGCATATAGCTTAACAGGGTAAAATATTCTGAAAATAGAAAATAACTTATTTGGCTGTTTGCAAACCTGTCTCTCTCTATTCTAACTCTTCTGCACATTTTGAGAGCTTCGCACAAAACAATAATTTCACCCACGCTTATTATTGTACACCCGTCTAAAACGTGTGACGTGTTTGAAACGCTGAGGAAGGCCCGCGTGCCGAAATGCTTTGGTCTCTCTAGGTGGACCGCTGCTGATGAAATAAAGAAACTCAAACTATACACAAGAGAGTACGGATATTCCCTTTTTCCAATGATCTATCTGCACCCATCAGCTACAGAGAGACTATGGGGCATGGGCTCCATTTCCGTCACCGCTAAACCCCAACTATCCCTAAACTTCTTTGCCTTTTTTTTTTTTACTATTTTGCAAAACATTTTTGAATAGTTAAAATGGCCAGTCTAAAAGCTCACAACGTGTCAATGTAGATTGGGCTAGTTGAAGTATTCAAAAATGTTTTTAAAAATAGTAAAAAAGAAGTTTAGGGATAAGGGGTTTAGCGGTGACGAAAATGGAGCCCTATATATCAACTTGATATAGGTGTGCCGTGCCTATATCAAGGCGTGCCTTCACCTATAACGGTTCTGTTGTTGTTCTACAACACAAAAGTACCCCCGACATCCTCCTGTATTAAAGGGATTGTGACATTAAAAAAAAGGTTTTGGAATTGTTCTTATGTTTTTTTAGGTTTTCTAAGCTCATTTGCACCCAAAAAACATGAACTTTTAACATTCAGTAGATTTTCTGTGATCTGTGGTTTTCTGGCTCAAACAGGTGCTCTGATTTGCCGGAAGTTTGTGATGTAAGAGCCTGCAAATCCCATATATGTCAATGGGATTTGCCAGCAGATGTCACTGTTTTCACTGTGTTGCCTGTTTTCATTGTAGCTCAAAAGGCTTCCAAACCCCAAAGAAAACTTCAGACCACAGAAAATCCACTGAATGTTCAAAGTTCAGGGTTTTTGGGTGTAATTGAGGTCATAAAACCTAAAAGAAAAAAGAAAAATAAATGAAAATGAATGTCATAAAACCTTTAAGTGTATTAAGTGTCTCAACAGTTGGCCTTAGTGCCACAAATCTGACAAAATTGAGTGTGACATGACGTTACAAAAACACAAGGTTTCATAATTTAATGGCAACCTTCGGTCGCAATGAATTTGTATTCCTTTTTACGTTTATCCCTCACTCCATCCTCCTGAGCGAAAAAAAGTTCAACTTCTCACAAGGTCACCCTCTCCTCCGTGTCGTCGTGTATAATTGCGGCGCGTTCTAGAAATCACAGAGTATAGTCCCGCCCCCGGAACAACCACACCTCGTTCATAATACGACACATGTCACAACATGTGAGGCTTTGAACATGAAAGTGACGTTTTTAAAATATTCATGGCACTACCAAGACCCTGGGAATGACTGAACGGATGGGAGATCACAGGGGGCCACTCTTAGCGACACCTGTACATACGGTAGTAGGCATCAAGAGACTTCAAGAGAATGCCGCGCGCGGAGAGGACGAGGAGCACATGGAACTTTATCCTCCTCTGCTTTCCTTTTAACTCATAGAGTTTAACGTTAACCAAGATCAAAAGGTCTTCAGTGCTCCTTAACCCATTCTGACCGGGAACCCGTTTTGGTGTTTAGCATCATGTCATGCTTTAGCTATTGAAAAATAGCAGATCTACAAGCTCATAGCGCGCCACCGAGTGGCGCGCTACGAGCTTGTAGGTCTGCTATTTTTGAAAAATCGAAGAACGACTTGACATTTTTAGAATCTGATCTCGGGTCAGAATGGGTTAATCAGACCAGTGTGTCCCCAGTGGAAACCTCGTGTGAATCTGATCTCAGGTCAGAATGGGTTAAGTACTGTACGTGTGTGAACGTATACAGGCCTATATATACGCTCTTGAAAATGAGGTTAATACGCGTGTGCAATATGGGCACGTGTTGAACTGTGATATATGAGATTCAACCCCTGCAGCACAACCGAATGCTTCGTTTATATAATCTGTTGTATACGATTGTGTGTCGCACTCTGAAAGTAAAGCAGATCTACGAGCTCACGGCAGCGTGTCGCATCACGATGAGTTGTCGTCCTCCGCTATTTTTGGCATGTGACAAAAGCACGCAACAAATTATGAACCCATGGCGGCTCCGTGCACATCATTAAAGTCAACTTCACCGTGCTGTCACATCACAGGTTTTGCAGGTGTGAAAATGGGGGTGAAATTCTTTGTCATGTTACAGGAAAGGAAAAGAGGAAGGAAACGGGGAAAGAAAGGACCCGTAAAACAGGTCCGATATACTGGAGCAGTGTATCATAGTATGTACATGCAGTACAGTGTAAATAAGGTGTGTGGTTATAAAAATAACATATGAGGCAGTTATAATAAATAGCAGCAGATATAATAGCATGTTGGGATGCACAATATATCCCATAATTACCAGGCTGTCAGTGGGGACAGTGTTATTGGCTGATGAATGAATGAATATCAACATCCTGTCATAAAATTATGACAGGCGATTCCTTGCTGTCAACTACCTGTCAGTACTCAGTGGGGAGTGTTGGCTGGGAGGAGGAGGAGGACTCTACCTGTGAGTCCTGTGGGTCTCAGGCCGGGTCCGCGCTTTCCTACCCCAAGAAGGAGCCTGGTCTGAAGCGCGTCGATGCCCCTGGGTGTCTGGGTCTCGACGGGCGGGCTGGCCTGGCAGCCGGGGGACGGGGGACCGGAGCCCTGGAATTCCTAGGGCCGGGGGTCCGCGGGGGGACTCACAGTCCTGTACGTCCTCTACCTGTGAGTGGGGAGTGTTGGCTGATGAGTGAATATCAACATCCATAATACATCCTAATACTGGGGGGGGTCAAATTATGACAGGCAATTCCTGCTGTTAATATGACCCCCCCAGTCAAAACACACTAGAATTGTGGGTTTGAGCTCACATGCCCTTTTGATTTACATCAAAAGTGGGGGGTAAAGTAAAGTAAAGTTACTATATTTACCCAGGGTAACTGGACTAAGCTCAAGAACTTGTTTACAGCCAGGCCCTGCTCATAGAACATTTCATGGTAGGGGTTCAATGCCTTGCTCAAGGGCACTTCAGCGGTGGTAATTTTAACGTGCCGGTCCGGGGATACGAACTATAGCGACCTTTCCGATAGCAAGACCGATCCGCAAACCGTTCAGCCACCGCTGCCACTCTAAACTACCTGTCAGTGGGGAGTGTTGGCTGGGAGGAGTAGTAGGACTAAGGCCCTAATAATGTAATGATAATTAACTCTGTCCCATCAAAAGAAACCAATAAAGTAAAGACAGGCCTATGTACAATACATGACTATCTATCTATCTATCTATCTATCTATCTATCTATCTATCTACCTACCTATCTATCTATCTATCTATCTACCTACCTATACCTATGCCTACCTACCTACCTATACCGGCATCTATCTGTCTCTCAAGACGGTAAAATAATCTTATCATCACACCTGAATCAACCCAATATAGTCTTGTCTTTGCAGACAGTCTTGTATCACCTGCATGCTGATTGCCGCACCGTGTGGGGAAGAAGTCAAAGAGCATTTCCTCCTCCCTTTCATGTGTTTTGTAATTAGCCATCAGATAATATGGACAATGACTCATAGCTGATATAAATATGAATAAAACATCTGTGAAGCTACACACAGTTAGTAAACAACCAAGCTAATTAGCAGGACCGGTTGATGTGCGTGTGCGAGCGTGTGCTAGCTTGCGAGCGTGTGCTTGTGTGCGTACATACGTGCGTGTCTGTGTGTGTGTAATACATCAAATACATACAAATAGTCATCATTAATCATACGTATAAGCTAAGAAACTAACAGTGGAATATCTATGAAACTATGTGTATATACTATAGAGTGCTGCTATGTCTACATAAAGTGCTATTTATGTTACATAACCCATTCTGAACTGGAACCCATTTTGGTGTTAGCATCATGTTATGCTTTAGCTATTGAAAAATAGCAGATCTACAAGCTTATAGCGCGCCACCGAGTGGCGCGCTACGAGCTTGTAGGTCTGCTATTTTTGAAAAATCGAAGAACGACTGACATTTTTAGAATCTGATCTCAGGTCAGAATGGGTTAATCAGACGAGTGTGTGTCCAGTGGAAACCTCGTATGAATCTGATCTCAGGTCAGAATGGGATAATGTATAAGCCTGTAGCATGTAAGGTCGTCGACGTCGAGGCCAGGGCAAGTGCATGCTTCGGTGAGTGCTTTAGGGAAATGCTGCAGCTACAGGCTGCAGGCTACAGGCTGCAGCTACATGCTGCAGGCTACAGGCTGAGATGTGGAGTAAGAAGAGGTGGGTTTTCAGACAACGGCGGAAGATTGGGAGTGAGTCTGCTGTTCTGAATCCGATTGCTGTGGGGGGGGGGTAGGACCAAGTCTCATGGGATTTGGGATTTGTTTATAAACATTTTGGTATTTGTTTATAAACATTTTGGGATTTGTTTATAAACATTTGGGATTTGTTTATAAACATTTGGGATTTGTTTATAAACATTTGGGATTTGTAAGTCTCATGGGGGGGGTAGGACCACTACCAGTTGACCTGTAGTAAGTCTCATGGTCGGGGGGGTAGGACCAAGTCTCATGGGATTTGGGATTTGTTTATAAACATTTTGGTATTTGTTTATAAACATTTGGGATTTGTTTATAAACATTTGGGATTTGTTTATAAACATTTGTGATTTGTTTATAAACATTTTGTGATTTGTTTATAAACATTTGGGATTTGTTTACAAACATTTGGGATTTGTTTATAAACATTTGGGATTTGTAAGTCTCATGGGGGGGGGGGGTAGGACCAGTGTGGGAAGTGCATTCCATAGTGTTGGAGCCAGAAGGAAGAAGGGTTTGGAACATGTGGAGCTGGCATTTTTAGCGAAGGTACTTAATCCAGCCTCCCTGCGTCGGCTGATCCGAGCGCGCGGGAGGGTTTGTAGGGTCCGATCAGACTTGTAAGATATGGGGGTGCCTTTCGTACCTTTCGTTGCTTTGAAGGCTATAGCATCAGAGTTTTGTACTCTGATGTGCGGGCAGTGACCGGGAGCCAATGGAGGGAGCGGAGAAGGGGGAGGGGGGGGGGGGGGGGTCATTTTGGCTGGTTGAAGACCAGGCGAGATGCTACATTTTGGATCAATAGGAGAGGCTTAAGTGCGCATGCCGGTATAGGCCAGTGAAGAGAGAGTTACATCAGTCATGTTATGACATGACTGATGTCTGGATAAGGAGCTGGGCTCAGTGGGCTGACTCCAGCTGGGTGAGGAAGGGTCTGGTTGGCTGACTCCTGGGTGAGGAAGGGTCTGATTGGCTGACTCCAGCTGGGTGAGGAAGGGTCTGGTTGGCTGACTCCTGGGTGAGGAAGGGTCTGGTTGGCTGACTCCTGGGTGAGGAAGGGTCTGATTGGCTGACTCCTGGGTGAGGAAGGGTCTGATTGGCTGACTCCTGGGTGAGGAAGGGTCTGGTTGGCTGACTCCTGGGTGAGGAAGGGTCTGGTTGGCTGACTCCTGGGTGAGGAAGGGTCTGATTGGCTGACTCCTGGGTGAGGAAGGGTCTGGTTGGCTGACTCCTGGGTGAGGAAGGGTCTGGTTGGCTGACTCCTGGGTGAGGAAGGGTCTGGTTGGCTGACTCCTGGGTGAGGAAGGGTCTGATTGGCTGACTCCTGGGTGAGGAAGGGTCTGGTTGGCTGACTCCTGGGTGAGGAAGGGTCTGGTTGGCTGACTCCTGGGTGAGGAAGGGTCTGATTGGCTGACTCCTGGGTGAGGAAGGGTCTGGTTGGCTGACTCCTGGGTGAGGAAGGGTCTGATTGGCTGACTCCTGGGTGAGGAAGGGTCTGGTTGGCTGACTCCTGGGTGAGGAAGGGTCTGGTTGGCTGACTCCTGGGTGAGGAAGGGTCTGGTTGGCTGACTCCTGGGTGAGGAAGGGTCTGGTTGGCTGACTCCTGGGTGAGGAAGGGTCTGGTTGGCTGACTCCTGGGTGAGGAAGGGTCTGGTTGGCTGACTCCTGGGTGAGGAAGGGTCTGGTTGGCTGACTCCTGGGTGAGGAAGGGTCTGGTTGGCTGACTCCTGGGTGAGGAAGGGTCTGGTTGGCTGACTCCTGGGTGAGGAAGGGTCTGGTTGGCTGACTCCTGGGTGAGGAAGGGTCTGGTTGGCTGACTCCTGGGTGAGGAAGGGTCTGATTGGCTGACTCCTGGGTGAGGAAGGGTCTGATTGGCTGACTTACATCTATCCTATAATTCCCATCAAGTATAGCCTACATTTTCCACCATTGCTGGTCTGTGCATACAGTGCCGACATTCTATCCTGCTGTTGCTGCTTTCTGACCTGGGACCTGTAAGCAGTCCCTCATTCACACAAGCACATTCTGTCCTGCTGTCGCTGCTTTCTGACCTGGGACCTGTTTGTAGGCAGTCCCTCATTCACACAAGCACATTCTGTCCTGCTGTTGCTGCTTTCTGACCTGGGACCTGTAAGCAGTCCCTCATTTAACACAAGCACATTCTATCCTGCTGTCGCTGCTTTCTGACCTGGGACCTGTTTGTAGGCAGTCCCTCATTCACACAAGCACATTCTGTCCTGCTGTTGCTGCTTTCTGACCTGGGACCTGTTTGTAGGCAGTCCCTCATTTAAACACAAGCTCATTCTATCCTGCTGTTGCTGCTTTCTGACCTGGGACCTGTTTGTAGGCAGTCCCTCATTTACACAAGCAGTGTAATGAGGCCCAGACAGACCACTTTACTGTGTTTAATTGGAGGGAGCAGGAACGGCACGCTCAACAGCAGACAGCCAGCATATTTACAACCGCACGCACACGCACACGCGTACGACCGCGTACGTGCACATTAGGGACGAGCACATGTACCGTATTACAAAACGTGCACACTACTAGCTCACACACACTATATTGAACACGAGGGCGCGACACACACACACACACACACACACACACACACACACACACACACACACACACACACAATAAAAAAACTCCACAGCTCAATTAGGCTCACAAATACCCACATTCTTCATTGCCCAGGCAGCAAAGGCCCAATAAATCATGGTCTCTGCTAACATCTGGTCACAAGGATGAGCACAACAAGCCTGTAGGGCAATTGAGAAGGGAGGAGGAGGGGCGGGCGGGGGGGGGGGGGGGGGGTGGGGGGGGGGGGAGGGGGTGGAGGGACACACACAGACAAGAAGTAGGGCCACGTGTGCGTGTGTCATGCTTTCTTGCTAACAGACCATTTTTCTCAATCTGGCCTGTCACGGAGTGCAATGCCCTAAGCAAGATTCATCTGCAGCTCAGGAGGAGGTGGCTACCATTGCTTTTGTCATCTTAACCCATTCTGACCTGAGATCAGATTCATACGAGGTTTCCACTGGACACACACTGGTCTGATTAACCCATTCTGACCTGAGATCAGATTCTAAGAATGTCAGTCGTTCTTCGATTTTTCTAAAATAGCAGACCTACAAGCTCGTAGCGCGCCACTCGGTGGCGCGCTATGAGCTTGTAGATCTGCTATTTTTCAATAGCTAAAGCATAACATGATGCTAACACCAAAACGGGTTCCCGTTCAGAATGGGTTAATAGAGGAGGGTGAGTCCACATGAAATAAACACACGCACGCGTCGTGCACACACTCTCACACACGCGCACGCACGCACACACACGCGCGCGTGCGCACCTGGAGGCATTCCACCTATATGGATTATGTGCCATCTCTGGAGACCTTCGGAATTGGTGATGTTCCAATCAAGTCTTCATCCATCAGACGGAGGCACATGAAGCCACGACCCCGTGCAATGAGTCCGTCTGATCCGGGTCTCGGTATAATTGCACCATCATGTCTTCTGCTTGACATGTTTCAGTGTTCAATAATAATACACCCGGCCGTGCTGTGTTTATACGTTTCAATTTGACAACGTACACTCAGCCGGCCTTCCCCGGCATTCAGTATTGTTTATAATAATTGAAACAATTGAGACAACACAAGACATATCCATTCGTGTGGTATATGTTGAAAAGCTCCCCACACGAGTCGACCAACCCCAACGGAGAGAAGGCAAAACACTTCTGTTATACCTCGGATTAAAGCCACAGGCAATACAATTTGTATGATTCCTGTGGGAATCACGTACCTTCGAATAAGTGCTTATAATATATCAACCCACCGGGTACATTTTCTTGTCAAGTGCAGTAGCAAAACTAGCTTGATTGGTGGAGAGTCCCCATAGGCCAGTTGCAAACAATTATGGTATACGTCTCAGCATATGAGATGAAGCCTATATAAGAATAATGAACAGGTCAGCTAACGTACGTTCCTGAGTGGTGAATAGACCCACTCACCAAGCTAAGAGATCCATTTAGCATAATTAGGTGGGAGAAAATGCCTGAGTAACTAAAGGGTCCATCGCTTTAGATCACATCCACCCATGAGAATATACTGTAGTATCATCGCGCTATATGGAGGACATAAGCTGTTGTCCTGCAACGTCCCCTTATTGTGAACGCAGTGAGCACTTACTATGAGACCTAGCAGATCATGTATGTCTGTGTGTCTGTCTGTCTGTCTGTCTGTGTGTGTCTGTCCCGCATAACCATATAAGGAGTCCCCAAAGCAGCTATACGTCCAAATATGGAGTGTGTTGCATCAATCACAAACAAATCACTCAGCTCCATATATGGGCACAAAAGGGGCCAGGTCCACATAAAACTTAACTTAAAAAAAACTTAACTTAAAAAAAAAAAAATCTTAAAAAAAACCAAATAATTATGTACGAGCTGCGTTCGCTTCCCGCGTTTGCGCGTCTCACTGGTCATTCACCGTTAGGTTTTACTCTCAAGTCTCGAACAGCGCTACTTTTTTTCCAACAGTGCGAAGCATGGACAGAGTGGCGCTGGCTGGTGACGACGTATCAGCAACAACGTGGCTACATAACAGTTGACGTTATGGAATGCGAGTCAAGCAGCCTCCGTCCAGACTGAGTTTTGAGGAGAGGAGAGGAGAGGAGAGGAGAGGAGAGGAGGAGGAGAGGAGAGGAGAGGAGAGGAGAGGAGAGGAGAGGAGAGGAGAGGAGAGGAGAGGAGAGGAGAGGAGAGGAGAGGAGAGGAGAGGAGAGGAGAGGAGAGGAGAGGAGAGGAGAGGAGAGGAGAGGAGAGGAGAGGAGAGGAGAGGAGAGGAGAGGAGAGGAGAAATGAGGTCTCATGTAGAGAAGACATGAGTTTTTTTGTCAGAGAAGGAATGAACAGCATCTCACCACTCTCATCAAGCATGAAGGAATGAACAGCATCTCACCACCACTCTCATCAAGCATGAAGGAATGAACAGCATCTCACCACCACTCTCATCAAGCATGAAGGAATGAACAGCATCTCACCACCACTCTCATCAAGCATGAAGGAATGAACAGCATCTCACCACCACTCTCATCAAGCATGAAGGAATGAACAGCATCTCACCACCACTCTCATCAAGCATGAAGGAATGAACAGCATCTCACCACCACTCTCATCAAGCATGAAGGAATGAACAGCATCTCACCACTACTCTCATCAAGCATGAAGGAATGAACAGCATCTCACCACCACTCTCATCAAGCATGAAGGAATGAACAGCATCTCACCACCACTCTCATCAAGCATGAAGGAATGAACAGCATCTCACCACTACTCTCATCAAGCATGAAGGAATGAACAGCATCTCCTCACCACTCTCATCCAGCATGAAGGAATGAACAGCATCTCACCACTACTCTCATCAAGCATGAAGTCATCCTGGTAGCGAAGCTTTTCCGGACCGCACGCCACAAAGATGTCCTCCTCATCCCCGAAGAAATCCTGTAGACATGATGTCACCTAAAAAACAAAAGATAAACACATGCAGGTTTCAGTTAGGAAATATACAACAACGCACGCATTGTTCTTTGGGTGTACACAACCAACCAAAAGTATATAAATGGGGCATATACGTATAATCCCCCCTAAACAGAACCTCTGAAACCATTTCTCTTGTGAAGAGCCAGCAAATCAAATAAAGTTCTACTATACTTTTAGGGACATTTGTAAACAATTTACAATTTACAATGTAGGCATTTAGCAGACGCTCTTAATCCAGAGCGACTTACATTAAGCAAGAACAAAAGCATGGGAATACATCACATAAAAACATTCATCATGAAACATGCGTAAGCTAAGAAAGTAACAGTGGAATATCTATATAATGAAATTTATACGTATAAACTATATTTACATATATACTACTATGCTATACATATGTACTATGGCGTGCTATGACTATATACAATGCAATTCTAGTGCTGTCTACATAACATGCTATAAGTCTGTTTCAAATGCATGCTATCGAAGTCTACAGAAGTGCTATCTAGGGTAGAGTAAGTGCTATGGGCCATGATGGAGTCTGAAAAGGTAGGTTTTCAGACTACGGCGGAAGATTGGGAGTGATGCTGCAGTTCTGACTGCCATGGGAAGTGCATTCCACAGTTTTGGAGCCAAAAAAAACAGTACTGAGACTTATTCAGAATCACGGAACGCAGCGATTCAGGCTGGAACCCAGGCTATACCAACCGGGTATACTAACAGTCCGACACCCTTCCCCAAACCCTAACCGCACGCGGAAGCCACAGGTGAGTCTTATAACCGGCCACGTATGTGTCTTAACCGGCAAAGCATGTCGGAGCCACGGTTATAAGTCTTAACCCATTCTGAACGGGAACCCAGCATCATGTCGTGCTTTAGCTATTGAAAAATAGCAGATCTACAAGCTCGTAGCGCGCCACCGAGTGGCGCGCTACGAGCTTGTAGGTCTGCTATTTTTGAAAAATCGAAGAACGACTGACATTTTTTTAGAATCTGATCTCAGGTCAGAATGGGTTCATCATCAGACCCAGTGTGTGTCCAGTGGAAAACCTCGTATGAATCTGATCTCAGGTCAGAATGGGTTAACCGGCCACGTACTGTGTGTGGGACTATATGTCGGACTAACGTACGTACGCTCCCCAGGCCAAACTGAGGCCTATGAAGTTTCCTATAGGGAGCTCACAAGGGGAAAGGGTGTGTGTAAATCATGGGCATCACTTCCTGTTGTCAGTCGTTCCATTTATTTGAGTGACTGTGATACGCGTCAGTCAAGAATAATGTGGGAACACTACACTATACTTTGCGTACTGTAGATGTCCCTCCAGACAGCTGATTCAAATTAACGCAAGCTCAGTTTAGTCTCTGTGCAGAACTCCAGGTGTCACAACGACAGCCAGTATAAGAATGAAACACAGGACTAAGAGCTAAGTGTCAATTAAGACTCAAGAGCCATTGATCATTGATTTGAACGAGCTGTGTGGAGCAGGGAGACGTGCACACATAGACAACAAAGGGGCGCTTCAGCCCCTGCCCTTTTACCCCGTCTGTAAAACAACTGCCCTCTGCAGACCAACGGATGCAGCGTTTACTGATGGTGAAAGAAATGCAAATGCCACTCCTCTCCTTTCCATGCCATATACCCGAAGGCACCATTCAGGAGAATCTCATACACATCTCATACACCGCAGTGCGACACGTTGTGAGCTTGTAGATCTGCTATTTTCGTCTAAAAGTGCCCTCTTACGGGTTGTCAGCCACTGCCTCTCTAACACTCTCTCCATGTCCCTGGTGTGGAGGGAGGGAGATGTTGTAGGCCAAAAGCTCCTGCACTTACTGTGTTGCGTTGCTTTAACGTGTTCGGACAGCATATAAAAAAAAACGTGGAATATGGGTGGCGAATGTAACGCAACGCAACGCAACGTCGGCAGTGGAGCACCCTCCATGATTAAAAAGGGAACGTTCCCTGCGTTGACGCTGACGCGACACCCAATGGCTGCAGTGGAGAGGAGACCAACATGACCCTCTGTCAGGTCAGGTCAGGACGTGTTCACACATTATCATTGACCGACACGGACCACACAAACTCATTGAATGACCGACAACAGTAAGTGTCTCCCATAATTCAGGCAAATTAAGGTCTCATGGGACACAGGAAACTTGTGGATAGACGAAAAAAGTATATGACATTCCCTAAACGTTAACAGAAGCAATAGAAAAACAAATATCTCTATATTTTATATGGTCCCATTTTATTCCATTGGACAGGATCCATTATTAACAAAACCTCCAGCATGTATTATAACACCAATCACGTTGCCGTCCAAGTTAATCATTTGAAACGGTGGTGTTTTTGTTGCCATGACAATTAGTTTCTCTCAGAATGGGATTTCCGTAATAGAGGCAACGACATTTGGTGCTTGTCTTACAGGTCTCGGCTGAGTTAAGACGCTGTGAAAAGCATATGGCAAAGAGAAAGAAGACATTTTTGGCAACACCTGCACTGTTCCCACCCTTCCTTCTCTCAGAGTTATGAGTCATCCTGAGCAAAAAGCCCTGCATTGCCAAGACAATTGGATCAGAAAGGCACCGCTAATGCTGTGCCTCGAAACGGAGGGGTGGCGAGACAGAGAGAGACACACTCAGGTGGAGGATAGGATTATGATGCATGGATGTTTCACTTGACAATCGATTATTTCCAGCAAGCAACGTGGTCGTACAATGAAGTATAAATTAAGGCTTGAGAAGGAGCTATCGAAGAGGAGGGAGGGGCTGAGGGAGGAGAGGGGAGGGGGGGGGGGGTGTATGACTCAC
Organism: Protomyctophum bolini; assembly: GCF_963924005.1. Classification (NCBI taxonomy): domain Eukaryota; kingdom Metazoa; phylum Chordata; class Actinopteri; order Myctophiformes; family Myctophidae; genus Protomyctophum; species Protomyctophum bolini. The sequence goes on from NC_137873.1 coordinate 42,225,398, forward strand.
AAGATTCACTTTCTTGATATATAAACTTTTCTACTCTTTAAAAGCTGCAGCCACTCCCTTGCGTCTCTGTGATGCGAGCGCTGGTTGTCTGAGTGCCTGGATGGTACCGAGACATCAATAATTGGAATGTATGGGTCAAATTGCATTGTCAGGTTGACCTGCTCAGGTTGGCGCATGACCATCTGTCCATGTTTCAGTCCAATTATATTGTTTGATTTCATTTGGTATGCACCTCAATTACGCTATGATGGCAATATACTGTATGTCACGGTATGATTTGAATTCATGTCTTTGCCCTCGTTCAAATTTCAAATCACTTCAGATATCCTCTTACAGTTGTCGACTGGTAATGAAGCTTGACTTATTTTATTATATTATATTATTTTATTTTATTTTATTTAGAGTGGCCAAATATTCTGGCAATGTTTGGTGAAATTCATTGGGCTCGAAATGATCACTGCAAACTATAAGCCATTGAGTCTGCTCATGTGTATGTTGTGTGTTGGGATCCATGTGTAATGCCTCTATACGTTTCCTCAATTCCACGTTCTGATTGATTATAGGTATCTTAGTCAGGGAATGTTATCAGAATAACGTCAGCTGACCTCCAGGAAAGTCTGGCAGGGTAACAGGAGTTAGCAACCTCTGTTGCAGCACTCGCAATAGGGCACCACGCACGCAAGCTACAGACAAATGAGCAATACCCCAGAGTCTCCCGAGAGGAGGGGAGGAAGAGAGACTCGATAGATATGACAGGTTCAACAACAACAACGATGACAGTGACACAGACGCAGAGAAGGCTCCCTTGACTCAAACACACCAGAGTAAGGCCAAGTGTGGACAAGGACGGACACATGCACACCGCACAGACCAACAGTCTAGTGAGACGTAGGAGGACACACGCACACCGCACAGACCAACAGTCTAGTGAGACGTAGGAGGACACATGCACACCGCACAGACCAACAGTCTGGTGAGACGTAGGAGGACACATGCACACCGCACAGACCAACAGTCTGGTGAGACGTAGGAGGACACATGCACACCGCACAGACCAACAGTCTGGTGAGACGTAGGAGGACACATGCACACCGCACAGACCAACAGTCTGGTGAGACGTAGGAGGACACATGCACACCGCACAGACCAACAGTCTGGTGAGACGTAGGAGGACATTATAGGCAGGAGGCAAACCATAGTCCTAGAGACCCCTCAGTGCCTAGGTGTCACACACCTTGTGACATCACACCTCCATATATGGTCACGCCTTGTGACATCACGCCTCCAAATATGATCACGCCTCGTGACATCACGCCTCGTGACATCATGCCTCCATATATGGTCACGCCTCGTGACATCACACCTCGTGACACGTCACGCCACCATATATGGCCATCTCCATATAAGAAGATCACGTCACTGACCTCATCAAACCCTGGATAACCATACAAGGAGAAGAATGGATCTGCATGGAGCCGGACAGCAACTCTACATCTGACCTCAAACCTCCATATCCATATATGGAGCCGACCTGTTCTGACATTCCATTATGTTGATCTGACCTCTTCAAACCCTGTACACTTAAGACACGCTCCATATATGGCCAGTACACAATCCATTCCATATGTTGATCTGACCGCCCCATACTAAGGCGCCAGCGCTCCCCCAGCAGTCTTCCGTCATCCAGGCGGATGCCTGAGTCACGTGACCTCGACAGTAAGACCTTTAGAGCGTGTTACTGTAAAAAGCTGAAAGCTGACCCTGTCCCCCTTGTGTCTCAAACCACTGCATCCGCTCACATAATGTCGTGTTTCATGGTTTTCTACGCTAAAAAGTGTTATGAGAGAAAGGATGAAAAGCATGAAAAAGCGCCATACTATTCAGTTTTCATGGTTTTCGATGATTACATTTATTTTAATGAAAATCATGAAAAATAACGTACTATAGTATATGGCATTTTTCCTGTTTTTTGAGGATAAACAATTATGAAAATTCTGAAAAAAAAAAGATTTAATTTGGTATTGACGAAAATCATGAAAACGACAATATATGGAGTCTTTACACAGAATTATTGGAAAGAGATGATGAAATCTCAGAGCTACCTTGAGCAAGATGTTGTATATCGCCCAATTAGGTTCTGCTGGCACATCATGCACATGTGCCACACTACAGTGTCGGGTGGTATTGTGTAACTGGCAATTACATGATGTGCTTTATGTGTCCAATAGGCCTATCGCATTTTCATTAGACAGAATGCACACTGTCTGTAATATGGATCTCTTGTCATACGGGCATACTTTGGTTTGTCATACCTGTCTAGCCCATGTTGGGCGGGAACCCCTTTTGGTGTTTTAGCATTATGTTATGCTTTAGCTATTGAAAAATAGCTCCATTTTAGCTAGCCAGACGACTGCTGTCTTTGTTACCTGGTGGTATGTCCTTCTGGGGACGTGTAGAGGATGCAGGACACCCCAGACTGCACCACCAGCTGAGAACCATCATTGAATTGCACCCACACCTCTCCACTGGTCAACTGTATATGAACAAAACAGAAGTACATTTTACATTAAAACTTTGATGCCAAAAATAATATTAAGGGTGATACAGACCTACAATAGCTCATAGCGCGGCACCGAGTGCCGCGCTATGAGCTTGTAGGTCTGCTATTTTTGAAAAAATCGAAGAACGACCGACATAGAAACATATAGCTTTTTCAGAAAACTGCCGGGAAGACATTTTTAGAATCTGATCTCAGGTCAAAATGCGCTATAGAATAGCATTATTTTCGAATGGTCAATCACTCTGACATAATTCAATTTACCTCTAGTTCTGGCCGCCTTGATATCTGGCCTTTGGTCTAATCTAAGGTAATAGCACGCTGACAGCTGAAATTCATTTAATGCCCCTTTTGTCTTTTTGTTTAAAATAGGACGACTAGTAACGAAATCAGCGCTGGCGTCTAATAACACCACTTATTCTTATAGAGTTCATATGATGTCATTCATATTATTGGGTCATATGATGTCATTCATATTATTGGGTCATATGATGTCATTCATATTATTGGGAACGACTGATATCTTCCGATATATCGGCGGGCGCCACGGAGCTCCACAGCTGCTCATTACGTTGTTTTTTTAATTATTACATCTTTAAGCTTCTTCGTGCTGTATAGCAGCAGTGCAACTTGCTTTCACAGTACTTCAGTACTTCAGTCTTACAGTATAGCTTTGCCTTTCTGCCTGCATTCCCTCCATCTGCGGTTTAACCCATTCTGACCTGAGATCAGATTCATAACGAGGTTTTCCACTGTACACACACTACTGGTCTGATGAACCCATTCTGACCTGAGATCTGAGATTCTAATTAAAATGTCAGTCGTTCTTCGATTTTTCAAAAATAGCAGACCTACAAGCTCGTAGCACGCCACTCGGTGGCGCGCTACGAGCTTGTAGATCTGCTATTTTTCAATAGCTAAAGCATGACATGATGCCAACACCAAAATGGGTTCCCGTTCAGCATGGGTTAAAGAGTCACGCAAACCAACTCCCTCCCCATAGTCACACAGCTAGTGCAGCTGTCATTTAATTGTCACAATATGCCTGCTATAAAAGATACATGTGAGGAGGAAGACAGCCCCATTGCCTATTTATAGCATTTCTAATAATAATAAGAAGAAAACTTTATTTGTATAGCATGCCTTTCATGACATGAAATGCAGCTCAAAGTGCTTTACAGAGCAATGAAATGAACATGAACATGAAATATGACTGACTGACGGTCGTAAACGATACAGAGACACCTCCCCGACAATTTAGCAGAGACAGTTTCTTTACTTTTGGACCGCAATTCTTAGTAGATTTTAAGATGACCCTGCATGTTTGGGAACCACTGAGTTAGAGACAGGCCTATAACAGTCACAATGAATAAACTATGAAAAATGAAGCATCAAAATAGTTAAATTATGTCTGAAGAACAACCCGCTGAACAAGTATACTGTAGGCCTATCCGAATATTTGTATATTTTATCACTAAAGTTCCCTAGAAAAGCTATATTCAAGAGAATAATGCATTGACATCCGGTGAGTAAATATACTGTATGTCATTAAACCAAGACATTTCTGCGATAGTAAAAGATGCCTTCTTATGGTAGAAGGTTATAACATAACCTATATTCAGCATGCATTATTTCAAAGCAATAACGCACATGAATGATATATGAAAACCCATACTGCACATTACAAAGGAGATATTATCACCGAGGTGAGTCGATGCAAATATATGTTTCCTCGAAAGATTTAGGGGAATCTTTCCATCTTTATCTGCAAGTCATCTTGCATATATTAGAAATCAAAGCATTTCATTTGGATCGGTGTCAAGCCGTGGAACGGTCTCCATGTGAAATGCAATTTTATTTCTCCCCCGGAAAGGAAGCGTTGCCAAACTAACTACAAACAACTCCCGGTGTAGCCGAGAAACCATGGCTCCCCCGAGCGGCCGATGTGTGTTGGATAATGAGGGTTTCCTGACTGGAAGGAATCTATTTCTGGATTCAAGAATTCCTGTTCTTGGACATTTTAGTCTTTCTAAAAGTGATAGAATACCTACTTAATTTCTTTTACAATAAGCTCCTTTTGAGACAAAATAAATTGTGTTTGTTTCCTGGATATTCATTCATTATGCATACAGTATGTGGTCTTGCCACTCAATTATAAATGAGAATATTGCATTTTCTCTGTAAATCTCCTTTGAAGAAATATTGGCGATTAAACTGTTTGACTATTTTGACAGTCCAAAAACACAATAATGCTACTTGTGGATACAAAGAGAGAAAAAAAGTCTGTTGCTCAACATGCTGATGATATTAAAAATCAGACCTGTCTGAGCAGTGCAGTGCGCGTGTGAGCGCGTGTGTGCGTGCGCTTGCGTGTGTGCGTGCGCTGGCTATACAGACACACATAGGGACATATAAGACATAGACACACACTGCCACGCTGCTCAAAAGTACCACGTTAGGTCACCCAAGCGTTATTGCAACTGTCCGTACTCAAACAGACATGGAGACACACATACATACACAGGGACACACATAGCTGTTCATTGGAGCGGTTAGGCACCGCTCAAATGTCATCCATGTGAAAAGAGACTCTTCACTTGGTTGAAGCATCATCCTCTATAATGATCAACTCCTTAACCCATTCTGAACAGGAACCCATTTTGGTGTTGGCATCATGTTATGCTTTAGCTATTGAAAAATAGCAGATCTACAAGCTCATAGCGCGCCACCGAGTGGCGCGCTACGAGCTTGTAGGTCTGCTATTTTTGAAAAATCGAAGAACCACTGACATTTTTAGAATCTGATCTCGGGTCAGAATGGGTTCATCGGACCAGTGTGTGTCCAGTGGAAACCTCGTATGAATCTGATCTCAGGTCAGAATGGGTTAATTGGGTCACGACAGCACGGTGGTCCGACAGGGGTCAAGGTCACGGCATCAGCAGGACGTTGTTCTTCCCCGTTTGGGGCGAGACGTCACGCTGAGGCCGCTCGCGGCGCCGTCATCTGCTGCGGCTCAATTACAATCCAACATCAAAGGGATGAACACCAGGACAGAAGCACATCCATGACACACACACACACACACACACACACACACACACACACACACACACACACACACACACACACACACACACACACACACACACACACACACACACACACACACACACACACACACACACACACACACACACACACACACACACACACACACACACACACACACACACACACACGTCTGTATAGCTGCACCCACGCATGCATGCAGACTATCAGAGACGGGTACACACAAGCACACATACACATGGATCCATCTATAATAACCCAATTTGACCTGAGATCAGATTCTAAAAAATGTCTGTTTGAAAAGGACAGTTTTCTGAAAAAGCTATGTTTCTATAATTACTGTATGTCAGTCGTTCTTCGATTTTTCAAAAATAGCAGACCTACAAGCTCGTAGCGCGCCACTCGGTGGCGCGCTATGAGCTTGTAGATCTGCTATTTTTCAATAGCTAAAGCATAACATAATGCCAACACCAAAAGGGGATCCCGCCCAAAATGGGATAAACAACCCCCCCCCCCCCCCCACACACACACACACACACACACATCATGTCTATTACAGTAATCTATGACTTGAGAAGGGGATTCATTAGCGGGACCAGTGCTGAGCTCCACACAGTGATGTGGAGATGCGCGTCTATGATCCAGCCCTTCCGTTATTCTTTCTGACAACATAGACTCACTAATTGTGACTTTGCACAAGAAGGTAACGGAAAACGGTGTTACTGTGGATTCTTCTTCCCCCACTGTCTTATCAGGCAGGGTGTGATAGATAATAAAGAGAGATTGTGCAAGTGCATGTGGAAGATATTGATTTGTTTTTGTATTAGAGGGTTGTGAATTAGATTAAAGGAAAAAAAAAACACGCAATGAGGCGCACATCAACTGCACGAAAAACAAACACAAGCGGATCGTTGGGGAGTGTCAGGCCATCTCCGAGCCACTGGAATCACTAATCTGTGTCAGCACACTCAATTAACCCATTCCGAACGGGAACCCATGTTGGTGTTCGCATCATGTCATGCTTTAGCTATTGAAAAATAGCAGATCTACAAGCTCGTAGCGCGCCACCGAGTGGCGCGCTACGAGCTTGTAGGTCTGCTATTTTTGAAAAATCGAAGAACGACTGACATTTTTATCAGAATCTGATCTCAGGTCAGAATGGGTTAATCAGACCAGTGTGTGTCCAGTGGAAACCTCGTATGAATCTGATCTCAGGTCAGAATGGGTTAAGAACAATTTAGAGATAACTAGAGATGTTAGAATGTACACGGCCAAGCCAAATTAAGAATCAATGGCAATTAGGGCTGGTGTTATTTCACCTCTCCAATGGATATATAAATATTAAAGATATAGAAATGCCTATAAAGAGCACATCTCAGCAGACAACCCATGCATTTACAAAGTGTTCTGTTGGCGCAGTGGCCCTGCTGTAACTATTTGAAGGCCTATTGTTGACGTGCGCTTGTAGATTGTCCTTTTTCAGAGTAGGGGGGCAAGTATAGACGGACCCCCGAGGGACCACAGCCCAAAATAAATACAGTATAGGGTTTTAGTCCATTAATCCTGACTAATTGTCGTTGACTCTACACAGGATGTTAAGAGAAATCGCATTCAAATAGAGTGAAAAAAAACATTAATTAATCACATCAAGGCATCCAATTAATCTGGAAAACAGGAAGGTCGGTGTGGTATTTCTGTCACCCCACCAATCACCTCCAACGACAGTTTGGAGGTTGTTTAAGCCATTCTGAACGGGAACCCATTTTGGTGTTAGCATCATGTTATGCTTTAGCTATTGAAAAATAGCAGATCTACAAGCTCATAGCGCGCCACCGAGTGGCGCGTAGGTCTACTATTTTTGAAAAATCGAAGAACGACTGACATTTTTTAGAATCTGATCTCGGGTCAGAATGGGTTAATCAGACCAGTGTGTGTCCAGTGGAAACCTCGTATGAATCTGATCTCAGGTCAGAATGGGTTAATTTCCGATGAGCCTGCCTGTAGCTCCACATGGTCCCCTCTATGTTCACAGGAAGAGGGGCGACCCCCCCACAGAGACGCCTACCAAAGCAGGGGAGGATTCTATTTTGATTCTGTCCTGATGCAAACACTGGCCACACACCAGGAACAACGTGTCGTTGTGAGCTAGCTATATATATATATATATATATATATATATATATATATATATATATACGAATTATGGCTGTCGAAAGGAACGGCTGTTTGCTCCACTGTACTGTAGATAGATCCATTAGGAACCCGAAAGAAGAAAAAAAGAGTTTAAAGAGTATGCATGGGGAGAGTTTCGGAGTCTAATTCTTTACAATGATTACAGGCAGTATTGGCACTTACTGTAGATCCTTATTATTCTCTCGTGCATCAAAGGAAAACTATGATCATCATTCAGTGCACAAAATATAGATGGCCTCAAGCCTCGAGGAGACAAACTGGATGGATGGCTGCTTTGAAACGCACAGTTTGAAAGAGAATACGAGTCGAGACACGTCCCTATCACTGATACCTTCTGAAACCAAGACCAAAGAAACGTTTATCTCCAACAGTTAACACCATTTTAATATTCCTTCACTATCCCCTTTGAACACTCTCCTGTACTTTGATAAATCCTTGATATAATGATGATGATTTCGGGTGTGCCAGTACAGTACAGTGACAGTACACTACAGGGTACAGTATTATATATTTATATATAAGGGCTATGTGGAATGTTGCTTGTGTCTTTTTTTATTTTTATAAAAGCAACATTTATTATATATCAAAGCAAGTCATTATGACAAAAGAAATGACAAATTCAAACAGTTCTTTCTTTGCAATTCTATCTTGAAATGCAAGCCTAGTATAAAAAGTTATGAGAAAATAAAATAAAAACTGGTTTAACTTTTACATTAGATCCCATCAAACTAAGGTCTTTCTAAATCCAATTCCAAGTACACCTTTAAGTGGTGTAAGTGTCTTAATTAATTTTGTCAAAATGTTGAAAAGAAGATTGGATTACTTGGGCATCAGACAGTATGAGACTGTGTGGCTGTGCAGGGAACTGAAGTGACTTCCAGGTTGCTACAGACAGTATGAGACTGTGTGGCTGTGCAGGGAACTGAAGTGACTTCCAGGTTGCTACAGACAGTATGAGACTGTGTGGCTGTGCAGGGAACTGAAGTGACTTCCAGGTTGCTACAGACAGTATGAGACTGTGTGGCTGTGCAGGGAACTGAAGTGACTTCCAGGTTGCTACAGTACTTTGGTGGGTCTGTGGGGAAGCACCCTATGATCCGACGGACCAATGCTCCGAAGGAGCATTGGTCCGAGGTGCGCTGGGGGTCGGGAGAGGGTGGGTGGTTAGGTTTAGCTGTCTGCCCCGGGGGAGGTTAGGGTTAGGGTGAGGGTTTGAGGTAGGTTGTCGATCGGACCAATGGACCGTCGGCATATTGACGCGGACCCGGGTCTGTGTTGATGCCGTATTTCTCTTTCAGAAGCTTCAGCTGCTCTTCTTTCTTCTTTGTGTCCATTTTCTGGACAGCTCTGTTTGCATTGTTGTAGTAGAGGACCACCAGGTATCGACTGCAGACATTGAAGCCTGACAAGTGGTCACAGGCATTCTTGGCATCAAAGATGTCCTCATAGACAACATAAGCCGTTCCTCTTGATTCTGGCGTGTTGTTCCCGGTTCTGATTTGACGTATTGGTCCATATTTCCCAAAGATATCGTACATTTCCTCGGCTGTGATCTTGTACGGAAGGTTCCTGACGTACAGGATTCTATTGACCTCAGGAGGTAATCGTATATTAGCTCTTTTCGCTGCTCGCATAGCCATGGCGATCGACGCGCTTTTAATGATCAGTAAGCCCCTGAAGAAGGACAATGGGTAACTATTTGCTCAGAATACTGTAGCACTGCTTGCTTGTCTGCTTGTGGTAAAATGGCTGCGCCTAGAGCTGGGCTGTTGTTGACGAATCTGTTGCTTGTGTCTTAGAGGTAGTTTAGGCCCTGGGTATCGCTGATCGCACTACACCAACCTGAGGATTCACTTGCCTTTTATGTGGTTGTCTGCTGGTGCTTGTGTCATTTCTGTGATGTCACTTATTGCGAACGCGGTGAGCACTTACTATGAGACCTAGCAGATCATGTCTGTCTGTGTGTGTGTGTGTCCCCTTTGTGCCCATATATGGAGCTGAGCGATTTGTGAATCACTCAGCTCCATATATGGGCACAAAAGGGGCCAGGTCCACATATACAGTAACAGCGGGACAGACACACAGACAGACAGACAGACAGACATGCACACACACGAGCTGCGTTCGCTTCACGCGTTTGCGCGTCTTACATATATACCATCATATATACCATCATGGATGGCTGGAGTGCCGTGGATCCAGACAACCCACTCTTTGCCCCCAGTGAGATACTGAACAAGCTGGTTGCGGAGGGCAAATATGGCAAAAAGACGGGAGAAGTACAAATAACAAATGCTAGCAGCAAGCAACTCTAACAAGAAGACTCACCCAGAGTAAATAACCACAGCCTGAACATATAGGTGAGGTGGGAGCCACTGGGAAACCCTGTTGAAACTCAGCCAAGGACTGATGAAAAGCATGAGAAAGAAAGCATTGGTTCATCATGACAGCACTAATTATGCTATAGGGCCTTAATCCAACCAGCACATCAGGAGCTATTAGGGGTTCTGTGTCTTGCTCAAGGACACTTCGACACTAACTCTGGGGGAGCCTGCAGGGTTCTAACTGGCAACGTTGCGGTTGTGTCATGAATGTCATCTTTAACCCATTCTGAACGGGAACCCATTTTGGTGTTTGCATCATGTTATGCTTTAGCTATTGAAAAATAGCAGATCTACAAGCTCATAGCGCGCCACCGAGTGGCGCGCTACGAGCTTGTAGGTCTGCTATTTTTGAAAAATCGAAGAACGACTGACATTTTTAGAATCTGATCTCAGGTCAGAATGGGTTAATCAGACCAGTGTGTGCCCAGTGGAAAACCTCGTATGAATCTGATCTCAGGTCAGAATGGGTTAAATGTGGTTTGTGTATGTGGACCCCTTAATGCACTGCAGAAATACAATCCAAAGGGAAGCACGCACATCTCAAGTGCTGAACAAAAATACGTAGGCCTACAGATATGATAAGAACTAGGAAGTCCGCACACCAATCTTGAGCTCCCAAATTGTATTAATAGTTTATAATAAATAAGATGCAACAATGTTTGGACCCTTGGTCCCTTGCAGGTCTTCATTAGTGTTACATTCCCATTAATATATATATATATATATATATATATATATATATATATATATATATATATATACAATCCCCGATATGTAACAATTAGGAATGAGGAAACAGCCGCAGGCGTGCAATATATACAACAGTCACAATGAACAAGCTGCTTTTGTAATGAGAGTGCCAAAAGAAGTGCCACACTGACCACATCTACTTAGACAAGGCTATGGACACAAAGCTTTCGAGTACAAAGTACTAGTAGAAACAATATTAAATATTAAAATGCCACTTTAAGGCCAATTGTAGAGACAACTAGAATGGATACGATCTGCTGCTCTTATTCCTTATAGAGCTAGTATAGAGAGAATGGGACAGAATATAATCATGGGCGGATTTAGGGGGGGGGCAAAAAAAAAAAAGATTTCTTTTTTTTTTTTTTTCAAACTTAACTTATGGCTTCTGACTGTTTGTAATCATCTCTCTTATCATGATATGATGACTCGCTGTACGGCTGTAGTGCATGTGTGTATGTGTGTGAGCTGCTGTACTACCTAAATAACTCATTTTTAGGGGTTAGGGCATTGTAAAAACGCTAAAATAATAAAATAAAGGTTAAAAAAATTGCGGGAGTCGCTAGCCAAGCAGTCGCACCCCCTGGCGTCAGGTTCAAAGTCCACCTATGAATATAATACAACTGAATGGTACAACTGGTCATTCTCCGTCTGCGTCCCTGTAATGTAGGATTTCTGTTTGGGGTGCGGGGTAGTGTCTACTCCCTGGTATGACTGCTGTTTGGGGTGCGGGGTAGTGTCTACTCCCTGGTATGACTGCTGTTTGGGGTGCAGGGTAGTGTCTACTCCCTGGTATGACTGCTGTTTGGGGTGCGGGGTAGTGTCTACTCCCTGGTATGACTGCTGTTTGGGGTGCGGGGTATAGTGTCTACTCCCTGGTATGACTGCTGTTTGGGGTGCGGGGTATAGTGTCTACTCCCTGGTATGACTGCTGTTTGGGGCGCGGGGTAGTGTCTACTCCCTGGTATGACTGCTGTTTGGGGTGCGGGGTAGTGTCTACTCCCTGGTATGACTGCTGTTTGGGGTGCGGGGTATAGTGTCTACTCCCTGGTATGACTGCTGTTTGGGGTGCGGGGTATTGTGTCTACTCCCTGGTATGACTGCTGTTTGGGGTGCGGGGTATTGTGTCTACTCCCTGGTATGACTGCTGTTTGGGGTGCGGGGTAGTGTCTACTCCCTGGTATGACTGCTGTTTGGGGTGCGGGGTAGTGTCTACTCCCTGGTATGACTGCTGTTTGGGGTGCGGGGTAGTGTCTACACCCTGGTATGACTGCTGTTTGGGGCGCGGGGTAGTGTCTACTCCCTGGTATGACTGCTGTTTGGGGTGCGGGGTAGTGTCTACTCCCTGGTATGACTGCTGTTTGGGGTGCGGGGTATAGTGTCTACTCCCTGGTATGACTGCTGTTTGGGGTGCGGGGTATTGTGTCTACTCCCTGGTATGACTGCTGTTTGGGGTGCGGGGTATTGTGTCTACTCCCTGGTATGACTGCTGTTTGGGGTGCGGGGTAGTGTCTACTCCCTGGTATGACTGCTGTTTGGGGTGCGGGGTAGTGTCTACTCCCTGGTATGACTGCTGTTTGGGGTGCGGGGTAGTGTCTACTCCCTGGTATGACTGCTGTTTGGGGTGCGGGGTAGTGTCTACTCCCTGGTATGACTGCTGTTTGGGGTGCGGGGTAGTGTCTACTCCCTGGTATGACTGCTGTTTGGGGTGCGGGGTAGTGTCTACTCCCTGGTATGACTGCTGTTTGGGGTGCGGGGTAGTGTCTACTCCCTGGTATGACTGCTGTTTGGGGTGCGGGGTAGTGTCTACTCCCTGGTATGACTGCTGTTTGGGGTGCGGGGTAGTGTCTACTCCCTGGTATGACTGCTGTTTGGGGTGCGGGGTAGTGTCTACTCCCTGGTATGACTGCTGTTTGGGGTGCGGGGTAGTGTCTACTCCCTGGTATGACTGCTGTTTGGGGTGCGGGGTAGTGTCTACTCCCTGGTATGACTGCTGTTTGGGGTGCGGGGTATAGTGTCTACTCCCTGGTATGACTGCTGTTTGGGGTGCGGGGTAGTGTCTACTCCCTGGTATGACTGCTGTTCTAAATCTTTTAGACTCCTTGTCCGAGTCTCTGTCCACGTTTCTGAATCCTAAAACTGTGTGTCTGGATACGACTGCTGCTCTTATATTACATGTCTTCCAGGCCGCTCGTCGGGGGCGCTCTATTGGCTGTTCATGGTACTATTATCACCTATTTTAACATTGTTCAATATGTTCCACCACTGGGATTTCTTAGGACTTTTGATATGTTGTTACTAACATATTTATGAAACGCAAAAGAAAGTTGAAAGTTTCTGTTGCAATTTGTTTGAGGTTAAACCCTATATGCCTATACTATCACCATTGTTATTGTTAACAACTATAGGCCGAACTATTATAATTGTTGTGTAGAATGTGCCGCCCTCTTGGCTTAGAACAATATTTAAAACTATATCTTTATAGTTGTAGTGTGAAGTCTGTGAACAGCCTTTAAGAAAGGTGTAAAACTGAGTATCAGCTGCAGACAAACTGCAAGCCAATGCTATCTGAAAGCACATGTAGTTGATTGTGTTTGTGTTGCAGTAAAGTGAAATGTTTGTGTCTGCTGTAAAGTTGCTATCATATATCTTACATTGATCTCTTTGCAAGTATGTGAAGTGTGAAGTGTAATTAATTGTCTCTCAGTCTGCTCTGAGTCAGAGCCACTGTGTTGCTTTGACATCCAGGAAAACTGCTGATTTATTTTATCAGTGAATAAGTCAAAGTGGTTGTGGTCCTGATACAGCTGATCAATACAATCTGATCCTGATACAGCTGAACAATACAATCTGATCCTGATACAGCTGAACAATACAATCTGATCCTGATACAGCTGAACAATGCAATCTGATCCTGATACAGCTGAACAATGCAATCTGGCGTTTTGGCTCGGGCTGAAATAGAGAACTGCAGGTTTATTGCGAACGCAATGAGCACTTACTATGAGACCTAGCAGATCATGTCTGTCTGTCTGTCCGTGTGTCACGCTTTTGTGCCCATATATGGAGCTGCTTTGGGGACTCCTTATATGGTTATGGCTGAGTCATGGTGACATGAGTGTGATGGCGTGGTCCAACTTGTGCCCATATATGGAGCTGCTTTGGGGACTCCTTATATGGTTATGGCTGAGTTAAAAACTTAACTTAAAAATAACTTAACTTAAATATGTACGAGCTGCGTTCGCTTCCCGCGTTTTACTGGTATGTAGCAGTGGTGGAAAAAGTACTCAATTGTTTTACTTAAGTAAAAAGAATTGCCTTAATACATAGGGTTGACGTGGTTAATGTATGTTTTCTAATCAAAATTAAAATCGCCAAAGTAACTCAAAGTTTTCAAATAATTGTAGTGGAGTAAAAGTACAAATGTTGTCTCTGAGATGTAGTGGAGTGTAAAAGTAAAAGTACTGGAAATTGGAAATACTCAAGTACAATACTTAAGTACAGTACTTTTTGGTGTTAGCATCATGTTATGCTTTAGCTATTGAAAAATAGCAGATCTACAAGCTCGTAGCGCGCCACCGAGTGGCGCGCTACGAGCTTGTAGATCTGCTATTTTTGAAAAATCGAAGAGCGACTGACATAGAAGACATTTTTAGAATCTAGATCTCAGGTCAGAATGAAAACTGTCAGGATGTATAGAAGACATTTTTTTTAATCTGATCTCAGGTCAGAATTGGTTAAGTGAAAGTATACTTCGTTACTTTCCACCAAAGAGAAGGTGAGGCCCTGTGGATGGATGGGCCTTATTTAGGAAGGCGTGACGCTATTAAGACAGCACAGTTCAGATGGTCATTAATGGAAGGAGAGCCTGATGGAGCCTTAGTGGCAGATGATGAGTCAACCGGTCAGCCCGTCCCCAGAGCCCTCTGTCGGACGCTTTTATTACCCAAGCCTCCCGGTGGCGGGCTGGGAATTCACGGAGCCACACGGCGAGCGCTGCTCTTTGAGCCTTCATGTTTATACTGACGCCTCGTTGTCTTTGAACCTGCTGCTTCTCATCATAGTGTTCACCCCGCCGCGCCGCCGACAGCTCGCCGTTATAAATAACCCACGTAGACCTAGAGAACTGATTCTACAAAATGTCTTCTAAATCTTTCTCGACAGTTTTCTGAACCTACAGTATAATAGACCGATTCACAGAGGGTTGCCTGGGTGGGTGCGGGCGGCCATTACTGAGGTGTATACCATTAAGCGCAGCAGCACTGATTAGCTATACACCTGGCCTACGGAGCACCTGCTCCATGGATTACACCTCAGTAATGGCCGCGCCCAGGGCACCCCTCTGTGAATCGGTCTATAGGGACCCCCTAGGACCCCCCCCTGCCCCCCCGAGAAGCACAGACTTGAGTTAAAAACGTTCGCTCTGAAAGATCAATGGATGGACATTATTGAGGAACTGTATTCTATGGAAAAACTAACATTCATACTGAGACTACAAGAGGATAAATTCTATAAAAAGTGGGAAAAGTGGAATCTCTTTTCTCAGCCTAGCGATATTGCAATAAATAGGTTTGTTGTAATATGAAAAATGCATCCTTTTTTCTTTTACTTTTTGTCCTTTTTCTTTTCTTTTTCTTTCCCGTATTGTCTTGTTAGTTGAGCTTTTTTTCTTGTCTGTTCTTCCTTCAATAAAAATTAAGTGAAAAAATAAAGTTCGCTCTGAAAGAATATATTCAAAGATGTGCGCCACATTTTCACGATTTCTCAAAGACAGCAGACCTACAAGCTCGTAGTGCGGCACTCGGTGCCACTCTGTGAGCTTGTAGATCTATTTTTCAGTACAGCTAAAGTATAACACAATGCTTAAAACACCAACAGGGGGTTCTCGCCCAAAATGGGATAAACATGTTATGTCTGCTGGAGGAGGAGGATGTAGTAGAAACAGAGAGAGAGAGAGCATGGAAGGGTCATCATCTATCATCAGGAATCAGAAACACTTTGATGGCCTCTCCGTAGAACTATACGCACGCACACAGGAAGTCCTTCTGTTGAAGGTGTCAGAGAATGAGGCGTAGGAAATCCAAATATAAGTATATTGTGGTTTTGATGAGGAACAACATTAGTGACTCACCACACAGTCATGCTGCAGCTGACACTTTTATGAAGGGCAGACAACAGTTTTATATATTTATATTCCATCTCTGAGAGAAGACAGTTTAGTGAATTAAAACATTTTGGGGGCGGGAACCCCTTTTGGTGTTAAGTTAATTATATTATGCTTTAGCTATTGAAAAATAGCAGATCTACAAGCTCATAGCGCGCCACTGAGTGGCGTGCTACGAGTTTGTACTTGTAGGTCTGCTATTTTTGAAAAGTCGAAGAACCACTGACATACAGTAGAAACATAGCTTTTTTCAGAAAACTGTCATGATGTAGAAGACATTTTTAGAATCTGATCTCAGGTCAAGGCCGCAGAGGTGGGTGCATGGGTCTGCCATGCGGCGTGCTTGTGAATCTGATCTCAGGTCAGGGCCGCTGAGGTGGGTGCATGGGTCTGCCATGCGGCATGCCTGTGAATCTGATCTCAGGTCAAGGCCGCTGAGGTGGGTGCATGGGTCTGCCATTTGGCCTGCCCGTGAATCTGCCAGTATACTATACGATCAATCATTGGTATCTGACAACCTCCCGTTAGGTTGCTCTAGTATCCATATTATTTATAGTAGCCATATTTATGCATTGTGTGAATTATCCCGTTTAGGAAACACGGCACGGTTATAGCAAAGGAATCAGAAGGAAAAAAGACCAACAAAAAAAGCACAAAACACTCAGGAGGCTGAACCACTTAAATGATTCATAGGTGATGCTATTTCAAGGAGACAAGACGTTCAACAGTTACTGGGAAGGTATTCATATTCAAAATGTTTCTTGTAATGAATATTCATGCGGATTGTTTCATTCTGAACAAAAGCCCAAAAGTAGTGTGTGCAGACTGTGGAACATCCTGAAATGTTAATCTCTGCCTGATTCAGTATGAGCTGCTAAAATAAAAACCTAGGTTTGTCACTCATGAGAGAGGGCAAATGAAAACCGATTTTATACCGTCGGATTAAAATCAGATGAATGCAAAAGTAATGGTCCATGTGAACCTGCACAAACCCATAAATGGTGCACATTCATATTTATTTATCTATCTGCTAGTCTATTAAATGTCTCAGACGTAGTAGAGCACACTAATTTCTGTTTTCAAGATTATAGAAATCATTATGAAGATACCCAATATATTATCTTAACTACAAACCATATACTGTAATACTGTATGTCATCTAAAAAAATCACACACGTGTGAACTGAGTGGTGCAATCCCCCCCCCCCCTTCTCTCTCTCTCTCTCTCTCTCTCTCTCTCTCTCTCTCATTAGAGATACAGCACTACCCCTCTCTCTGTTTCTGGCGCCCCCTACTGGTATAAATAAGTCACATACTCGTGCTCATTTATACAGGTACACAGGTATACGTACACAGACATTGCTGGTTGTAGGAGTGGTTGCACCACTCAAAAAAGACACTACAGCATTGACAGCACTTGCAGTATCTAGTACTAAGTAAGGATAAGATGGTTTTTGCTTTGACTATTGTATACTGTAGGGGTAGCAAGCGGAGCGGGGCTGAATCAATAACATCTCCTTTCCTCTTCATTCTAGTGGATTTACTCTGAAAGAGACTGGCTTTATACTGTGAATGTACCTGGTGTGACCATCTGAATGACTGTATAATGCCAGAGGGGCCCAATCACGTGCTCAGCAGCACATGCTGCCCTATAGTTGGATAGACGATAGCCTCGGTCCCTCGTCTTCCAAGAGAAAAGGAACAGATGAAGGTTTTAAAAGACATTCCCTCGCGTGCCCTGAATATCGACAGCGGCATAACACCATTTTTTCCCGACCTTTAGCCACAGGCTTGTTACCTATCGCCCAACGAGGGATATCCTGAGGACAGGAAGCCTTCATAATAATTTTCACACATTGCGGTTCAGTTCTATGGGATTTCTTCACAGCCGTCAAAACGCTTTTGACTCCCAGCAGCGTGGACTTTCCCCATTATCGACCCAATAGGTGTAAGTGTAAGGGCATGGAGGGGGAGAGAGAGAGAGAGAGAGAGAGGGCTCCTGCTGTACTGTATATGTTCCCTGAGCCTATATAGCTCTGCTCTGCTGACACATTATACAGACCAATTAGTTATTTCTGTCCCCTCCTCACTGTACACACAGTACGGTATATAGCACAGAACAATGGAAGGTATACGATACGTATAACGTAACGAGTGCCAAGCTGTGTGCAACACATCACAGTGAAACACCAAGAATAGACCTGTTGCTGCTGGGCTTGTTTAAAGGCGGTAAGAGACACACACGCACACACACACACACACACACACGCGCACGCGCACACACACACACACACAGTATATATACAGTATATGAGCACCTACGTATGCACGATGCCACGCACACACGCAAAACGCACAAACCAGTAGTACAGTATCAGTTTAATGTGGTAGTTGCGACCTAGCAGATCATGCCTGTGTGTCTGTCTGTCTGTCCCGCTATCCAAATATGGAGTGTGTTTCATCAGCAATCACTCAGCTCCATATATGGGCACAAAAGGGGCCAGGTCCACTCAGCTCCATATATGGGCACAAAAGGGGCCAGGTCCACATATACAGTAACAGCGGGACAGACACACAGACAGACAGACAGACAGACAGACAGACAGACAGACAGACATGATCTGCAGGGTCTCAGCTGCGTTCGCTTCCCGCGTTTGCGTGTCTTACTGGTGTACGGTGTATTGTATTGTATTGTATTGTATTGTATTGTACAACCGACACAGTCGGTCAGTCACGCCTCCATATATGGTCACATGCACGCGTCGTGACATCATGCCTCCATATATGGTCACACGCGTCGTGACATCACACCTCGTGACACATCACGCCACCATATATGGCCGTCTCCATAATATGAAGACCACGACACGGACCTCATCAAACCCTGGATAGCCAAACATGGAGAAGACTATAGGATCATCACCTATATCTGCATAGCCGGCCAGCAACTCTACAACCTCAAACCCTTACGTAGATCTCCATATATGGAGCTGAACTGTTCTTCCATAATATGTTGATCCATCCCCACCCATCCTTCCTCGTCGATGTCTCCCCGTTGACTGATACCTGTCCATTTAAACTCTAGACGGGCCTGCCCCAAAGTTATTAGTGCAGCCGGCGAAAACTAACTGGGCCCTAACTGGTTGTGACCGTAGGTCGCAGTTAACTATGAAAACCTGCTAAACCTGTCAGTCCGTCCATCCGTCCGTCCACCACACCTCGTGACACGCTCCAATATAAAGATACGTGTGGGGTTCATTTGAAACATTATGGGAAAAGGAACTTTAGGGTGTAGGCTGTAGTGTCATTACATTAATAACTTTAGGGTGTAGGCTGTAGTGTCATTACATTAATAGAACTTTAGGGTGTAGGCTGTAGTGTCATTACATTAATAGAACTTTAGGGTGTAGGCTGTAGTGTCATTACATTAATAGAACTTTAGGGTGTAGGCTGTAGTGTCATTACATTAATAACTTTAGGGTGTAGGCTGTAGTGTCATTACATTAATAACTTTAGGGTGTAGGCTGTAGTGTCATTACATTAATAACTTTAGGGTGTAGGCTGTAGTGTCATTACATTAATAACTTTAGGGTGTAGGCTGTAGTGTCATTACATTAATAACTTTAGCGTGTAGGCTGTAGTGTCATTACATTAATAGAACTTTAGGGTGTAGGCTGTAGTGTCATTACATTAATAACTTTAGGGTGTAGGCTGTAGTGTCATTACATTAATAAAGGAACTTTAGGGTGTAGGCTGTAGTGTCATTACATTAATAACTTTAGGGTGTAGGCTGTAGTGTCATTACATTAATAACTTTAGGCTGTAGGCTGTAGTGTCATTACATTAATAACTTTAGGGTGTAGGCTGTAGTGTCATTACATTAATAACTTTAGGGTGTAGGCTGTAGTGTCATTACATTAATAACTTTAGGGTGTAGGCTGTAGTGTCATTACATTAATAACTTTAGGGTGTAGGCTGTAGTGTCATTACATTAATAAAGGAACTTTAGGGTGTAGGCTGTAGTGTCATTACATTAATAACTTTAGGGTGTAGGCTGTAGTGTCATTACATTAATAACTTTAGGCTGTAGGCTGTAGTGTCATTACATTAATAACTTTAGGGTGTAGGCTGTAGTGTCATTACATTAATAACTTTAGGGTGTAGGCTGTAGTGTCATTACATTAATAACTTTAGGGTGTAGGCTGTAGTGTCATTACATTAATAACTTTAGGGTGTAGGCTGTAGTGTCATTACATTAATAACTTTAGGCTGTAGGCTGTAGTGTCATTACATTAATAACTTTAGGGTGTAGGCTGTAGTGTC
Source organism: Protomyctophum bolini (assembly GCF_963924005.1). Taxonomy (NCBI): domain Eukaryota; kingdom Metazoa; phylum Chordata; class Actinopteri; order Myctophiformes; family Myctophidae; genus Protomyctophum; species Protomyctophum bolini. Next base: position 42,245,835 of record NC_137873.1, read on the forward strand.
ATTACATTAATAGAACTTTAGGGTGTAGGCTGTATAGTGTCATTACATTAATAACTTTAGGGTGTAGGCTGTATAGTGTCATTACATTAATAACTTTAGGGTGTAGGCTGTAGTGTCATTACATTAATAACTTTAGGGTGTAGGCTGTAGTGTCATTACATTAATAACTTTAGCGTGTAGGCTGTAGTGTCATTACATTAATAGAACTTTAGGGTGTAGGCTGTAGTGTCATTACATTAATAACTTTAGGGTGTAGGCTGTAGTGTCATTACATTAATAAAGGAACTTTAGGGTGTAGGCTGTAGTGTCATACATTAATAACTTTAGGGTGTAGGCTGTATAGTGTCATTACATTAATAAAGGAACTTTAGGGTGTAGGCTGTAGTGTCATTACATTAATAACTTTAGGGTGTAGGCTGTAGTGTCATTACATTAATAACTTTAGGGTGTAGGCTGTAGTGTCATTACATTAATAACTTTAGGGTGTAGGCTGTAGTGTCATTACATGAATAACTTTAGGGTGTAGGCTGTAGTGTCATTACATTAATAACTTTAGGGTGTAGGCTGTAGTGTCATTACATTAATAACTTTAGGGTGTAGGCTGTAGTGTCATTACATTAATAACTTTAGGGTGTAGGCTGTGTAGTGTCATTACATTAATAGACTACTAAAAAGTTACAATATGCCACAGAATTCACTTGTTTTTTGAGAGTGGATATAGAGTAATAATAATTATAATATCTGTGATTTATATAGTGTACTCAAAGATGCTTTTACATGTTTGGGGGCCGGGGGAGAGAGAACAAAAGAAAATAAATAAATAAATGAAAGATAGGAAATAAGAGCAATATACACAACGCTATAAAAGTAACAAGTTGAAATGGAAGTCAAATCGGGAAGGCTATTCCGAACAGCTGGGTTTCCAGAGTGGATTACAGGGTTTATCCCCTTATACCTCTGATCTGAGCCATCTGAGCAGCCATCTGACAGTGGGGGTAAAGCAGTAACACCCAGAGGAATGAGTTCACGTATGTGTGTTTCCTGCTCTCACCTACGTACGTATATGCAACCTTACAAGGAGGTTTGCCTTTTGCCTGGCCAAATCCTTAAATAAGAATGTCGTCTTATAAGTCACTTGCCTGGATAAATAAATGATACAAAGAAGAAGAAGAGGAGAATACAAGTCCCTCACGCGCCCACCCAAGCCTCTATGACTGCACAGTAACTTCACTGATGCTAATTAGCTTCCCGGGACCAAACATGACAGCCTGTAACATCATAGCTAATATCAAGTGAAGAAAAAACATGTCCCCCGTCGCCAATTTAACCCATTCTGACCTGAGATCAGATTCATACAAGGTTTCCACTGGACACACACTAGGTCTGATTAACGCATTCTGACCTGAGATCAGATAAAAAAAATGTCAGTCGTTCTTCGATTTTTCAAAAAATAGCAGACCTACAAGCTCGTAGCGCGCCACTCGGTGGCGCGCTACGAGCTTGTAGATCTGCTATTTTTCAATAGTTAAAGCATAACATGATGCCAACACCAAAACGGGTTCCCGTTCAGAATGGGTTAATGTTTCTAGCTCTGGGCTATTGTAGACTGCCTACAGTAGGCAGAAATGTCTCGATCCTGTACATGCGTTATTACCGTATGTCAAACTCTCCACAGCGAAAACATATCAGCATTCAGATGCAGTACACCCTGGATCCTCCCCCATGTACACCACACCGCTATGTGAAAGGTTATGGATGTTGTTTTGTAGGGTGTTAGGCGTGGAGGGAATACAGTGTTTGCTCGAGACAGCGTGACGAGTAAAAACATCACACACACACACACACACACACACACACACACACACACACACACACACACACACACACACACACAAAGAGAACAACAGTATTAATAATACATAAGGCTGAACCAACCAACCAGGGACCGATAGTAGAGGCTTGATGTAGTGTATCACAGTGTAAGGCCTGGGTGTTAATTGAACAACTGAGAGTGCTATTGTTTGTTTTACTGTGCAGTCGGTGTCATGGCGGGGGCCGGGGCTCATCATTTCTCTGCACTATCGACTATACATTTGGAGCAAAACTGACCGATATAGCGATATATAAGTCTGTGTAGCGCAAAGGGCGCTTGGGTGGTGAAGTATACCTGTCCACAACCCCGGGATCTATAGGGGTTTGGGTGTCTATAGGGGCTTGGGTGGTAAAGTACCCGTACACAACCCCGGAGTCTATGGTTTGTCGTGTTCAGGGGCCGGTGGGTGAACAGGTGGCTGAGAGGTGGGGAGAGTGATTTATGTCACTGGGGGCGACGACTGTCAGCTGCGGGAATGAATTGAGCAGAGGTAGTAGTAGGACGGAGCCACTACGTCTTTTTCATAAAAGTGTATATTTGTGCATCTTTAAAATGTTCAGATTAATTGATAATGGAGGACACTGATATAGGTGTATTAAGGTATAAGGTCCTCTCGGTGGGGGCTCCTCACTGACCGCTGAGCCAGCAGCGTATTGTATTTGAGTTAAAATGCCGGAGTACATAAAGCTTTTAAAAATACATGCTTTTATAAATACTTGAGAATTCGAAATAACGAATTACAAAGTGCATTTTCTTCACGCGCACACAACACATTGTGAGCTTGTAGATCTGCTGTGTACTTATGTACCAGTACCAACTATAACAACATAATATAACCTCGTACAAGGTTTCTTTGACTATGCATCCACCTCTTGGTACCACAGCACCTCAAAGGCCCTTAAAACAAGGCTCCAGACCTCCCAAAACAAACTGGTCAGGCTCCTACTTGGCCTCACCCCTGCCCACTTTGACAGGCTGGGATGGCTTAGGGTCGACGACAGAGTACAGCATCTTGCAATGGGTACTGGTCCACAAGATTCGATACACCACCAAGATACCCATGTACCTGTCTAAATACTTTCTTAATGTAAACGAAGTCCACACCCACAACACCAGAGGGAGTGCAACAAACCGCATGTACAACCCAGATTCGGCACAAACAAGGGACTAAATTATTTTCGCTCCTATTCCACCAACAGTCATTAAGACATGTGAATCCCTTGACTCCTTCAAAACCGCTCTCAAAGGGCACCTACGGACGGCTGCAATTCGAAACTGGCCTCTGTAAAATCTGAATCCCCCCCACCCCCTTTCCCCTCACTGTATACATATCTTTTCCCCTTTTTCTTCCTATATGATGAATTCCTGTTCTGTTCTTTAACTACATAGAAGTGTCTATTTGTATGTCTCTAAATGTTTTGATGAATTGAACAAGGTGGACCCTGTTGTAAACAAGTGTATAACGCTTAATTGGGTCGTCCACTCACAGTTAACAGTCTTTGTATTGAGTTTGTGCTTGAAATGTACTGTAATTCTACAAACTGTTAATAAATATTTCAATCAATCAATCAAAATAGGGCCAATATTATGCCTTTCTTTCTTATATCACCAGAGATATACGGTTTAACAACGTGCTCACACTTTGGGACTTTAAGGCGTCTTGTTGTTTACTCACTTGTAGTTGTTTGAAGATGGTGATTGATGATGACTGCAACAATTATGGCAGGAGTTTGTGTTGTGTGAGTGTACTGGTTTCAAAATAAACGGGGCAAACAAAACAAGAACAGGCTCCAGACATACTAAATAAAGGTCTCAAAAAACAACTGCGCTGTTTGTGCGATGCGTGCGAGCTGTTGACATCTGTATCTCGTTCTCTACTGGCGTGACGTCACGTGCGTCCACCCACAGCTGTGGGCCTGTGGCTTAATTAAAGGGAACCATGGTGCCATTTTCCAAGGCAACCAGTGGGGGCGCCATTTAGTCACAAATATGTCAAATAAAATAAGATGGCTCCTACAGTAGGAGTAAATCAAGTATTCATTATGTACTTAGTTACTGTCCACCACTGGTTATAATATTTTTTAGATGTGTGTATATATAACCTTTTTGTTGTTGTGCATGGGTTTTGATCATGAGCTGTCAATCAAGCCTTCATTTCCCCTTGGGGATGAATAAAATACCTAAATACCTAGGCTATAATATAACTACTATTAAAATGCAGCACGGTAAACAACCACACATTCCCTGTTTTGATGTTGACATAAAAGTCTTTGGTTGCTTTCTGCTGCGGCAGCGCAGCGGGGAACGACTTACAGAGAGCACCTCCTCAAAGCTCAGATTGTTTAAATATTAAACAGTGATTCTTCTTATAACCATTATACTGCACTCACTGCTTCACAAACCTTTTAGCTCCAGAAACAGAAGAGACATTTGATGTCTCCCCAGAGCCAAGACCCAATATGGCTAGTGAAAATAGCAGACCTAACTACACACTCTCACAGCACAACAGCTTGTATAGATAGTCATCTTTTATTTTGTTATAATTCATGATTCAAGTTTTGCATTTTTATGTTTTTAAATAATAATGTAAAACTTAGGAAACCAAAAATAAAAGGATATTAAATATCCCTCTTAGTAAATATCCGATATTTACTTATGACCTATAACCGCGACCCAGTGCTGTACAGTACCGTATTCAGTCATTTCATAATAGCACGGTTGTTTTTTTGTTACGTTGAGAATTGTAAACATTTTCAAATTGTTAAGAGTGTCCGTGTTGGACAAGAAAAGACGGCATAGTAAATTCACAACATAAGAATTATGAAGCTAGGGATACAAATTATGATTCAACAAGTCATAAACCTTCAGCTGTATGTATATAGACTAAATGGTGCATTTATAGAGCGCTTTACATACAGTAGATTTTGCATTTACATTCACCCATTCACACACCGATGGCGGGGGAAACCATGCAAGGCACCAACCTGCACATCAGGACGGATAGGGGTTCAGAGTCTTGCTCAAGGACACTTCGACACTAACTCTGACTATAGTTACTTGTGCAAGCAGAGCGCGCAAGTACTCTAATCGTTATGCGTATGTCAGTGGCGTCACTTGGCCAATCAGGGACCAAGTATCTGTTGCTGGTGGCGTCACTTGGCCAATCAGGGACCAAGTGTGTGTTGTTGGTGGCGTCGCTCGGGCCAATCAGGGACTAAGAACAGCGAGCGGCTGGGTATGTACGTATGTCGGTACATTCCACCAGCTAATGAGAAACCACTGTTCTCGATGAGAACGTTTCAAAATTGGTAAAAGATCTATGGGGGTGTGTATTGGCTGGGTATGTATGTATGGCGGTGTACTACACCGGGCAATGAGGGACCACTGACCACTGCTGTATTTCAAACCTAGACAGCAGCAGAGAGCTCTAGGACTCAGAGCAGCAGTCGTACCAGCAGTGGTGTGCGCTCTGCTTGCGCACAAGTAGGCCATACATTACATGGCCTACTCGTGTGCAATGCGCAAGTTGGCAGCTTGACAGAGTGCATTTCTAGTTCGGTAATGTTTTGAGTAGTAGTTCAGGCTTTATCAATATAACCATATATTTGCTCGAGTGCTGCTGATGCATGAAGTAAATTCTAAAACAACCTCCTCGTGTGAAGAAAGAAGCCCTCCCCATGGTAACAAATCATTGGTACGTGATCGGACGTATGCCATGGTTATAAATCCATTCGAAGCTATCTATATGGAAGCAACTGCTTGGAGAAGATCTAAAAAAAAAAGCAGAGATCTGCAGGGAGAAACTCGCCACAGGGAAATAAGGGAAACATGTCCGCTTTGAGCAGGAGAACACCATGGAAACAAATCCACATGATGCCACATGTATTCCAGCTGGGTTAAAGAAGATTGTGTGTACTGTAGTGAGGATAAATTGCCCATGGGAAAGTCAGGTTTATTGAACATACAACATGCGTGCCTCACACCTGATGTCGTAGTGTAATCATAGTGTACCAATCTCAGATTGGATAGTGTCAAACATTCGAGCATAACATTTTGTGAGATTTTGTCGATGCCAGTATGATAGAAACAGCAAGGGCCAACAAGCACATGGCAACAGGCAGAGCTGCAAACTTGAAGGAAATAATCTAAACTATAATGTAAACTTATTGCGTAGCAACCACCTTATTGCATAGCAACTGCCTTACAGTGCATACAGTCGGAGACAACTTTCTTGAAGAGATTATATACTTGCAATGGAATTGTTATCAAATATTGATTCATGTGTCCAACACAATTGGACGTATGGTTTTCATATAAACTTTTATAAAAGCACTAACTCACTCCGAGCCATAGTATAATTCTATATTGTCAATTCAATTCAAGGCCAAAGCAAAAAAAAGTATGTATGTACGTATGTACAGAAAGTCAGAATCGCCAATAAATCAATTTCTATATGTAAAAAGATCCCTCGATGTGGATAGTGCAGGAATGCACGATGATTAGTCTTTAGGGTGGTTGTGTTCCGTTTGATAGCCGTCTCCTATCACAGCAGCTCACACATCTTGCTGCTGTGTTTGCACATTGTTGTACTAACGCGTGGGAGTTTTTTGTCATATAGTCATGTATTCAAACTCTCCATGGGTGATTGTAATCTGTGGGAAGTATGTGTCTCTGATAGTGGACAGATGGTTAGGAAATGTAACTCAGTTTCCAGTGGGTGCATATAGTCTGTCTTCTCTAGGGATACATGTCTGCCTTTCTCGATCGCAAGACTGTGCTCACTGAGTCTGTATAAGATGTTTCTTTGTTTTGGGTGGGTCATTAAGCTACAGCAGTGGTTTGCAATGGAAGGGATGGGATGGGACCCCCCAGGGGTCCTTGAGGTATAGTTCCCCAGTAAAACGTGTTGAGGGAGTTCTCCAGCAATTATTCTATAACCACTTTAAATTAATAAGTGATATGCAGTAAATATAAATGTTGAATTTGTTTCCCCTGCCAGGAGACCTCACTAATGCAGTGCCCTTTCTGTCGCAGAGGTACACTGTGGATGCTTTCAAAATGTGCCTATATGAATGACATGGTCGGTGACATGAAGTTCAAATAAGATTTTAATATTTTCTTCTTTTACTTTATTTACTGATATAAGAACAAGGCTTTCTATTTCAGCTTAACTTTCTAGGGAAATGAAACATGTAGTTTCCATTAGCGATGGAATCGAGGCAGAATATAATGAGCATTAGTTAGGCCAATTATGTGACGATAAGGTTGAACACGGGTTAACCCATTCTGAACGGGAACCCATGTTGGTGTTAGCATCATGTTATGCTTTAGCTATTGAAAAATAGCAGATCTACAAGCTCGTAGCGCGCCACCGAGTGGCGCGCTACGAGCTTGTAGGTCTGCTATTTTTGAAAAATCGAAGAACGACTGACATTTTTTAGAATCTGATCTCAGGTCAGAATGGGTTCATCAGACCAGTGTGTGTCCAGTGGAAACCTCGTATGAATCTGATCTCAGGTCAGAATGGGTTAAGTGTTCCTTGGAGGGTTTCATTCTCACTCTCACGTTGTACAGTGACCTGTTGCTCCCCCCGCTGCCATAGATAGATGCTTCTCAACATTCCCAGTAATCCAGCCCACTGCACTGCAGTGGTGATTCCGTCAACACTGGTCCATACAATTAAATACGGAGAGGTCCCAGCAGTTTTAAGAACATGTTTCAGGTAAACGGAGGTACACAACCATTTCACCAGAGCCAGTATTGCAGACGTGGTACGTGCTCCCTGCTTTTAAAAGTTAAGTGGTCAAAAGGCTCATTCATTTATATAGGAGCCACACAGTGGAACAGCCTGGAATCCAGTGTTAAACTGACCTCCAATTTGAGGACATTTAAACAGAAGACAAGAAAATGGCTACTGGAAATAAAGGGTCATCTTAGAGGGATGGATAGGGTCCAGGGATGTACTTGATGTTGTGTTGTGTATGTAATGCATATGTACTGTTATGTATTTGTGATGTATTTTAAAGTATTGTTCCGTTCAGTGTGAGAGGACCCCAGTGGAAATAAGTCTTTGGACTTTACTGTGTAATCCTTGAATCGCTGATTATAATGTTGTATTATGATTGCTTTTCTAAATAAATCAAATCAAATCAAATCAAAACACTGACGAAAAATGTTCGTCGCTTTTCCACTGACGAAAACTAGATGAACTAGACAACCTCGGAGAGGTCGCAATTTTAAAAAATTGCAGAGTGTGGTTGCCGCAGTGGCTTACATATATATACCCCTCCCACTGATATTGCCAGCCTGTTACAGTTTCAAGTCACACCTTAAATCGTGTGTAAGTAATTCGGAGGGGATTTAACCCCCGAAATTCTGGTTTTTCGACAAACGGTTACATTTATCGCGTTTGCGGCGCCCCCTATGGATGAAAATGGAATTGCTTTTGGAACTCGGTTGAACGAACCACCCCGGACATGTGATTCAAATTTTGGATGGATTGGACATTCCGTTCGTGATTTATGGCATTTTTCGTGATATAGGCCCCTCCTACTGACTTCGGAAGACGATTACGGCCGAACGATACGCACTACCGAAAATCTGCGTTTGTGTTTTAATCGGATGGGTCCAGAGATCACGTGTACAGATTTTTGTGAGATTTGGACAAAATCTGTAGGAGGAAAAGCAAAAAGTGTGTTTTGGACAAAATTCAAAATGGCGGAAAATCCATCATGGCGGAAATAGGCGTGGCCTATATGGGGAGATGCGTCATGACCCAAGGAATCCAGGGAAAAAATAATTTTGATTTTACGACATACGGTTCAAGAGTTATGAGCCAAAAGGTAAAGTGGGCTGTTATAGCGCCACCATGAGGCCGACCTAAAAATATATATTTTTAATTAATTTTAGTGATAATTAGGAAATATTCCTCCAAGTTTTGTAACTATAGTGCTTACAGTCTCAGAGGGAAAAATACTTGAATGTGATTTTTTGCATTTTTCCATTGAAGTCAATGGGATAATTTAATTCACTAATAAATTCATATCAATTAAACTATACAACATTTCTCTTAGCAAAGTACACGCCATCGATTCCCGATTTTTCCGGTCAATTTGACATATGGCTCAAGTGCGTACAGTCAAAACTGAGGGAGGGGTAGTGCGTCAAAATAAAGACTAGTGGAAGAAAAATAAGTGGAAGTGGAACTAGAAAGGCAGTTCCTGTAGAAACTGCGTGGGCTCGCATAAATTGCAATGTATAAAGTTTTTGCCGTGTCAAGTTTGAAACTCGGGGACCGGAGTAATAGTGTTCCCATTGGTGGTCTAAATCCATAATCAATATTTCGGGACTGTAGCATATTGTAAACAAAAGTAGAAAATGTATTAAAGCTGAAGTAAAAGTTAAAAAAAAGTATGAACATTTGGAAAAACTATAGTTTAAGCATAAATAACTGCATAAAGCGGAATAAAGTATGTGGAAGCTGTAGAAGTGTTTTTAAAAGTTTTTCTTTAAATGAAAAAAAAAAAATCTTTATTAAAAAAATTCAAGTTTTTTCTTTTAAGTAAAAAAAAAAAAAGAGGTTAAAGTTTTTTCTTTTTTAAGTTTTCATTTTTTTCAAAAAATTACTTTTTTTTTCAAAATAATACTTTTTTTTCAAAATAATACTTTTTTTTCAAAAAAATACTTTTTTTGGAAAAAATACTTTTTTTTTGAAAAAATACTTTTTTTGGAAAAAATACTTTTTTTGGAAAAAATACTTTTTTTGGAAAAAATACTTTTTTTCATTTTTTTGCGTGCGTGCGTGCGTGCACTTGCGAGAGCTGTGTAAAGGCCAGCCAATAGGAAGACAGGGTGTGTGTGTGCGTGTGTGCGTGCGTGCGTGCTCTTGCGAGAGCTGTGTAAAGGCCAGCCAATTGCACAAATAGCAGACCTACAAGCTCACAAGGTATCGCAGAGCAACTCATTGAGATCTTGTAACTTTAATGTCAGCCCTGTAATTAAGCCCTTATATGTCTCAGCTGTGGAAGTAAAAGACTTCCAAGTTCTATGCCAGTACTATGACTGGGAGATTACAATGGTTCTGAAGAGGGGAAAACTATGCCCCGAACAAATTGCTCTATCGCAAAAAGTTAAAGTCGAATGCAAATATTTTTTTCACTGTGAGTGGCCTGAGATATTGAGGTACACCATGTGCGATTGTGGTGTTGGTACGATTGAAAATGTGGTTATAAGAGCGAGTTAAGAATTGTCAGCGCGATAATTTCCTCGTAAGAATTATACAATGGAGGTCAATGAGCAGATTGACTGTTTTTGTGTCACTTAAAAGGCCGTAGTTCACATTCTGTATGTCTTTGTGCTTTGGTGGTCACATTGTGTGAAAGAGGACATGTGTGGCTACAAAATGACCAAAGAACATGCGTGTAAAATGAATACTTTGGCCGGGACGACAATTTGTTTGGTAAATTTTCAAGGAAAGAATTTCAGTCTCCACACTCTAGTCAAAGAAGCTCCGCACTCTAAGATGGCACTAATTACGCGAAACGGCCTGCGATTGAACTGCGATTTCGGAAAAACCGTTTAACGTATTCGAATACGGTTTGAACCGTCCAGAGTCCAGAGTCGTGTGAGCGTTCTAAAGTTTAAATCACGTTTCTACGACAAAGTATGCCAGAGTAATGAGGCTGCAAAAGTGAGCTTGATTTAGAGATAAATCCCATACATTGTCAATGGGAGGGAAAAACTATAAATAAAGTTAAATATTTTAAAAAGTATAAACTTTTTCAAAACAACTTTTTCACCAATGAAAGTTCAAAGATAGATGAACATTATAAAGTTTGAATGAAGTTTCAAAGTGAAAGTATGACGGAGTAATAAGAGCTCAAAAAAGTTAACTGTGAAAAATGGGACCTTTCTTCCATCGACTCTCATTATAAAGAATGTAAAAAAAAAGTTAAAAAGTTAAAAATTATAAAAAGTATAAAACTTTGTAAAAATAAAAATACAAGCCACAATCACTTCAAAGAGCTGAACAGTTTGAAGTTTGAACTAAATTTCTAGCATAAAGTATGTGGAAGTAGTAGCGTGTCAAAAAAACGGGTGGAATAAAGAATAATAAATATAGGCTGGCAATAACTAGTGTGTGCTCGCTGTAGCGAGCCCACAATAAAGTGTTACAATTACAAGAGTCTGGTTGCCCTGTTGGGCAACCACACTAATGAATGAAAAACTAGACAACCTCGGAGAGGTCGCAATTTTAAAAAATTGCAGAGTGTGGTTGCCGCAGTGGCTTACATATATATACCCCTCCCACTGATATTGCCAGCCTGTTACAGTTTCAAGTCACACCTTAAATCGTGTGTAAGTAATTCGGAGGGGATTTAACCCCTGAAATTCTGGTTTTTCGACAAACGGTTACATTTATCGCGTTTGCGGCGCCCCCTATGGATGAAAATGGAATTGCTTTTGGAACTCGGTTGAACGAACCACCCCGGACATGTGATTCAAATTTTGGATGGAATGGACATTCCATTCGTGATTTATGGCATTTTTCGTGATATAGGCCCCTCCTACTGACTTCGGAAGACGATTACGGCCGAACGATACGCACTACCGAAAATCTGCGTTTCTGTTTTAATCGGATGGGTCCAGAGATCACGTGTACAGATTTTTGTGAGATTTGGACAAAATCTGTAGGAGGAAAAGCAAAAAGTGTGTTTTGGACAAAATTCAAAATGGCGGAAAATCCATCATGGCGGACATGGGCGTGGCCTATATGGGGAGATGCGTCATGACCCAAGGAATCCAGGGAAAAAATAATTTTGATTTTACGACATACGGTTCAAGAGTTATGAGCCAAAAGGTAAAGTGGGCTGTTATAGCGCCACCATGAGGCCGACCTAAAAATATATATTTTTAATTAATTTTAGTGATAATTAGGAAATATTCCTCCAAGTTTTGTAACTATAGTGCTTACAGTCTCAGAGGGAAAAATACTTGAATGTGATTTTTTGCATTTTTCCATTGAAGTCAATGGGATAATTTAATTCACTAATAAATTCATATCAATTAAACTATACAACATTTCTCTTAGCAAAGTACACGCCATCGATTCCCGATTTTTCCGGTCAATTTGACATATGGCTCAAGTGCGTACAGTCAAAACTGAGGGAGGGGTAGTGCGTCAAAATAAAGACTAGTGGAAGAAAAATAATAACTAGAAAGGCAGTTCCTGTAGAAACTGCGTGGGCTCGCATTAATTGCAATGTATAAAGTTTTTGCCGTGTCAAGTTTGAAACTCGGGGACCGGAGTAATAGTGTTCCCATTGGTGGTCTAAATCCATAATCAAAATTTCGGGACTGTAGCATATTGTAAACAAAAGTAGAAAATGTATTAAAGCTGAAGTAAAAGTTTAAAAAAGTATGAACATTTGGAAAAACTATAGTTTAAGCATAAATAACTGCATAAAGCGGAATAAAGTATGTGGAAGTTGTAGAAGTGTTTTTAAAAGTTTTTCTTTAAAGGTAAAAAAAAAAAAAAACTTTATTAAAAAAAATTCAAGTTTATTCTTTTTAAGTAAAAAAAAAAAAAAGTTAAAGTTTTTTCTTAATAAGTAAAAAAAAAAAAACTTTATTAAAAAAAAATCAAGTTTATTCTTTTTAAGTAAAAAAAAAAAAAAGTTTAAGTTTTTTCTTAATAAGTAAAAAAAAAAAACTTTATTAAAAAAAAATCAAGTTTATTCTTTTCAAGTAAAAAAAAAAAAAAGTTTAAGTTTTTTCTTAATAAGTAATTTTTTTTTTAAGTTTTCAATTTTTTTCAATTTTTTTCATTTTTTTCATTTTTTTCATTTTTTCCATTTTTTTCATTTTTTTCATTTTTTTTCATTTTTTTCAAATTTTTTCAAATTTTTTCAATTTTTTTCAATTTTTTTCAAATTTTTTCAATTTTTTTCAATTAAAAAAAAAAAAAAAAAATATTTTTTTTGCGTGCGTGCGTGCGTGCGTGCGTGCGTGCGCTTGCGAGAGCTGTGTAAAGGCCAGCCAATAGGAAGACAGGGTGTGTGTGTGCGAGCGTGCGAGCGAAGACAGGGTGTGTGTGTGCGTGCGTGCGTGCGTGCGTGCGTGCGTGCTTGCGTGCGTGCGCTTGCGAGAGCTGTGTAAAGGCCAGCCAATAGGAAGACAGGGTGTGTGTGTGTGTGCGTGCGTGCGTGCGAAGACAGGGTGTGTGTGTGCGTGCGTGCGTGCACTTGCATGTGTCTAGCCTAATTGCACAAATAGCAGACCTACAAGCTCACAAGGTATCGCAGAGCAACTCATTGAGATCTTGTAACTTTAATGTCAGCCCTGCAATTAAGCCCTTATATGTCTCAGCTGTGGAAGTAAAAAGAGTTCTACTACTTGCCAGCACTATGACTGGGAGATTTCAATGGTCCTGGATGGGGGAAAACTATGTCCGAACAAATTGCTCTATCGCAAAAAGTAAAAGTCGAATGCAAATATTTCTTTCGCTGTGAGTGGCCTGAGATATCGAGGTACACCATGTGCGATTGTGGTGTTGGTACGATTGAAAATGTGGTTATAAGAGCGAGTTAAGAATTGTCAGCGCGATAATCTCCTCGTAAGAATTATACAATGGAGGTCAATGAGCAGATTGACTGTTTTTGTGTCACTTAAAAGGCCGTAGTTCACATTCTGTATGTCTCTGTGCTTTGGTGGTCACATTGTGTGAAAGAGGACATGTGTGGCTACAAAATGACAAAAGAACATGCGTGTAAAATGAATACTTTGGCCGGGACGACAATTTGTTTGGTAAATTTTCAAGGAAAGAATTTCAGTCTCCACACTCTAGTCAAAGAAGGCCCGCACTCTAAAATGGCACTAATTACGCGAAACGGCCTGCGATTGAACTGCGATTTCGGAAAAACCGTTTAACGTATTCGAATACGGTTTGAACCACGAAAAAGTCCAGAGTCGTGTGAGCGTTCTAAAGTTTAAATCACGTTTCTACGACAAAGTATGCCAGAGTAATGAGGCTGCAAAAGTGAGCTTGATTTAGAGATAAATCCCATACATTGTCAATGGGAGGGAAAAACTATGAATAAAGTTAAATATTTTAAAAAGTATAAACTTTTTCAAAACAACTTTTTCACCAATGAAAGTTCAAAGATAGATGAACATTATAAAGTTTGAATGAAGTTTCAAAGTGAAAGTATGACGGAGTAATAAGAGCTCAAAAAAGTTAACTGTGAAAAATGGGACCTTTCTTCCATCGACTCTCATTATAAAGATTGTTAAAAAAAGTTAAAAAGTTAAAAAGTATAAAAAGTATAAAACTTTGTAAAAATAAAAATACAAGCACCCATCACTTCAAAGAGCTGAACAGTTTGAAGTTTGAACTAAATTTCTAGCATAAAGTATGTGGAAGTAGTAGCGTGTCAAAAAAACGGCGGAATAAAGAATAAATAAATAAACATAGGCTGGCAATAACTAGTGTGTGCTCGCTGTAGCGAGCCCACAACTAGAAAGGCAGTTCCTGTAGAAACTGCGTGGGCTCGCATAAATTGCAATGTATAAAGTTTTTGCCGTGTCAAGTTTGAAACTCGGGGACCGGAGTAATAGTGTTCCCATTGGTGGTCTAAATCCATAATCAAAATTTCGGGACTGTAGCATATTGTAAACAAAAGTAGAAAATGTATTAAAGCTGAAGTAAAAGTTTTAAAAAGTATGAACATTTGGAAAAACTATAGTTTAAGCATAAATAACTGCATAAAGCGGAATAAAGTATGTGGAAGTTGTAGAAGTGTTTTTAAAAGTTTTTCTTTAAAGGTAAAAAAAAAAAAAAACTTTATTAAAAAAAATTCAAGTTTATTATTTTTAAGTAAAAAAAAAAAAAAAGTTGAAGTTTTTTCTTAAAGGGGGAGTGTCCCGGCCCGAGATTAACATTGCTGATAAGGTACATCACGTGGTCTGAATGAAAACAGTTTCAAACGACACGTGACTATATCTCAGGCTCTGACGTGACCTAGCATCTAGCCGAGCTGAGTGGCTAGCGCAATAAAGGCTAGTGGTTTTGAGGTAACCTTTTGCGTCATACTACAAATTATTTTATTGCTTTTATTTATTCCTTACAATGACATTGAGTTGACGTGTACGTTTTAGGGTAAACTGTTACATAATCGCAATTTCGCGTGACTAGTCCGTCTGAGCCCCCTCTCAGGCTCTCACCGCCGGGGCAGTGGGGGCACAGCGCCTCGACTTCTGTTGGTGCAGGCTGCACAAGCACACACGGGGGACGCCTCTCTCTCTCTCTCTCTCTCTCTCTCTCTCTCTCTCTCTCTCTCTCTCTCACACACACACACACACACACGCAGACACACACACACACACACACACACACACACACACACACACACACACACAACATTGTTTGAACATGTGAAATGTTATGCATAATGAATTCATGAGAATCGCGGGCCGCGGTAAGCCTTGAACTGGCCGGACACAAGGCACTTCAGAACGGGGAGATTGCGAGAGGAGGTGGGGGTGTTTTTTTTTTTTTTTTTTTTTCTCCCTCCGTATATCTCTCTCTCTCTCTCTCTCTCTTTAGGGTCTCAGAGGGAGACAACTCACCGAGTCCGAAAACTGTATTAAATTAATAGTTTGTACTTTGTAGAACTGTAACAAGCACAAAAACTATTCAATACAGTATTAAAATGTCTGCTTTGTTCTGCAGCAACGGGCGATATAATGCTGTGATTCATTCCACTTTACTGACCGTTTCATTGCCTATATTATGTCAGATTGTCCGTCATGAGTGACTACTCGTCGCCATAATATAAATATGAAATGGGAATATTTAGGTCAAATTGCTGATTGATTTTGAACATGCATTAACAATAGCCCCGAGAAGATAAGAACACAAGACAACATGCATTTATTTATTCCAATTACTGCTGCTCTGTCCAATTTATTCATTATAGTCGAGCCGATCGCTCTCTGCCCTGTCCTTGGAATTGACGTAGGCAAGACTGTCTACAGAATTCACGAGTGAAAAACATTGTATGGGTAATCCGTAATTGGGTATTATGAGTCACTGTAAGTAACCGTGTCGGCCCCAATTCATGATGATTACGGATCCCCATGTCCCATTCATGCAGGTATGCATATGTCCCATATGTGCCCTCTCCCTCCGAGCAGAGGGAGAGGGCGCATTATGGGGCTAGCAGGCTAGTCTGCCCTACCAGAACAGCGGTTGTTTTTTAATGGTATATTCACCCGCGGTCACAGTCTTAAAAATAAAAATATTTTCTCTAAAACTGCTTGGTAGGGCTATAGCTGGGAAAGCCTCCACTTCATTCAGTAGAGCATTAGACGTAACGAGCTGTCACTCATTCATTCATGCAGCCCCATGTTGCAAACACAAGGAAGGAAGGAACCTTCACTGCCTGCCCAGCTAGTCTCTCTCTCTCTCTCTCTCTCTCTCTCTCTCTCTCACACACACACACACACACACACACCGCGTCTCGCCGTCTTGCAGTTGCAATGGATGACGGATAGAGCCGATGCTCTTCTTGGTAAATAATAAACACAACTCTTCGCGTTCACAACAGCTATACACACAGGCTAAAACATACCGATAGAATCAACTTGGTGTGTGTGTGTGTGTGTGTGTGAGAGAGAGAGAGAGAGACCGCCCCTATATCGGTGTGTGTGTGTGTGTGTGTGTGTGTGAGAGAGAGAGAGAGAGAGAGAGAGAGAGAGAGTGTGTGTGTGTGTGTGTGTGGGAGAGAGAGAGAGAGGGGTGGACTCAGGTTAGGCCGGTGCAGTTTTGCTAGAGTAGTCACAGGCAGTGGTATTACGTTACGTGAAGCTCCAGGGCTCCGTGAGCCCTGTTCAGCACTTAGCCGGCTGAGGGCGTGTCAGCGGGGGGGAGACAGATAGACAAGATAGGTACATGGAACCCGTCACGCGAAATTGCGATTATGCAACAGTTTACGCTAAAATTTACACGTCAACTCAATATCATTCTAAAGAATAATAAATAATAAAAAAATAATTTTTCCACCAAACTTTAACCCAGCTATGAAGCTAAAAGTGACCTCAAAACCACTAGCATGAGTTGATAGCCACCAGGAACGCTAACTCGCAGAGCCCAGAGCCGCTCTGACATTTAGACCAGATACAAGATCAATTTCATTGGTCAAATTGAGCTGGCCCCACTTGACGTCACAATCTAGATGCTAGCGTTAATAGCCTTAATAGCTTCCCGAGAGGCGTGTCAGTCCCGCTTTAAGTAAAAAAAAAAAAGTTGAAGTTTTTTCTTAATAAGTAATTTTTTTTTAAGTTTTCAATTTTTTCAATTTTTTTTCAATGTTTTATTTTTTTTTTCATTTTTTTTCATTTTTTCAATTTTTTCAATTTTTTTCCATTTTTTTCCATTTTTTTCCATTAAAAAAAAAAAAAAGAAAATCGTAAAAAAAAAAAAAGTTTTCTTTTTTTTTTTTCGTGCGTGCGTGCGTGCGTGCGTGCGTGCGTACGTGCGTGCGTGCGTGCGCTTGCGAGAGCTGTGTAAAGGCCAGCCAATAGGAAGACAGGGTGTGTGCGTGCGTGCTCTTGCGAGAGCTGTGTAAAGGCCAGCCAATAGGAAGACAGGGTGTGTGTGTGCGTGCGTGCGAAGACAGGGTGTGTGTGTGTGTGTGTGTGTGCGTGCGTGCGCGCGCTTGCGAGAGCTGTGTAAAGGCCAGCCAATAGGAAGACAGGGTGTGTGTGTGCGTGCGTGCGTGCGTGCGAAGACAGGGTGTGTGTGTGCGTGCACTTGCATGTGTCTAGCCTAATTGCACAAATAGCAGACCTACAAGCTCACAAGGTATCGCAGAGCAACTCATTGAGATCTTGTAACTTTAATGTCAAGCCCTGTAATTAAGCCCTTATATGTCTCAGCTGTGGAAGTAAAAAGAGTTCTACTACTTGCCAGCACTATGACTGGGAGATTTCAATGGTCCTGGATGGAGGAAACTATGCCCCGAACAAATTGCTCTATCGCAAAAAGTAAAAGTCGAATGCAAATATTTTTTTCGCTGTGAGTGGCCTGAGATATTGAGGTACACCATGTGCGATTGTGGTGTTGGTACGATTGAAAATGTGGTTATAAGAGCGAGTTAAGAATTGTCAGCGCGATAATTTCCTCGTAAGAATTATACAATGGAGGTCAATGAGCAGATTGACTGTTTTTGTGTCACTTAAAAGGCCGTAGTTCACATTCTGTATGTCTCTGTGCTTTGGTGGTCACATTTTGTGAAAGAGGACATGTGTGGCTACAAAATGACAAAAGAACATGCGTGTAAAATGAATACTTTGGCCGGGACGACAATTTGTTTGGTAAATTTTCAAGGAAAGAATTTCAGTCTCCACACTCTAGTCAAAGAAGGCCCGCACTCTAAAATGGCACTAATTACGCGAAACGGCCTGCGATTGAACTGCGATTTCGGAAAAACCGTTCAACGTATTCGAATACGGTTTGAACCGTTCAGAGTCCAGAGTCGTGTGAGCGTTCTAAAGTTTAAATCACGTTTCTACGACAAAGTATGCCAGAGTAATGAGGCTGCAAAAGTGAGGTTGATTTAGAGATAAATCCCATACAAAGTCAATGGCAGGAAAAAACTATAAATAAAGTTAAATATTTTAAAAAGTATAAACTTTTTCAAAACAACTTTTTCACCAATGAAAGTTCAAAGATAGATGAACATTATAAAGTTTGAATGAAGTTTCAAAGTGAAAGTATGACGGAGTAATAAGAGCTCAAAAAAGTTAACTGTGAAAAATGGGACCTTTCTTCCATCGACTCTCATTATAAAGGATGTTAAAAAAAGTTAAAAAGTTAAAAAGTATAAAAAGTATAAAACTTTGTAAAAATAAAAATACAAGCACCCATCACTTCAAAGAGCCGAACAGTTTGAAGTTTGAACTAAATTTCTAGCATAAAGTATGTGGAAGTAGTAGGGTGTCAAAAAAACGGCGGAATAAAGAATAAATAAATAAACATAGGCTGGCAATAACTAGTGTGTGCTCGCTGTAGCGAGCCCACAACTAGAAAGGCAGTTCCTGTAGAAACTGCGTGGGCTCGCATAAATTGCAATGTATAAAGTTTTTGCCGTGTCAAGTTTGAAACTCGGGGACCGGAGTAATAGTGTTCCCATTGGTGGTCTAAATCCATAATCAAAATTTCGGGACTGTAGCATATTGTAAACAAAAGTAGAAAATGTATTAAAGCTGAAGTAAAAGTTTAAAAAAGTATGAACATTTGGAAAAACTATAGTTTAAGCATAAATAACTGCATAAAGCGGAATAAAGTATGTGGAAGTTGTAGAAGTGTTTTTAAAAGTTTTTCTTTAAAGGTAAAAAAAAAAAAAAACGTTATTAAAAAAAATTCAAGTTTATTCTTTTTAAGTAAAAAAAAAAAAAAGTTTAAGTTTTTTCTTAATAAGTAAAAAAAAAAAACTTTATTAAAAAAAATTCAAGTTTATTCTTTTTAAGTAAAAAAAAAAAAGTTGAAGTATTTTCTTAATAAGTAATTTCTTTTTTAAGTTTTCAATTTTTTCAATTTTTTTCATTTTTTTCATTTTTTTCATTTTTTTCAATTTTTCAATTTTTTTCAATTTTTTTCAATTTTTTTCAATTTTTTTCAATTTTTTTCAATTTTTTTCAATTTTTTTCAAAAAAAAAAAAAAAAAAGAAAATCAAAAAAAAAAAAAAAAAAAAGTTTTAATTTTTTTTGCGTGCGTGCGTGCGTGCGTGCGTGCGTGCGCTTGCGAGAGCTGTGTAAAGGCCAGCCAATAGGAAGACAGGGTGTGTGTGTGCGAGCGTGCGAGCGAAGACAGGGTGTGTGTGTGTGTGCGTGCGTGCGTGCGTGCGTGCGTGCGTGCGTGCGCTTGCGAGAGCTGTGTAAAGGCCAGCCAATAGGAAGACAGGGTGTGTGTGTGTGTGCGTGCGTGCGTGCGAAGACAGGGTGTGTGTGTGCGTGCGTGCGTGCGTGCGTGCGTGCGTGCACTTGCATGTGTCTAGCCTAATTGCACAAATAGCAGACCTACAAGCTCACAAGGTATCGCAGAGCAACTCATTGAGATCTTGTAACTTTAATGTCAGCCCTGCAATTAAGCCCTTATATGTCTCAGCTGTGGAAGTAAAAAGAGTTCTACTACTTGCCAGCACTATGACTGGGAGATTTCAATGGTCCTGGATGGGGGAAAACTATGTCCGAACAAATTGCTCTATCGCAAAAAGTAAAAGTCGAATGCAAATATTTCTTTCGCTGTGAGTGGCCTGAGATATCGAGGTACACCATGTGCGATTGTGGTGTTGGTACGATTGAAAATGTGGTTATAAGAGCGAGTTAAGAATTGTCAGCGCGATAATTTCCTCGTAAGAATTATACAATGGAGGTCAATGAGCAGATTGACTGTTTTTGTGTCACTTAAAAGGCCGTAGTTCACATTCTGTATGTCTCTGTGCTTTGGTGGTCACATTGTGTGAAAGAGGACATGTGTGGCTACAAAATGACAAAAGAACATGCGTGTAAAATGAATACTTTGGCCGGGACGACAATTTGTTTGGTAAATTTTCAAGGAAAGAATTTCAGTCTCCACACTCTAGTCAAAGAAGGCCCGCACTCTAAAATGGCACTAATTACGCGAAACGGCCTGCGATTGAACTGCGATTTCGGAAAAACCGTTTAACGTATTCGAATACGGTTTGAACCACGAAAAAGTCCAGAGTCGTGTGAGCGTTCTAAAGTTTAAATCACGTCTCTACGACAAAGTATGCCAGAGTAATGAGGCTGCAAAAGTGAGCTTGATTTAGAGATAAATCCCATACATTGTCAATGGGAGGGAAAAACTATGAATAAAGTTAAATATTTTAAAAAGTATAAACTTTTTCAAAACAACTTTTTCACCAATGAAAGTTCAAAGATAGATGAACATTATAAAGTTTGAATGAAGTTTCAAAGGGAAAGTATGACGGAGTAATAAGAGCTCAAAAAAGTTAACTGTGAAAAATGGGACCTTTCTTCCATCGACTCTCATTATAAAGATTGTTAAAAAAAGTTAAAAAGTTAAAAAGTATAAAAAGTATAAAACTTTGTAAAAATAAAAATACAAGCACCCATCACTTCAAAGAGCTGAACAGTTTGAAGTTTGAACTAAATTTCTAGCATAAAGTATGTGGAAGTAGTAGCGTGTCAAAAAAACGGCGGAATAAAGAATAAATAAATAAACATAGGCTGGCAATAACTAGTGTGTGCTCGCTGTAGCGAGCCCACAACTAGAAAGGCAGTTCCTGTAGAAACTGCGTGGGCTCGCATAAATTGCAATGTATAAAGTTATTGCCGTGTCAAGTTTGAAACTCGGGGCCCGGAGTAATAGTGTTCCCATTGGTGGTCTAAATCCATAATCAAAATTTCGGGACTGTAGCATATTGTAAACAAAAGTAGAAAATGTATTAAAGCTGAAGTAAAAGTTAAAAAAAGTATGAACATTTGGAAAAACTATAGTTTAAGCATAAATAACTGCATAAAGCGGAATAAAGTATGTGGAAGTTATAGAAGTGTTTTTAAAAGTTTTTCTTTAAAGGTAAAAAAAAAAAAAACTTTATTAAAAAAGATTCAAGTTTATTATTTTTAAGTAAAAAAAAAAAAAGTTGAAGTTTTTTCTTAATAAGTAAAAAAAAAAAAGTTGAAGTTTTTTCTTAAAAAGTAAATTTTTTTTTTAAGTTTCAATTTTTTCATTTTTTTCATTTTTTCCATTTTTTTTCTTTTTTTTCATTTTTTTCAATTTTTCTTAAAAAAAAAAAAAAAAATCATAAAAAAAAAAAAAAAGTTTTCATTTTTTTTCGTGCGTGCGTGCGTACGTGCGTGCGTGCGTGCGTGCGCTTGTGAGAGCTGTGTAAAGGCCAGCCAATAGGAAGACAGGGTGTGTGTGTGCGTGTGTGCGTGCGTGCTCTTGCGAGAGCTGTGTAAAGGCCAGCCAATAGGAAGACAGGGTGTGTGTGTGCGTGCGTGCGAAGACAGGGTGTGTGTGCGTGCGTGCGTGCGCGCGCTTGCGAGAGCTGTGTAAAGGCCAGCCAATAGGAAGACAGGGTGTGTGTGTGCGTGCGTGCGTGCGTGCGAAGACAGGGTGTGTGCGTGCGTGCGTGCGTGCGAAGACAGGGTGCGTGCGTGCGTGCGTGCGTGCGTGCGTGCGTGCACTTGCATGTGTCTAGCCTAATTGCACAAATAGCAGACCTACAAGCTCACAAGGTATCGCAGAGCAACTCATTGAGATCTTGTAACTTTAATGTCAAGCCCTGTAATTAAGCCCTTATATGTCTCAGCTGTGGAAGTAAAAAGAGTTCTACTACTTGCCAGCACTATGACTGGGAGATTTCAATGGTCCTGGATGGAGGAAACTATGCCCCGAACAAATTGCTCTATCGCAAAAAGTAAAAGTCGAATGCAAATATTGTTTTCGCTGTGAGTGGCCTGAGATATTGAGGTACACCATGTGCGATTGTGGTGTTGGTACGATTGAAAATGTGGTTATAAGAGCGAGTTAAGAATTGTCAGCGCGATAATTTCCTCGTAAGAATTCTACAATGGAGGTCAATGAGCAGATTGACTGTTTTTGTGTCACTTAAAAGGCTGTAGTTCACATTCTGTATGTCTCTGTGCTTTGGTGGTCACATTGTGTGAAAGAGGACATGTGTGGCTACAAAATGACCAAAGAACATGCGTGTAAAATGAATACTTTGGCCGGGACGACAATTTGTTTGGTAAATTTTCAAGGAAAGAATTTCAGTCTCCACACTCTAGTCAAAGAAGCCCCGCACTCTAAGATGGCACTAATTACGCGAAACGGCCTGCGATTGAACTGCGATTTCGGAAAAACCGTTTAACGTATTCAAATACGGTTTGAACCGTCCAGAGTCCAGAGTCGTGTGAGCGTTCTAAAGTTTAAATCACGTTTCTACGACAAAGTATGCCAGAGTAATGAGGCTGCAAAAGTGAGGTTGATTTAGAGATAAATCCCATTCATTGTCTATGGGAGGCAAAAACTATAAATAAAGTTAAATATTTTAAAAAGTATAAACTTTTTCAAAACAACTTTTTCACCAATGAAAGTTCAAAGATAGATGAACATTATAAAGTTTGAATGAAGTTTCAAAGTGAAAGTATGACGGAGTAATAAGAGCTCAAAAAAGTTAACTGTGAAAAATGGGACCTTTCTTCCATCGACTCCCATTATAAAGGATGTTAAAAAAAGTTAGAAAGTATAAAAAGTATAAAAAGTATAATACTTTGTAAAAATAAAAATACAAGCCACAATCACTTCAAAGAGCTGAACAGTTTGAAGTTTGAACTAAATTTCTAGCATAAAGTATGTGGAAGTAGTAGCGTGTCAAAAAAACGGGTGGAATAAAGAATAACTAGAAAGGCAGTTCCTGTAGAAACTGCGTGGGCTCGCATAAATTGCAATGTATAAAGTTTTTGCCGTGTCAAGTTTGAAACTCGGGGACCGGAGTAATAGTGTTCCCATTGGTGGTCTAAATCCATAATCAATATTTCGGGACTGTAGCATATTGTAAACAAAAGTAGAAAATGTATTAAAGCTGAAGTAAAAGTTAAAAAAAAGTATGAACATTTGGAAAAACTATAGTTTAAGCATAAATAACTGCATAAAGCGGAATAAAGTATGTGGAAGCTGTAGAAGTGTTTTTAAAAGTTTTTCTTTAAATGAAAAAAAAAAAAAATCTTTATTAAAAAAAATCAAGTTTTTTCTTTTAAGTAAAAAAATAAAAAGAGGTTAAAGTTTTTTTTTTTTTAAGTTTTCATTTTTTTCAAAAAATTACTTTTTTTTTCAAAAAATTACTTTTTTTTTCAAAATAATACTTTTTTTTCAAAATAATACTTTTTTTTCAGAATAATACTTTTTTTTCAAAATAATAATTTTTTTGGAAAAAATACTTTTTTTGGAAAAAATACCTTTTTTTTGGAAAAAATACTTTTTTTTGGAAAAAATACTTTTTTTTGGAAAAAATACTTTTTTTTGGAAAAAATACTTTTTTTCATTTTTTTGCGTGCGTGCGTGCGTGCGTGCACTTGCGAGAGCTGTGTAAAGGCCAGCCAATAGGAAGACAGGGTGTGTGTGTGCGTGTGTGCGTGCGTGCGTGCTCTTGCGAGAGCTGTGTAAAGGCCAGCCAATTGCACAAATAGCAGACCTACAAGCTCACAAGGTATCGCAGAGCAACTCATTGAGATCTTGTAACTTTAATGTCAGCCCTGTAATTAAGCCCTTATATGTCTCAGCTGTGGAAGTAAAAGACTTCCAAGTTCTATGCCAGTACTATGACTGGGAGATTACAATGGTTCTGAAGGGGGGAAAACTATGCCCCGAACAAATTGCTCTATCGCAAAAAGTAAAAGTCGAATGCAAATATTTTTTTCGCTGTGAGTGGCCTGAGATATTGAGGTACACCATGTGCGATTGTGGTGTTGGTACGATTGAAAATGTGGTTATAAGAGCGAGTTAAGAATTGTCAGCGCGATAATTTCCTCGTAAGAATTATACAATGGAGGTCAATGAGCAGATTGACTGTTTTTGTGTCACTTAAAAGGCCGTAGTTCACATTCTGTATGTCTCTGTGCTTTGGTGGTCACATTGTGTGAAAGAGGACATGTGTGGCTACAAAATGACAAAAGAACATGCGTGTAAAATGAATACTTTGGCCGGGACGACAATTTGTTTGGTAAATTTTCAAGGAAAGAATTTCAGTTTCCACACTCTAGTCAAAGAGGCCCCGCACTCTAAGATGGCACTAATTAGCCGAAACGGCCTGCGATTGAACTGCGATTTCGGAAAAACCGTTCAACGTATTCTAATACGGTTTGAACCGTCCAGAGTCCAGAGTCGTGTGAGCGTTCTAAAGTTTAAATCACGTTTCTACGACAAAGTATGCCAGAGTAATGAGGCTGCAAAAGTGAGGTTGATTTAGAGATAAATCCCATACAAAGTCAATGGCAGGAAAAAACTATAAATAAAGTTAAATATTTTAAAAAGTATAAACTTTTTCAAAACAACTTTTTCACCAATGAAAGTTCAAAGATAGATGAACATTATAAAGTTTGAATGAAGTTTCAAAGTGAAAGTATGACGGAGTAATAAGAGCTCAAAAAAGTTAACTGTGAAAAATGGGACCTTTCTTCCATCGACTCTCATTATAAAGGATGTTAAAAAAAAGTTAAAAAGTTAAAAAGTATAAAAAGTATAAAACTTTGTAAAAATAAAAATACAAGCACCCATCACTGCAAAGAGCTGAACAGTTTGAAGTTTGAACTAAATTTCTAGCATAAAGTATGTGGAAGTAGTAGTGTGTCAAAAAAAAGCGGCGGAATAAAGAAGAATAAATATAGGCTGGCAATAACTAGTGTGTGCTCGCTGTAGCGAGCCCACAATAAATATAGGCTGGCAATAACTAGTGTGTGCTCGCTGTAGCGAGCCCACAATAAGTGGAATAAAGTGTTACAATTACAAGAGTCTGGTTGCCCTGTTGGGCAACCACACTAATAAGTTATGATGACTAAAACTTTGACAAAATATACTGTCGATTTTGTCAACAAATAAAAATTTGACTAAACGTGCAGCGCGACGCGTTGTGAGCTTGTAGATCTGCTATTTTGTAAAAGTGTAAAAACAGTCATTATACGAAGACCAGAGAAAATACATTTTACGACTAAATCAACAGCGCGACACGCAGTAAAGGTCGGCGGGATCAGGACTCGAACCCGCAGCATGCTGTCGGGTTGGATTAACCCATTCTGAACGGCAACGCATTTTGGTGTTAGCATCATGTTATGCTTTAGCTATTGAAAAATAGCAGATCTACAAGCTCATAGCGCGCCACCGAGTGGCGCGCTACGAGCTTGTAGGTCTGCTATTTTTGAAAAATCGAAGAACGACTGACATTTTTAGAATCTGATCTCAGGTCAGACTGGGGTTAATCAGACCAGTGTGTGTCCAGTGGAAACCTCGTATGAATCTGATCTCAGGTCAGAATGGATTAACAGCCTGTAGGTCGTCAGGCCGGCCCGGGCCTTCATTAGGCTTGACTTATTGTAATTCAGTGTCTTTCATCATTGTGCTTAAATCTGAACCATAGATTTGGCCAAAATGTATATAATATTCTCTGTTGATTCATGTTTTCTGTTAGTCTGATGAAAGGGGAGATGGGTTGTGCAATGTTATATTAACCCATAATGGTGAGGAGATAGAGCAGGGCAAGAGCTGAGCAAATAAGATATTTGTATTCATTGCCATGTTTCACGATTAGGTAATTGCAATCTAATTAACTATAAATGCACCAAGTCTCTCCCTCTCTGTGTGTGTGTGTGTGTGTGTGTGTGTGTGTGCGTGCGTGTGTGCGTGCGTGCGTGCGTGCGTGCGTGCGTGCGTGCGTGCGTGTGCGCGTATGTGTACGTTCGTCTGGACACGCGCGCTCCACCTCCATATATGGCCATAAAAAGGGACACAGACATAATATATGGGTGGGGCATGCATTTCCAACTTGCATCGTTCCAAGTAGGCCATTAACCCATTCTGAACGGGAACCAATTTCAGTGTTAGCACTATGTTATGCTTTAGCTATTGAAAAATAGCAGATCTACAAGCTCATAGCGCGCCACCGAGTGGCGCGCTACGAGCTTGTAGGTCTGCTATTTTTTGAAAAATCGAAGAACGACTGACATTTTTTAGAATCTGATCTCAGGTCAGAATGGGTTAATCAGACCAGTGTGTGTCCAGTGGAAACCTCGTATGAATCTGATCTCAGGTCAGAATGGGTTAATTGCCCAACGAGCGCCACTGTATAGGCTCCAACGAGCACCGCTCTACAGTAACTTACAATGGGAATTGTCAATGTTCTGATCAGTTGTGCAGCCCTACTGTATATAAGCCTATGCTGTAGGTATACTGTACGTATTACGTACCACTCATTATGCATGTAAATGAGTCCGTTTGATGAGGGCTACTGTAGGTGCACAGAAAAATGACATATACCCAAAGATCTCCATCGTTGCCAACGGTTTATTTCATCAATCAATTCCAAAAAGAATGTGTTCCAAAAAATGCCTCAGGAAAAATATTTATTGCACAAAAATAAAATATATAACTTTCAAATAAAATGAAAATAACAAAATTAAATGACAAGCTTAAATTCAAGCCTCCAGTGTGGACATTACCAGTCCCTGCACTGTCCTAGGGCAGAGCTTCCCACATTGTGCCCCTTCTCCTCCCCATGTCTCACCATGGACGGACTACATGCACTCAAACTCAGGCCTCTCACTAGTGGCCCGTACCATCTGTCTAGAGACAGGTTTTGTAAAGGCAGTCTGTGGGACACATACTCAAAAGACAATTCATAAACAATGAATAATGAGGCAGCACAAAATGTCAGAGTTATAGAGTATAAGGAGTTTACTCGAGTAAGAAGACAAGACTTACATCGACCTGTTCATGTATATGGAAAACCCAGTCTGGCTCCCAGAATGACAAGAAACGACAGCTTATATAGCTTGCTCTCACACAGACAACCCCCCCAACATATAGCCTCAAGGCATTCACTAAATGGGACAGTGACGTCATAAAGCAAGCAAACAAGCAGCACAGAACAGCTAAGAGTATTATTATATGTTTATCTCTAAATTTCCACGACAGTTTCCCCAAAACATTCACTTACACAACTAGTGAACAACTCAGAAAACATTTCCAAACATTTACCAATTGTCAATCCTAAAATAATTAACAAATCAGGTTTTAAACAACCTGTCCCGTTGTAATCATACTAAATAGTATGTATTACCAGACCCATGCACCCCTGCAACATGGTGCAACCCAATTGAATCCTCCACCTATAAAAGGAGCAGTGGCGAAGTACAACAATGTGCAAACACAGCAGCAAGATTTGTGAGTATTGCTGTGATAGGAGAAGGATGTCAAATGGAACACAACCACCCTAAAGACTAATGATTGTGTATATTCCTGCACTATACCTGCATCGAGTGATCTTGGTACATAGAAGTTGATCTATTGAAGATTCTGACCTTCAAAGTACATAATTTTAGTTTTGATTGTATTGTTGTATTGTTCTTTCTGCTTTGGCAATGTAAACGTATGCTTTCTCATGCCAATAAAGCCCTTTGAATTGAATTGAATTGGATTCAGTAGTGACTCTTTTGTGAAACTTTGACCAGGAAATGAGGATGGTGTGAGTAGTGGGTGTTTGAGTTATCATTACTATGTTGTCAAACTGTTGGACTTTGAAAGGAATAAAAGTAAAATGTTTGACCAACCAATTGTCTCTGTCCAAATGATGAAATGAAATGAATGAATTCTACATGCATATAAAACGGTAGAAGTCAAGATCAACTGATTGCTAACTTAGCCGGCATAGCTAAACAGCAAACTGTTGGACAATGAAAACCAAAACCAATTAAACAGGTGTGGCTCAAGAGGAAAAATGAGAAAGCATTCTGTCTTCATCACAATGCACAATGAAAAAAATGTAGCTCACCCTCTGAGCAGCGAAGGAAAAGGGATGAAGGGGAACGCAGAATAATTGGGAGTTAGAAGCATTTAAATGGAGACAAACAACCTGTGAGGCAACCAGGGGGAATTCATCTCACAGTGTGTGTGTGTGTGTGTGTGTGTGTGTGTGTGTGTGTGTGTGTGTGTGTGTGTGTGTGTGTATGTGTGTGTGTGTGTGTGCATGCATGTGGAGTGTGAATACATGCCTTTATTTTTAGATGCGAGTATATTTGTGCGTGCGTGCGTGCAGTGCATGTATGAGTGCACTGTGTGTGTCATTCATTAGTTCTTTATGGTTGCTTTATTTGCACTTTCCTTCAATGTGTACTATTACTGCAATATAATTAATTATTGCAATATTGCATGCGGCACAGAAGCCAATATAAAACTCACACGTTACCCCCATGCAATGCATGTATTCATATCACAATGTCACGTGAAAGAAAGCCTGTGTTTTTCCAGCAAAATGAATATATTTTCGAACACCTTCAGATGTGTGTGGTCGGGAAGTCTTTGCACCTTATGTTAATTCCATCCTGCTCGTTAAAGCATGGACGTGCGGTGTGTGTGGGACTCGATCCCCCTCCCAGAATGATCCAGGCTATAGCTGGCAGTGGTGGAAGAAAGTAGGACTCAATTGTTTCACATACGTTTTTTCTTAAGTTTGACTAAATACTGTATAATGTAGCACTATACTCCGTCACAAGTAAAAGTAACGGAATTCAAAATGTATCGAGTAAAAGTATTTTTGCATTGAAATGCACTAAAAAGTACCAAAAGTAAAAAAGTACTCACACAATGCAGAATGTCCCACATTGTTTTCAAATGTGAGCTTGTAGATCGGCTATTTTCAAATGGCTGAAGACGTTACTGTATGTTTTGTAATAATAATAATCAAATAAATGTAGTGGAGTAAAAGTACAATAATTGTCTCTGAGATGTAGTGCAGAGTAGACAAATAACACAACATTGTAGTTAAGTACGGTACTTAAGTAAATGTACGTGATTACTTGGCAGTGTGTTGTTGTTGGAGCACACACAGGAGTGAAATGATGCAGTGTGTCATTAGTGTTTGATGATGTTGCCTGTAAGGCTATAATTAACCTATTAATGGCTTCGAATTTTAAAAACATACTGTAGGCAAATTGTTGATGAGAATAACATAGCATCGCTCTATAAATTGTATAGTTTGGTCATCTGAAATTCAGGGGTGGGGTTGGGAAGGGAAGGGAAGCACGCACATTCTCAAAACAATTCCACAGGTGCGGGAACAAAAGATACGTTTTCAATAAAATATGTAACATGGGAGCTTCAGAACACTGGACTGCCTTCCATTGTCTAAGTTCATTCCAGTCTCAGACTTGTGGGCGCATTAAGATAGTGTTGATTTTGACAGCAAATGCGACGCGTCTTAGTGTTAGTCTATACAGTTGATTTAGTCAGAAAATACATTTTGGTTGGTGTTTACGATGGCGTCGTAATGGCTGATTTTACAGCTTGTAGATCTGCTATTTTCAGCACGCGACCAAGCATAACATTATTACTGACTTGTCTTTTAGTTCTACTGGATACGTTCTGGTCCCCGAGTCCCTCCAACATCGAGTCTAGTTGTTTATACTTGACAAAATCGTCAGTATATTTAGTCATAGTTTTCAGTCATCATAGCTTTAGTTTTTTATTTTGTTTTCATTTAGTTTTCCTCTGTGAAAAAAGGTAGCTCGAACATTTTTCAATCAACACTATAGTGCAAGTGCCTTGTGTTCATTCCTGTACTGTATGAGGCGTCTGGCTGAGTGAATCTCATGAAAGCCTCAGCCTTGCCAATGAATTGAAAAGAATAGCAATTCACAGTTAGTAGAGACAGCTCTGGTTGTTAGGCAACACCAAGGACTGTCCATACACGGCCGCACCACCTTTTATTCCGATACGCTGCCTTGGTATTATACAAAACATAATAGAAAACCATGTTATTCTGCTTTAAAATATCTCAGATATTAGCTGATAATCGTCTGAATGCCACATTGCACAATGTGGCATTCAGACGATTAAGAAAGTATGGCATTTAAAGCAGAACTCGGAGCCAAGGATAAATGCTTGCGTGAGTCGCAGACAGACCGTCACCCACGTCGTTATTGATTGATTTATTGAGTGCTTTATTAACCCATTCTGACCTGAGATCAGATTCATACGAGGTTTCCACATGGACACACACTGGTCTGATCAACCCATTCTGACCTGAGATCAGATTCTAAAAATGTCAGTCGTTCTTCGATTCTTCAAAAATAGCAGACCTACAAGCTCATAGCGCGCCACTCGGTGGCGCGCTATGAGCTTGTAGATCTGCTATTTTTCAATAGCTAAAGCATAACATGATGCTAACACCAAAACGGGTTCCCGGTCAGAATGGGTTAACAGTTTGCAAAAAGAGTTATACTATACAATGATGCTATTAGCTGCTCACTAGCAGCTATAATATCTGAAATATTTTAAAGCAGAATAACATGGTTTCTTATTATGTTTTGTATAATACCAAGGCAGCGTATCGGACACAAAGGTGGTGGCCGTGTATGGACAGTCAAATGAGGGGATAAGATAATGTGAAAAGCTCAACTCTTTACTTGGGCAAGGCTGTTAAGGTGCAGAAGTATATTGTCAGGAACAGACGCACAGCGGTACACATGAGGCAGGATTCACAGAGAACAGAACAACAGGCTACTACACCAACATGCTGGCAGCTATATAGAAACAATCTAACAGAAACAGAGAATATGACAAAATGTCCAACAGAAGACAGGTCATTTAAAGACAGGTAAGGCTAACAAGACACGTACGGGCAATGGACAGTCAACACACAATTGGCTAAGAGAGGAAGAAGCTGAAGTGGAAAAGAATGTGAGTGGCCCCGAAGGGAGATACAGAGTCAGAGGCTATTATCTTCACTTAAACCGGAAGTCGGTATGCGGACGGTCACGTCTCTTATTATCCTGCTCCAAGAGTGAGGAGCACGGATTGGCAGTCCAATTCATCCCGATCCCACGGGCTGAATTGGACTGCATGCCTGACAATGGTCCAAATATGCTGGTATGCCGTATGCTGATGTGATGATGATCACTGAAGGTTGCATCTGATAGACACTGCCTTAGGTTTCAATAGCATTTCTATGCTATGCTAAATAATAATAATAATAATAATAATAAATAATAAAACGTTATTTGTATAGCACCTTTCATGACATGAAATGCAGCTCAAAGTGCTTTACAGAAAAATGGAGAATAAAAGAAAAGCAAGGCAACAACATTAAAAAACAAGCAGTAATGAAAAAAAACCCAAAACAAAACAAAAATAAATGATCAATTAAAAGCAATGTTGTAGAAGTGGGTCTTGAGCTGAGCTTTAATAATGTCTACAGAGGCTGCCTGTCGAAGGTACAGTGGGAGCTTGTTCTATGCCGACGGCCCGTAGAAGCAAAAAGCTGCTTCCCCGTATGTTTTAGTTGCCATTTTTTTTGCCAAAGCGAGCAGGCCAGCAGTGGAAGACCTTAGGGGGGCGGTTTGGGACATATTTAGGCAGGCAGTCATGTAGGTAGGAAGGTATGAGACCGTTGAGAGCTTTACAGACAAGTAAAATCATTTTAAAATCAATCCTAAAAACAACCGGAAGCCAGTGCAGTGATGCCAAAACTGGAGTAATAATGGTAGGGTTGATACATCACGTAAGGCCTACAGTTGGATGTTGTATTGAAAACGCCATTATTATTTTTGTTCTGTATACAGTACGTGTTGAGAGGGCAAAGAGCTTCACTTTAATTTCCCTGACAATGCTAAACCAGCGATCTGCATGTTGATGACACTGCATTTCTGCTGCCTTATTTCTGCCCATACAGTATACAGTATATTATCTGTGTATAATTATGCAAACGTTAGCCATGTGGTGTTTTTAATTACCAAGCATGGCATCGCACTTCTGTGGCGTTCAGGGAATCAGAGAAAAGCGTGTTCCTTGTGGAGTTGTCTCTCGCCCTAAACACGGCTGGGGTCGACACTTTTAGATAAACATTGTGTTCAGCATTTTCAAATCAATGGCAGGGTGTCCTTGTCATAATTGTGGTTATGACATTGTACTTTAAAGTAATATAAATCTGAGATAAAAGAAGGATGACCCATCAATATTTTTGATGACAGCTTTGGGGCTTATGGGCATTAACCCATTCTGACCGGGAACCCGTTTTGGTGTTAGCATCATGTTATGCTTTACCTATTGAAAAATAGCAGATCTACAAGCTCATATCGCGCCACCGAGTGGCGCGCTACGAGCTTGTAGGTCTGCTATTTTTGAAAAATCGAAGAACGACTGACATTTTTTTAGAATCTGATCTCAGGTCAGAATGGGTTAGTCAGACCAGTGTGTGTCCAGTGGAAACCTCGTATGAATCTGATCTCAGGTCAGAATGGGTTAAAATGCAAGGTCCTTGAGATCCTATTCATATTGCCCTTGTACATTTCAGCCGATGTCTGAGATCTAATGTTTAAATTTGCATTCCAATACAGTTGCAAAACCTAAAAAAGTGCATATATATACCAACAATAAGAATGTCGTGAATATAAAACTAATCAATCATCACCTGTCACTGTTAAACTCTAAAAACATCCAGGACAAAATGATCAGACTGAAACAACTGCTAACATTCTAACCTTGAAACACCCATGAGTCAGACATCCAGTTAGTCAGATGGAGCTGCGTGGCCGGTTAAGACTCATACCCGTGCTGTGGGTTAAAAATCACCCGTGGCTCCCGACATGCATGGCGGGTTACACAACCAGGGCTGGACTGGGACAAACATTCATTTTCACGTGAATTTGGCCCAGACCGGCCCACCACAACCAGCACGCATGCGTCGCAGATAGCAGAAACTCTACCACCCACAAACAAACAAGCCCTAATAGCACCACTTTTACAGAACAACATGAATGATACAAACCAACAGACAACTAACTACACAACCCTTTGTAGAGGGTTTATTTGTCACTCACTGATACAGGTACAGACAGTGAAATTATCATGATGGCACTGGCAGAATGGCAGCACGCCCGGACCTTTCCTGCCTGTCCAAAACATTCTTTAATCATGGCGGCCCCCCTACGGTCACGGCCCACCGGGAATATGCCCGGTACGTCCTGTGTCCAGTCCAGCCCTGGTTGGTTACAACTAATCTGTGCTGCGGTTTTAAAAGAATCACCCGTGGCTTCCTGTGAGGTTAGGGTTCTGTGTAGTAGCCTGTTCTGTTCTCTGTGAATCCTGCCTGTATACCCCCCCTGTGCGTCTGTTCCTGACAATATACTTGTTTTGCCACAGAATTCCTGCCAGTTTGGGATAGTGTTAGTACAGTAAAGGATGACTGACACACTGATGTTTTGCAGGTTTTCATTATTATTATTATTATTATTATTTCAAAGCAATTTCTGTGCTGTGTCTCACAACGTGCATTAAAGTGATTGGTTAAAGAGAAGATAGCTGTACAAGCTGCCCGGGACAGGTTGCATCTGTTCTGTAAACAGCTGATGAGTAATCCATTTAAGGCTGCTTTCTACTGTAGCTAGTGATTAATTTCTTGGCATTTATTCTATATTTATTACTTTTTCTGTTAATGAAAAAGAGAATCGAATGGTTTTCATTATTGTTTTTTTAATACTAGTCCTTACCCGTTCTGAATATATGAACCGCAAATCATGTTCAGTGTGGGGTAATGCAATGTAATGGATCACATTACTGATGGGGGGGAATTGTTTACAGATGGTCTCACAACAACAGCCTGGACGGGGAATTGCCTGGGCAACAGTTACAATCCTGTGCACTTTTATATCTGTTGGATGATCATAACATTATGAATACTTGTGGTGTTGATGTTCAGTGTGTCACGCCGTCACGCTGGGTGCGCGCAGGGCTGTAACCTGTCGCAGTCAGTGTCCAGGCTTTCAGCGTGCATGTAGACAGCGCGTGTGTTCACGTTAACATGCCCCCGTCTATTTTTTTAATCATCAAAAAACGATAAGTTGTATTAACCTCATATTGAGCCCTTTTGTATTATATAATACAAACAACAATGTCCTATCGGTCCATTCATGCTAATCGATCAATTTAATATCGATCTACTCTGTGACTCTGAGGAAGATACAGTATAGCATTGAAACATCAGATCATTACTTTTTGTACCTTAATTAAAGAGACAGCCAGCAATGGGTTAAACTATCCCAAAAGAAAATAGTCTCTGTGACACCTCTAGGGTCCGCAATCTACATTCAAAGATCTTCCTAGAAGCTTTGTCATTGGTCAAAAATGTCCCAACGGCAAATGACTAACCAATCAGGAAGTAGACAGGCAAATTCAATGCATTCTTTGAAGGCCGAAAAAACCCAAGTCAATGACTACAGTAACTACATTTTTGAGGTTTTTGATTGCCATAAATCATGCAGTGCTATTGAAGTTATGTCTGTGTGTTGTTTCGAACTCCACCACCTCTTCCGCTGTCGTGCAAGTAATTAACAATATATAAAGTCACAATACCAACTTTGATGAGGTTGTATTGAACTGTTTAAAAAAAAATATATATATATAAGGTTTTCTTCATTTCCTGAAAATGTTAAAGTTTGGCCAGTCAATTTCAAAGGGCCGTAACAGGTGGTTTCTTCCAGACAGCAGAGATATAGAATAGTGCCTCGATCTGTAGATGTCCATCAACCTTCTTAGAACACATTTCATGCCAAATCAATTTGTAATAGCAGCTTTCAGAAATGATAATGCCTTGTTTTCTTGTCAACGGTTTGACGAAGAGTCAATGTGAAGCCTACAATCTTTCCTCTCATACTATTCTCTTTCAAGTACGTGTCACGTCCCCAGTTTTGCCTTTCCTAAATGCTTTGATGTTTTTTTCCCAACAAAGACTGCCAGGAGATTGGCAGTATACTGTACTTTGGGATCAACATAACATAAAAGTCAGATTGCCAGGTGCCATCTCCAAAACCAATATTTTATGCGTGTACGTGTCTGCAATACTTAATACTTAGAAATGTGGGGGTATATGGCATTTATCCTTGAAAAAGATCTGTCAAAAGGGTGTGCCGGTTCCATTGAGAAATGGGCCTTGATCCCATGGAAGAAATGTTAAACAAAGTGTTTTTTTATATAGTTTTTGCGAACGCAGTGAGCACTTACTATGAGACCTAGCAGATCATGTCTGTCTGTGTGTGTGTCTGTCTGTCTGTGTGTCTGTCTGTCTGTGTGTCTGTCCCGCTATACGTCCAAATATGGAGTGTGTTGCATCAGCAATCACTCAGCTCCATATATGGGCACAAAAGGGGCCAGGTCCACATATACAGTAACAGCGGGACAGACACACAGACAGACAGACAGACAGACAGACAGACAGACAGACAGACAGACAGACAGACAGACATGATCTGCAGGGTCTCAGCTGCGTTCGCTTCCCGCGTTTGCGCGTCTTACTGGTATATAGTGGAATGATTGTGCCATAAGTAAAATATCAAATAAAATATTACCAACTAACACATTATACGGTTGTACTGTAGGTCTCTCTCCACCAACTAGTTTCCGTTTACATCTGTGTCTGACTGTCTGTCTGTCCAGAGTAGACTCATGTAGTAAATTAATTTAATGAACGTGTATTGTGAGGTCACATAGACATTGAGACTTTGACCACTTATTTCTAATTATTTCATCCTTGAGTCCAAGTGTACATTTGTGCCAATTGTCATGAATGACTCTGCAGGCATTCCTGAGAGATATCGCATTCACAAGGTTGGGATAGACATGACATCACAGTGACCTTGACATTTGCCTTTTGACCACCTATACTTCTAATCAGTCTATTTAGTCCAAGTGGACATTTGTGACAAACATCATGAAATCTCAATTTGCTCCTGGAGATATCACATTCACAAGTTGTAATGGACGGACGAACGCTAAATCTTGTTTAATCTCAACGAGACAGCTTGGCTAATGTAAATTACCGTTACATTGAGAAAGTAAAAATAAAGAGTGAAAATGCCCATGCTTTTGGCTGTTTGGTTTAACCCATTTTGGGCGGAAACCCCTTTTGGTGTTTTAAACATTGTTAAAATGTAGCTATTGAATAATAGCAGACCCACAAGCTCATAGCTCCGAGCTGGCAGGTCTGCTATTTTATGAAAAATCTTGAAAATGTGGAGTAAAGTCTTTGAATATACAATATACTTTCAGAGCGAACGTTTTTAACTCAAATCTTTGCTTCTGAGGGGTCACTGGAACAACATATTTTCAGATGGGGGGTCGGTGGCCAATTACATATCATTTTTGGGGTCCTTGACATGAAATTTCGACATCAGGCCTAAATGGGTTAAAACAGTGGGGTACCCATGCAGCACTTTCTCAAAACCAGCCCACGCCATCCCTGCAGTGTGAATCTGCCAGAGACGTGCCAGCCTGCCAGCCACCCCCTCTCATTAGCACAGCCTGCACGGATGAACGTGACACAGGTGACCAGGGTTTAACAAAGGCTGATAACACCAAATGTTCTCTCTCTCTCTCTCTCTCTCTCAAACAACGGTTTGCGGAGCGGTCTTGATATCAGAAGGTCGCTATAGTTCGTATCCCCGGACCGGCACGTTGAAATTACCACCGCTGAAGTGCCCTTGAGCAAGGCATTGAACCCCCTACCATGAAATGTTCTATGAGCAAGGCCTGGCTGTAAACAAGTTCTTGAGCTTAGTCCAGTTACCCTGGGTAAACATGGTAACTTTGCTTTGCTCTCTCTCTCTCTCTCTCTCTCTCTCTCTCTCTCTCTCTCTCTCTCTAAGGGGTGAAGTGTGAAAAAATCCAATAAAATCTAATACATGTTTTGTACAAATAAAATAATACAGTAGGCCCACTAGAATAAAAGTGTAAAGTGTAAACAGATCGGTGTCACATTATAACATACGTTCAATCTTGTAGAAAACTTAAAAACTATACCGAACTCAAAATGTGCAAACCAGACAATTGTGCTTTTGCTTTGCTGTTAAAAAAAAGAAAGAAAGACAAAGAACATAA